>NC_057800.1:110611566-110960604 GCF_018294505.1 Triticum aestivum
CGTCGATGAAGGCCGGCAAGGCCGGCTTCAAGGGCCCGCAGGAGGCGCAGCACCGCATCCGCATCACCCGCAGGAGGCGCAGCACCGCATCCGCATCACCCAAGCGTCAAGAACCTCGAGAAGGGTGATGATGATGGGTGGATCTCGTCGATCCGCACCTCCTCACCCACCACATCGCCGGATCCGCGACATGGAAAGGTGTCCACGAGCTCCGCAGCTCCCCTCTGCATCGACTACGGCCACCAGTTCAAGCTGGGCGCCCCCACATCGCCGGATCCGAGCTTCTTCCCCGTCGGCCGCCGCGCGCCTTCCCCCATCGATCCGCGTCGCCCTCGCTGCTCTGACGTCTCCGGCCTCCCCGAGCTCGTCATCCACACCGCGGTGAGCCCCTCAGCCGATCCCCCTGTTTGGCATATCAATCGATCAACATGTGGAATTTTGGGCTCTGATTATTCTGAGAGAGGGATGGTACCATCTCCAAAATACATTTGCTTTCCATTGATTTGAACACCTGTTATGTGCCGTGATCTCAGTGCGTATCCACCATTTTTTCTTCAAATTTCTATTCTTCTACTTACAAACTACTAAATTTGTGAAGTGACCTAAAATGTCTTGCATTTGATTACATAGGGAGTAGCAGACAAGTGGATATGCCAGTTTGATAATTAGTACTTGACCATAATATTTAGGTGGTTATATGCAGCTTTGTTTTCTGACTTGTTTCTCTTAGCAAGTAATCATTTGTAATGATGTACCAAGTTGGCTCATTCAATTTTTTTACATTTCATATTAACCCAGATGGACATGGATCAACAGAGATAATATTATTACAGCATGTTGAGGCAGAGAACTACATCTGTTATAGTTCTTCTCTTGGCTCTCTGGTTTAGAAACAGAGATGTAGTGTTTTATTTTGATGAATTTATGTAACTTATTTTATCCTTGTAAGATTCTTCGACTTATCTCAGGTTCATAATTGTTTTAGTAGTTACGCTTCAAGTGTTGCCGAAGATGGATGTTTGTATGCTGATCTAGATTGCTTCTAGTGCACTTGTTTAATCATTTCAAATGGTTTATGTTGGTGACCTATCTGCAGGTCATGGGGAAGCAAAAGCTCAGTGTCAAGACCGGGGAGGACTCCAATCCTCGTGACTAGATGGTGGCAATGGTGGATCTGCAACTGCTCACTGACTTTCCACATGATTAGATGGATCTGCAACTGCTCAACTATTCAGTACTATGATATATCTTTTATTTCTAGTTCTTATAATCATTATAGGGCAGTAAATTGGCTGTATGGGCACTTCTTTGTTGTTAGCTGTTAGCCAAGAGATCAATTGTCCTGGTTGAAGTCATAGCCCAGAGGATTTTAGCTGTTAGCTGTTAGCCAAGAGATCAACTGTCCCTCTATTGTATTCGATGAATCTGTTGTTGATGTGTGCTGTCTATATTTTGTCCAATTATACATTTTGTAACCTGTGCAAAAAATAGAAAATTAAAAAATAAAAAAACCTAATATTCATACTAATGGCGCATCACATCACAGTGCGCCATTAGTATGCCAAAGGATACTAATGGCGCATCATTGAACAGTGCACCATTAGTATGCCGAAGTTACTAATGGCGCATCTTGTTGTTGTGCGCCATTAGTATGCCAAAGCACCTGGGTATACATGGCCCCCTGGGAGGCATACTAATGGCGCACTGTTATATATACTAATGGCACATCTGAGGTCCGCCATTAGTATACCAGATACTAATGGCGCACCAGTGGTGCGCCATTAGTAAAATATACTAATGGCGTGGCACTAATGGCGCACCACTAATGCGCCATTAATGGCCAAATTAGGTGCGCCATTAGTAGGCCTTTTCCTAGTAGTGTACTAAACCTACTGAAAATGAAAATATCTACTTTCAAATTCCTTCGGGTATGATAGAAAAACTGCTAGGTAATCCTTTTTCAGGAGATGGAATGTTACATCCTGATGAGCACCTAATATATGTGGATGAAGTTTGTGGATTATTTAAGCTTGCAAGTATGCCCGATGATGTTATGAAGAAGAAGGTCTTCCCTTTATCTTTGGAGGGAGATGCATTGACATGGTATAGGCTATGTGATGATATGGGATCATGGAACTACAAACGATTGAAATTGGAATTTCATCAGAAGTTTTATCCTATGCACCTTGTTCATCCTGATCGTAATTATATATATAATTTTTGGCCTCGCGAAGGAGAAAGCATCGCTCAAGCTTGGGGGAGGCTTAAATCAATGTTATATTCATGCCCCAATCATGAGCTCTCAAGAGAAATGATTATTCAAAAAAATTATGCTCGGCTTTCTGATAACAATCGCACCATGCTCGATACTTCTTGTGCTGGCTCTTTTATGATGAAGACTATTGAATTCAAAATGGGATTTATTGGAAAGAATTAAACGCAACTCTGAAGATTGGGATCTCGACGAAGGTGTGGAGTCAGGTATGACACCTAAGTTTGATTGTGTTAATTCTTTTATGGATACCGATGTTTTTCGTAAATTTAGCACTAAATATGGACTTGACTCTGAGATAGTAGCTTCTTTCTATGAATCTTTTGCTACTCATATTGACCTCCCTAAGGAGAAGTGGTTTAAATATCATCCTCCCATAGATGTGAAAGTAGTTGCGCCTATTAAAGTTGAAGAAAAGACCATCACTTATAATGATCCTATTGTTCCTACTGCTTATGTTTAGAAACCACCTTTTCCTGTTAGGATAAAAGATCATGCTAAAGCTTCAACTGTGGTTTGTAAAAGCAATATTAGAACCTATACACCTCCTGAGCAAGTTAAAGTTGAACCTAATATTTCTATTGTTAAGGATCTCTTGGCTGATAATATTGATGGGCATGTTATTTATTTCTGTGATGAAACTGCTAGAATTGCTAAACCTTGTGCTAAAGATAAACATAGACCTGTGGTAGGCATGCCTGTTATTTCTGTTAAAATAGGAGATCGTTGTTATCAAGGCTTGTGTGATATGGGTGCTAGTGCTAGTGTAATACCTATTGACTTATACAGAGAAATTATGCATGATATTGCACCTGCTGAGTTGGAAGATATTGATGTCACAATTAAACTTGCCAATAGAGATACTATTTCACCAATGGGGATTGTTAGAGATGTTGAAGTCTTGTGCGGGAAAACTAAATATCATGCTGATTTTCTTGTTCTTGGTTTCCCACAAGACAACTTTTGTCCCATTATATTTGGTAGACCATTCTTGAACACAGTTAATGCTAGGATAGATTGCGAAAAGGATGTTGTTACTATTGGTTTAGGTGATATGTCTCATGAGTTTAATTTCTCTGAATTTCGTAGACAACACCGTGAAGAGGAATTGCCTAGTAAATATGAAATTATTGGTCTTGCTTCTATTGTCGTGCCTCCTAGTGATCCTTTAGAACAATATTTGCTAGACCATGAAAATGATATGTTTATGAATGAAAGAAGGGAAATAGATGAGGTGTTCTTTAAACAGGGACCTATTCTGAAACACAACTTGCCTGTTAAAATCTTAGGGGATCCTCCTCCACCCAAGGGTGATCCCATGTTTGAGCTTAAACCATTGCCTGATACTCTTAAATATGCTTATCTTGATGAAAAGAAGATATATCCGGTTATTATTAGTGCTAACCTTTCAGAGAAGGAGGAAGAAAAATTATTGAAAACTCTGAAGAAGCACCGTGCTGCTATTGGATATACTCTTGATGATCTTAAGGGCATTAGTCCCACTTTATGTCAACACAAAATAAATTTGGAAAAAGATGCCAAACCAGTTATTGATCACCAACGACGACTGAATCCTAAGATGAAAGAAGTGGTAAGAAAAGAAATACTAAATCTCCTTGAGGCAGGTATAATTTATCCCGTTGCTGATAATCAGTGGGTAAGTCCTGTCCATTGTGTTCCTAAGAAGGGAGGTATTATTGTCATTCCTAATGATAAAGATGAATTGATTCCGCAAAGAATTATTACAGGTTATAGGATGGTAATTGATTTCCGCAAATCAAATAAGGCTACTAAAAAAGATCATTACCCCTTACCTTTTATTGATCAAATGCTAGAAAGATTATCCAAACATACACATTTTTGCTTTCTAAATGGTTATTCTGGTTTCTCTCAAATACCTGTATCAGTTGATGATCAATCAAATACCACTTTTACTTGCCCTTTCGATACTTTTGCTTATAGACGTATGCCTTTTGGTTTATATAATGCACCTGCTACCTTTCAAAGATGCATGATGGCTATATTTTTTGATTTTTGTGAAAAGATATGTGAGGTATTCATGGATGATTTCCCCGTTATGGATCCTCTTTTGATGATTGCTTAAGAAACCTTGATCAAGTTTTGCAGAGATGTGAAGAAACTAACCTTGTCTTGAATTGGGAGAAATGCCACTTTATGGTTAATGAAGGTATTGTCTTGGGGCACAAAATTTCTGAAAGGGGCATTGCAGTTGATAAAGCTAAAGTTGATGCTATTGAAAAGATGTCGTGTCCCAAGGACATCAAAGGTATAAGAAGTTTCCTTGGTCATGTCAGCTTTTATAGGAGGTTCATTAAGGACTTCTCAAAAATTTCTCGGCCTATGACTAATTTATTACAAAAAGATATACCATTCATCTTTGATGATGACTGTGTAGAAGCATTTGAAACACTTAAGAAAGCATTAATCTCTGCGCCTATCGTTCAGCCACCTGATTGGAATTTACCTTTTGAAATTATGTGCGATGCTAGTGAATATGTTGTAGGTGCTATTCTAGGGCAAAGAGTTGACAAGAAACTAAATGTTATTCAATATGCTAGTAAAACTCTACACAATGCCTAGATAAATTATGCTACTACTGAAAAAGAATTCTTAGTAGTTGTATTTGCTTGTGATAAGTTCAGACCTTATATTGTTGATTCTAAGGTAACCATTCACACAGATCATGCTGCTATTAAATATCTTATGGAAAAGAAAGATGCTAAACCTAGACTTATTAGATGGGTTCTCTTGCTACAAGAATTTGATTTGCATATTATTGATAGAAAGGTAGCCGAGAACCCCATTGCAGACAACTTGTCTAGGTTAGAGAATGTTCTTGATGACCCACTACCTATTGATGATAGCTTTCCTGATGAACAATTAAATGTCATAAATGCTTCTCGAACTGCTCCTTGGTATGCTGAATATGCTAATTATATTGTTGCTAAATTTATACCACCTAGTTTCACATACCAGCAAAAGAAAAAGTTCTTCTACGATTTGAGACATTAATTTTGGGATGACCCACATCTTTATAAAGAAGGAGTAGATGGTATTATTATACGTTGCATACCTGAGCATGAACAGGAACATATCCCACGCAAGTGTCACCCCGAGGCTTATGGAGGACACCATGCTGGAGATAGAACTGCACATAAGGTATTGCAATCCGGTTTTTATTGGCCTACTCTCTCCAAGGATGCCCGTAAGTTTGTCTTGTCTTGTGATGAATGTCAAAGAATTGGTAATATTAGTAGACGTCAAGAAATGCCTATGAATTATTCACTTGTTATTGAACCATTTGATGTTTGGGGCTTTGATTATATGGGACCGCTTCCTGCCTCTAATGGATATACACACATTTTAGTTGCTGTTGATTATGTTACTAAGTGGGTAGAAGCTATTTCAACTAGTAGTGCCGATCATAACACCTCTATTAAGATGCTTAAAGAAGTTATTTTCCTGAGGTTTGGAGTCCCTAGATATTTAATGACTGATGGTGGTTCACATTTTATTCATGGTGCTTTCCGTAAAATGCTTGCTAAGTATGATGTTAGTCATAGAATTACATGTCCTTATCACCCACAGTCTAGTGGTCAAGTAGAATTGAGTAATGGAGAATTCAAATTAATTTTGCAAAAGACAGTTAATAGATCTAGAAAGAATTGGTCCAAGAAACTTGATGATGCATTGTGGGCCTATAGAACTGCATATAAAAATCCTATGGGTATGTCTCCGTATAAAATGGTTTATGGAAAAGCATGTCACTTACCTCTCGAACTAGAACATAAGGCTTATTGGGCTATTAAAGAGCTCAACTATGATTTCAAACTTGCCGGTGAGAAGAGGTTATTTGAGATTAGCTCACTTGATGAATGGAGAACCCAAGCCTATGAGAATGCCAAATTGTTTAAAGAAAAAGTTAAAAGATGGCATGACAAAAGAATAGAAAAGCATGAGTTTGATGTAGGTGATTATGTATTGCTATACAACTCTCATTTAAGATTTTTTGCAGGAAAACTTCTCTCTAAATGGTAAGGTCCTTACGTTATCAAGGAGGTCTATTGTTCCGGTGCCATAAAAATCAACAACTTCGAAGGCACAAATCCAAAGGTGGAGAACGGTCAAAGAATCAAACATTATATCTCATGTAATCCTATAAATGTTGAAACCAATGTTATTGAAACCGTAACCCCGAAGGAATACATAAGGGACACTTTCCGGAACATTTCAAACTCTGAAAAGGAATAGGTATGTGGTATGGTAAGTAAACCGACTCCAAAATAGTTCTAATGGCAATTTTTCTCCGTCTTGGAATATTTAGAAAAATAGAAAAATAAGAAGCAGTCCGGGAAGGACACGAGGGCTCCACGAGGGTGGAGGGCGTGCCCCCCTGCCTCGTGGGCACCTCGTGCGCTCTCTGGACTCCGTTTTATTACACGTTACGTATTTTGGTCGGTAAAAATTCATTATATAATCTCCCGGAGGTTTTGACTCATGTATCACGCAAATATCTCTCGTCTTTGTTTCGAGCTGTTTTTCTGACAGATCTAGGTCGTCTTGTCGTCTTCAAGTGCCCTCAAGGACAAGTTTTTCGAGAAGGTCATCAACCCCTACCTCACGGAGGTGCTGCAACACCCTCTAACCATTAAGATGCGTGAGGGGTTGTTGCATATCCGCGATGTTGAGGGACCAAGGAAGACCGGAAGCACGGAGGCAAGGCTCGAGGCATTGGAGCAACAAGTTTTCAAGTGTCAAGAGATGGTGGAGCGTGGACTCGCTCCAATCACATTATGATAACGGAGTTCACCAACAACCACAAGTTGGACGTCAAGGACATTGGGGAGGCCATCTTCAAGCTTCATGAGAAAATCGAGCACCTCCAAGCCCATATCTATGACCTGCAAAATCAAGACTGTGAGTATGAATATAGATTCAAAAGGATGATTTTGGCTGCATATTTGAGGACTCATGAAACCCGATCATCCTTCTATGATGGTGAGCCTATGCCTTGGAAGAGGGACGACAAGCCTACATCATCAACAACTCCAAATCCTTCACCGGCAAAAGAGATATAATCACATGGGTATGGGCACTCCCCTTGGCAACTGCCAAGCTTGGGGGAGGTGCATCGGTATCGTATCACCATCACTTTTATCTTTACCGTTTTTCTTAGTTCGACCCTTTTTAGTAATATCTTGATCTAGTAGAATAAAAGTTTTTAGTATGATCTAATTTTGAGTTTTGCCTTATGATCCCACTATGTAATCGAGTCCGTGAGCTATATAATAAAGATTAGTGTTGAGTCAAGGGCTTTATGATTTTGCTATGATCTTGAGGGAATAAAATAAAAATAGAAAGAAATAAAAAGAATAAAAGAGATCATATGGATCTTATGGAGACTAATGATCTCACATATAAAGAGTATGATGATTAAAAGTTATTGAGAGTTGACAAACATAGTTTTGGTCATCGTTGCAATTAATAGGAAGTAATAAAGAAAGAGAGGTTCACATATAAATACACTATCTTGGACATCTTTTATGATTGTGAGCACTCATTAAAATATGACATGCTAAAGAGTTGACGTTGGACAAGGAAGACAACGTCATAGGTTATGTTTTCTTTCATATGAGATAAATTATATTGTCATGGATCATCCAACATGTCGAGCTTGCCTTTCCCTTTCATGCTAGCCAATTCTTTGCACCAAGTAGAGATACTACTTGTGCTTCCAAATATCCCTAAACTCAGTTTTGTCATGAGAGTCCACCATATCTACCTATGGATTGAGTAAGATCCTTCAAGTAAGTTGTCATCGGTGCAAGCAATAAAAATTGCTCTCTAAATATGTATGACTTATTAGTGTGGGAGAAAATAAGCTTTATACGATCTTGTGATGTGGAAGAAATAAAAGCGACGGACTGCATAATAAAGGTCCATATCACAAGCGGCAATATAAAGTGACGTTCTTTCGCATTAAGATTTTGTGCATCCAACCATAAAGCGCATGGCCACCTCCGCTTCCCTCTGTGAAGGGCCTATCTTTTACTTTTATCTCCCACCTTACATAAGAGTCATGGTGATCTTTACCTTTCCTTTTTACATTTTATCTTTTGGCAAGCACAATATGTTGGAAAGATCCTGGTATATATGGCTAATTGGATGTGAGTTTTCATGAACTATATTGTTGACATTACCCTTGAGGTAAAACGTTGGGAGGCAAAACTATAAGCCCCTATCTTCGTCTGTGTCCGATTAAAACTCCATACCCATAAATATTGCATGAGTGTTAGCAATTGTCAAAGACTAAAAGATGGTTGAGTATATGGACTTGCTGAAAAGCTCTTATATTGACTCTTTCCTATGTTATGATAAATTGCAATTGCTTCAATGACTGAGATTATAGTTTGTTAGTTTCCAATGAAGTTTATGATTCATACTTGAAATTGTGATTGAATTGTTACTTTAGCATAAGAGATCATATGACAACATATATATATATATATGTTGTTGTTCTAAGAATGATCATGATGCCCTCATGTCCGTATTTTATTTTTTTATCGACACCTCTATCTCTAAACATGTGGACATATTTTTCGATTTCGGCTTTCGCGGGGGAGTTGATACGTCCATTTTGCATCATGCTTTTATATCAATATTTATTGCATTGTGGGCTGTTATTACACATTATGTCACAATACTTATGCCTATTCTCTCTTATTTTACAAGGTTTTCATAAAGAGGGAGAATACCGGCAGTTGGGATTCTGGGCTGGAAAAGGAGCAAATATTAGAGACCTATTTTACAAGAGGGATGCTAGTTGGTTTATTTGGTGGAAGATCATATGTTCATATCCTATATGCATATTAATACCCCTCTGATTATGAACATGAACATGCTTTGTGAGTAGTTACGTTTGTTCCTGAGGACATGGGAGAAGTCTTGCTATTAGTAGTCATGTGAATTTGGTATTCGTTCGATATTTTGATGAGATGTGTGTTGTCTCTCCTCTAGTGGTGTTATGTGAAAGTCGACTACATGACACTTCACCATTATTTGGGCCTAGAGGAAGGCATTGGGAAGTAATAAGTAGATGATGGGTGGCTAGAGTGACAGAAGCTTAAACCCTAGTTTATGCGTTGCTTCGTAAGGGGCTGATTTGGATCCATATGTTTCATGCTATGGTTAGGTTTACCTTAATACTTTTGTTGTAGTTGCGGATTCTTGCAATAGAGGTTACTCATAAGTGGGATGTTTGTCCAAGTAAGGACAGCACCCAAGCACTGGTCCACCCACGTACCAAATTATCAAAGTACCGAACGTGAATCATATGAACGTGATGAAAACTAGCTTGACTATAATTCCCATTTGTCCTCGGGAGCCCTTTTCTCTATATAAGAGTTTGTCCAGGCTTATCCGTTGCTAAAAAAAGGATTGGGCCACCTTGCTGTACTTTATTTACTTTTGTTACTTGTTGCTCGTTACAAATTATCTTATCACAAAACTATCTATTACCTATAATTTCAGTGCTTGCAGAGAATACATTGCTGAAAACCGCTTATCATTTGCTTCTGGTCCTCGTTGCGTTCGACACTCTTACTTATCGAAAGGACTACGATAGATCCCCTATACTTGTGGGTCATCAGGTCCACTCTCCCGCAACCCCCTGTACCCTCTACTTGAACATGGTGCTTTATGCTTCATATTATTATCCAATGATGTGTTGCCATCCTATGATGTCTGAGTAGATTTTCGTTGTCCTATCGGTGGTTGATGAATTGCTATGGTTGGTTTAATTTGCTTGTGGTTATGTTGCTGTCCTTTGGTGCCCATCATATGAGCGCACGCGTGTATCACACCATAGGGTTAGTTGTATGTTGATAGGACTATGTATTGGAGGGCAAGAGTGACAGAAGCTTCAACCTAGCATAGAAATTGATGCATACGGGATTGAAGGGGGACCAATATATGTTAAAGCTATGGTTGGGTTTTACCTTATTGAATGTTAGTAGTTGCGGATGCTTGCTAATAGTTCCAATCATAAGTGCACAGAATTCCAAGTCAGGGATGACATGCTAGCAGTGGCCTCTCCCACATAAAACTTGCTATCGGTTTAGTAAAGTAGTCAATTGCTTAGGGACAATTTCGCAACTCCTACCACCACTTTTCCACACTCGCTATACTAACTTTATTGCTTCTTTATCTAAACAGCCCCTAGCTTTTATTTACGTGCTCTTTATTATCTTGCAAACCTATACAAAAACACCTACAAAGTACTTCTAATTTCATACTTGTTCTAGGTAAAGCAAACGTTAAGCATGCGTAGAGTTGTATCGGTGGTCGATAGAACTTGAGGGAATATTTGTTCTACCTTTAGCTCCTCATTGGGTTCGACACTCTTACTTATCGAAAGAGCCTACAATTGATCCCCTATACTTGTGGGTTATCAAGACCTTTTTCTGGCGCCGTTGCCGGGGAGCAATAGCGTGGGGTGAATATTCTCGTGTGTGCTTGTTTGCTTTATCACTAAGTAATTTTTATTTGTTGTTCTAAGTTGTTATCTATCTTTAGTTATGGATATGGAACACGAAATACCAAAAAAATTAGGTGTACCTGCTACTCATGGAGATGGGGAACCTCCTAAAACCCTCGATGCTGGTTATGTGAAAAATATTATGTACTATTTTGATAATCCTGAGAAAACTCCATTCAATTATGTAATGGGAGACATGTTGGATCAACGTGAATACTTTAGGGATTATCGCTTGACTCAAAAAGGGAAAGTATTATGGGATAAAATTCATATGTTGCATTGGTATGCTCGGGATCTATGCTTGAGATATGATTATACTTGTTGCTCTAGGATGAAGGCTCCACACCTTCCCTTTTCATGCAAATTTAATGATGATAAAACCTTGGCTTCTTATGCTAATGGTATATATGATTACTATGATGTGGAACAAATATAAGAATGTGTTGCTTTTATGGGTGCTTATGAAATTGAATCTTTCTTTAAAGAGTGTGAAAATTTTGATGATTCCGTTTATAGACCTGAAAATTTAGCTATCCTTAAATATTGCTATGAGAATTATGAATTCAATTCCGATATTGATGATTTTATTGAGAGAGTCTCCGCTGTCCAAGTAGAGATTAATATTTTGCAGGGGTCTATGGAAGAAGAAATTGATGAAACTATGAGCTCATTGGATGAAAAAGATGAGGAGGAGAGCGAAGAACAAAAGGAGAAAGAGCGGATTGATCATCCGTGCTCACCTTCTAATGAGAGTAACTCTTCAACTCAAACATTGTTTAATTTCCCTTCGTGCTTACCGAAGGATGATTGCTATGATGACTGTTATGATCCCGTTGATTCTCTTGAGACATCCCTTTTTGATGATACTTGCTATGCTTGTGGCCAAGATGCCAATATGAATTATGCTTATGGAGATGAACTTGCTATAGTTTCTTATGTTAAACATGAAATTGTTGCTATTTCACCCACGCATGATAGTCCTATTATCTTTTTGAATTCTCCCGACTACACTATATCAGAGAAGTTTGCCCTTATTAAGGATTATATTGATGGGTTGTGTTTCACTACTACACATGATGATTTTGATAGATATAATATGCATGTGCTTGCTGCTCCTACTTGTAATTATTATGAGAGAGGTACATCTCCGCCTCTCCATGTTTCCAACACGAAAAAATTGCAAGAAACTGTTTATACTATGCATTGGCCTTTACTTTGTGTGCATGAATTGTTCTTTTATGACATGCCGATGCATAGGAAGAGAGTTAGACTTCGTCATTACATGATATATGTTACTTTGTGCTCACTACTAAATTACAAATCATTGTTAATTAAAATTGGCTTTGATATACCTTGGGATCCGGGTGGATCCATTACTTGAGCACTATATGCCTATCTTGATGGCTTTAAAGAAAGCGCTGCCATGGAGACAACCCGGAAGTTTTAGAGAGTCATTTATTTCTGTTGTGTGATTTTATAAGGTTTAAAAATAAAAATAATGTGCCAAGGTTTGCCTTTAGGATGTTTTAGATTACTTGTTGGTTTGTACGGTGCATGACATAAACTTTGGCTGTAGTGCGCGATTTTACATTTTTTACTGGAACGTCAAACGGTTCTGAAAGTTTTTGCACTGTCTTTCTATAATTTGTTTTTATTTTTCCTAATTTTGGTAAAAAAAATTGGAGTACCAGAAGTATGGTGAATGTTCAGATTATTACAGACTGTTCTATTTAAGACAGATTCTGTTTTTGATGCATAGTTTGCTTGTTTTGATGAAACTATCGATTTATATCAGTGGATTAAGCCATGGAAAAGTTATATTACAGTAGCTACAATGCAAAAACAAAATATGAATTGGTTTGCAACAGTACTTAGAGTAGTGATTTGCTTTATTATACTAACGGATCATACCGAGTTTTCTGTTAAGTTTTGTGTGGATGAAGTGTTCGAAGATCGAGGAGGTCTCGATGTGAGGAGAAGAAGGAGAGGCAAGAGCTCAAGCTTGGGGATGCCCAAGGAACCCAAGTAAATATTCAAGGAGACTCAAGCGCTAAGCTTTGGGATGCCCCGGAAGGCATCCCATCTTTCTTCAACAAGTATCGGTATGTTTTCGGATTCATTTCGTTCATGCGATATGTGCAATCTTGGAACGTCTTTTGCATTTAGTTTTCATTTTTCTTTTATGCACCATGCTGGTATGAGATAGTCCTTGGTTGATTTATAGAATTCTCATTGCATTTCACTTAAATCTTTTGAGTATGGCTTTATAGAATGCTTCATGTGCTTCGCTTATATCATTTGAAGTTTGGATTGCCTGTTTCTCTTCACATAGAAAACTGCCATTTGTAGAATGCTCTTTTCCTTCACTTATATTTGTTAGAGCGTGGGCATATCTTTTGTAGAAAGAATTAAACTCTATTTCTTCACTTATATCTATTTAGAGAGTTGACAGGAATTGATCATTCACATGTTTAGTCATAAAATCCTACATAAAACTTGTAGATCACTGAATATGATATGTTTGATTCCTTGCAATAGTTTTGCGATATAAAGGTGGTGATATTAGAGTCGTGCTAGTTGAGTAATTGTGAAATTGAGAAATACTTGTGTTGAGGTTTGCAACTCACGTAGCATGCATGTATGGTGAACCGTTATGTAACGAAGTTGGAGCATGAGGTTTTATTGATTGTCTTCCTTAGGAGTGGCAGTCGGGGACGAGCGATGGTCTTTTCCTACCAATCTATCCCCCTAGGGGCATGCGTAGAAGTACTTTGCTTCGAGGGCTAATAAACTTTTGCAATAAGTATATGAGTTCTTTATGACTAATGTGAGTCCATCGATTATACACACTCTCACCCTTCCATCATTGCTAGCCTCTTCGGTACCGTGCATTGCCCTTTCTCACCTCGAGAGTTGGTGCAAACTTTGCTGGTGCATCCAAACCCCATGATACGATATGCTCTGTCACACATAAGACTCCTTATATCTTCCTCAAAACAGCCACCATACCTACCTATCATGGCATTTCCATAGCCATTCCGAGATTTATTGCCATGCAACTTCCACCATCATCATATACATGACTTGAGCATGTATTGTCATATTGCTTTGCATGATCATAAGATAGCTAGCATGATGTTTTCATGGCTTGTCCATTTTTTGATGTCAGTGCTACGCTAGATCATTGCACATCCCGGTACACCGCCGGAGGCATTCATATAGAGTCATATCTTTGTTCTAGCATCGAGTTGTAATATTGGGTTGTAAGTAAATAAAAGTGTGATGATCATCATTATTAGAGCATTGTCCCAGTGAGGAAAGGATGATGGAGACTATGATTCCCCCACAAGTCGGGATGAGACTCCGGACGAAAAAAAAAAAAGAAAAAAAAAGAAAAAAAGGAAAAATGCCAAAAAAGATAAGGCCCCAAAAAATGAGAGAAAAAGATAGAAGGGACAATGTTACTATCCTTTTACCACACTTGTGCTTCAGAGTAGCACCATGTTCTTCATATAGAGAGTCTCTTGAGTTATCACTTTCATATACTAGTGGGAATTTTCATTATAGAGCTTGGCTTGTATATTCCGATGATGGGCTTCCTCAAATGCCCGAGGTCTTCATGAGCAAGAAAGTTGGATGCACACCCACTTAGTTTCAGTTTGAGCTTTCATACACTTATAGCTCTAGTGCATCCGTTGCATGGCAAACCCTACTCCTCGCATTGACATCAATTGATGGGCATCTCCATAGCCCGTTGATTAGCCGCGTCGATGTGAGACTTTCTTCCTTTTTGTCTTCTCCACACAACCTCCAGCATCATATTCTATTCCACCCATAGTGCTATGTCCATGGCTCGCGCTCATGTATTGCGTGAGGGTTGAAAAGGATGAAGCGCGTTAATAAGTATGAACAAATTGCTCAGCTTGTCATCGGGGTTGTGCATGATTTGAATGCTTTATGTGGTGAAGATGGAGCATAGCTAGACTATATGAATTTGTAGAGATGAGCTTTCTTTGGCTATGTTATTTTGATAAGACATGATTGCTTGGTTAGTATGCTTGAAGTATTATTATCTTAATGTCAAATTATAGACTATTGCTTTGAATCACTTGTGTCTTAATATTCATGCCGTGATTAGATTACATGATCAAGATTATGCTAGGTAGCATTCCACATCAAAAATTATCTTTTTTATCATTTACCTACTCGAGGACGAGTAGGAATTAAGCTTGGGGACGCTGATACGTCTCCGTCGTATCTATAATTTTTTATTGTTCCATGCCAATATTATAAAACTTTCATATACTTTTGGCAACTTTTTATACTATTTTTGGGGACTAACATATTGATCCAGTGCCCAGTGCCAGTTCCTGTTTGTTGCATGTTTTTGTCGCAGTAAATCCATATCAAATGGAGTCCAAAGGGGATAAAAACTGACAGAGATTTTTTGGAATATGTGTGATTTTTGGGAAGAAAAATCAACACGAGACGATGCCCAAGGGGGCCACGAGGCAGGGGGCGCGCCCTGGGCCCTCGTGGCCACCCCGTAAGGAGGTTGATGCCCTTCTTTCGCTGCAAGAAAGCTAATATCCGGATAGAGATCGTGTTAAAATTTCAGCCCAATCGAGTTACGGATATCCGAGAATATAAGAAACGGTGAAAGGGCATAATCTGAGAATGCAGAAACAGAGGGAGTCAGATCCAATCTTGGAGGGGCTCTTGCCCCTCCGCCTCCATGGAGGCCATGGACTAGAGGGGAAACCCTTCTCCTATCTAGGGAGAAGGTCAAGGAAGAAGAAGAAGGAGGGGGGCTCTCTCCCCCTCGCTTCCGGTGGCGCCGGAACGTCGCCGGGGACCATCATCACCGCAATCTACACCAACACCTCCGCCATCTTCACCAACATCTCCATCACCTTCCCCCATCTATCTACAGAGGTCCACTCTACCGCAACCCTATGTACCCTCTACTTGAACATGGTGCTTTATGCTTCATATTATTATCCAATGATGTGTTGCCATCCTATAATGTCTTAGTAGATTTTTGTTGTCCTATCGGTGGTTGATGAATTGCTATGATTGGTTTAATTAGCTTGTGGTTATGTTGCTGTCCTTTGGTGCCCATCATATGAGCGCGCGCGTGGATCACACCATAGGGTTAGTTGTATGTTGATAGGACTATGTATTGGAGGGCAAGAGTGACAGAAGCTTCAACCTAGCATAGAAATTTATGCATACGGGATTGAAGGGGGGCCAATATATCTTAATGCTATGGTTGCGTTTTACCTTAATGAACGTTAGTAGTTATGGATGCTTGCTAATAGTTCCAATCATAAGTGCATAGAATTCCAAGTCAGGGATGACATGCTAGCAGTGGCCTCTCCCACATAAAACATGCTATCGATCTAGTAAAGTAGTCAATTACTTAGGGATAATTTCGCAACTCCTACCACCACTTTTCCACACTCGCTATACTAACTTTATTGCTTCTTTATCTAAACAGCCCCTAGCTTTTATTTACGTGCTCTTTATTATCTTGCAAACCTATCCAAAAACACCTACAAAGTACTTCTAGTTTCATACTTGTTCTAGGTAAAGCAAACGTTAAGCATGCGTAGAGTTGTATCGGTGGTCGATAAAACTTGAGGGAATATTTGTTCTACCTTTAGCTCCTCGTTGGGTTCGACACTCTTACTTATCGAAAGAGGCTACAATTGATCCCCTATACTTGTGGGTTATCATGGGTTTATGATCAAGTTTATCTACGAACAATATTTGATTCTTCTCTGAAATCTTTTATGTATGATTGGTTATCTTTGCAAGTCTCTTCAAATTATCATTTTGGTTTGGCCTACTAGATTGATCTTTCTTGCAATGGGAGAAGCACTTAGCTTTGGGTTCAATCTTGCGGTGTCCTTTCCCAATGACAGTAGGGGCAGCAAGGCACGTATTGTATTGTTGCCATCGTGGATAAAAAGATGGGGTTTATATCATATTGCTTGAGTTTATCCCTCTACATCATGTCATCTTGCCTAATGCATTACTCTATTCTTATGAACTTAATACTCTAGATGCATGTTGGATAGCGATCGATGTGTGGAGTAATAGTAGTAGATGCAGAATCGTTCGGTCTACTTGTCGCAGACGTGATGCCTATATACATGATCATGCCTAGATATTCTCATAATTATTCACTTTTCTATCAATTGCTCGACATTAATTTGTTCACCCACCGTAATACTTATGCTATATTGAGAGAAGCCACTAGTGAAACCTATGGCCCCCGGGTCTATCTTTTATCATATAAGTTTCCAATCTATTTTATTTTGCAATCTTTACTTTCAATCTATATCATAAAAATACCAAAAATATTTATCTTACTATTATTATCTCTATCAGATCTCATTCTCGTAAGTGACCGTGAAGGGATTGACAACCCCTTTATCGCGTTGGTTGCGAGGTTCTTATTTGTTTGTGTAGGTACGAGGGACTTGCGCGTAGCTTCCTACTGGATTGATACCTTGGTTCTCAAAAATAGAGGGAAATACTTACGCTACTTTGCTGCATCACCCTTTCCTCTTCAAGGGAAAACCAACGCAGTGCTCAAGAGGTAGTTGTCACCTCTATAAACAAGAAACATATCCTTAGTCCTTCTCAGGTATTCCAGGATGTTTTTGACCGTTGTCCAGTGATCCACTCTTTGGATTACTTTGGTACCTCCCTGCTAAACTAATAGCAAGGCACACATCAGGTATGGTACACAGCATTGCATACATGATAGAACCTATGGCTGAAGCATAGGGAATGACCTTCATTTTCTCTCTATCTTCTGCTGTGGTCAGGCATTGAGTCTGACTCAACTTCACACCTTACAACACAGGCAAGAACCCTTTCTTTGCTTGATCCATTTTGAACTTCTTCAAATTTATCATGGTATGTGCTTTATGACAGTCCAATTAAGTGTCTTGATCTATCTCTATTGATCTTGATGCCCAATATATAAGTAGCTTCACCGAGGTCTTTCATTGAAAAATTCTTATTCAAGTATCCTTTTATGCCATTTAAGAAATTCAATATCATTTTCGATCAACAATATGTCATCCACATATAATATCAGAAATGCTACAGAGCTCCCACTCACTTTCTTGTAAAGACATGCTTCTCCAAAAGTCTGTATAAAACCATATGCTTTGACCACACTATAAAAGCATATATTCCAACTCCGAGAGGATTGCACCAGGCCATAAATGGATCACTGGAGCTTGCACACTTTGTTAGCACCTTTTGGATCGACAAAACCTTCTGGTTGCATCTTATACAACTCTTCTTTAAGATATCTGTTAAGGAATGCAGTTTTGACATCCATTTGCCAAATTTCATAATCATAAAATGCGGCAATTGCTAACATGATTCAGACAGACTTAAGCATCGCTACAGGTGAGAAAGTCTCATCGTAGTCAACTCCTTGAACTTGTCAAAAACCTTTCGCAACAAGTCATTAGCTTCATGATCATCATCATTAGCTTCCTCACTAATTGGTGTAGTAACTTGATTAGAAGTTTCATGATCATCATCATTAGCTTCCTCACTAATTGGTGTAGGAATCACTAGAACTGATTTCTGTGATGAACTACTTTCCAATAAGGGAGCATGTACAATTACCTCATCAAGTTCTACTTTCCTCCCACTCACATCTTTCGAGAGAAACTCCTTCTCTAGAAAGGATCCATTCTTAGCAATGAATAGCTTGCCTTCAGATCTGTGATAGAAGGTGTACCCAACAGTTTGCTTTGGGTATCCTATGAAGACACATTTCTCCGATTTGGGTTCGAGCTTATCAGGTTGAAGCTTTTTCACATAAGCATCGCAGCCCCAAACTTTAAGAAACGACAACTTGGGTTTCTTGCCAAACCACAGTTCATATGGCGTCATCTCAAAGGATTTAGATGGTGCCCTGTTTAACGTGAATGCAGCGGTCTCTAAAGCATAACCCCAAAACAATAACGGTAAATCAGTAAGAGACATCATAGATCGCACCATATCTAATAAAGTACGATTACGACGTTCGGACACACCATTACGCTGTGGTGTTCCGGGTGGCGTGAGTTGTGAAACTATTCCGCATTGTTTCAAACGAAGACCAAACTCGTAACTCAAATATTCTCCTCCACGATCAGATCGTAGAAACTATATTTTCTTGTTACGATGATTTTCCACTTCACTATGAAATTCTTTGAACTTTTCAAATGTTTCAGACTTATGTTTCATCAAGTAGATATAAACATATCTGCTCAAATCATCTGTGAAGATTAGAAAATAACGATACTCGCCGCGAGCATCAACACTCATCAGACCGCATAGATCAGTATGTATTTTTTTCAACAAGTCTGTTGCTCGCTCCATTGTTCCGGAGAACGGAGTCTTAGTCATCTTGCCCATGAGGCATGGTTCGCCAGCATCAAGTGATTCATAATCAGGTGATTCCAAAAGCCCATCAGCATGGAGTCTCTTCATGCGCTTTACACCAATATGACCTAAACAGTAGTGCCACAAATAAGTTGGACTATCATTATTAAACTTATATCTTTTGGCTTCAATACTGTGAATATGTGTATCACTACTATCGAGATTCAATAAAAATAGACCACTCATCAAGGGTGCATGACCATAAAAGATATTACTCATATAAATAGAACAACCATTATTCTCTGATTTAAATGAATAACCGTCTCGCATCAAACAAGATCCAGATATAATGTTCATGCTTAACGCTGGCACCAAATAACAATTATTTAGGTCTAAAACTAATTTCAAAGGTAGATGTAGAGGTAGTGTGCCGACGGCGATCACATCGACTTTGGAACCATTTCCCACGCGCATCGTCACCTCGTCCTTAGCCAATCTTCGCTTAATCCGTAGCCCCTGTTTTGAGTTGCAAATATGAGCAACAGAACCAGTATCAAATACCTAGGCGCTACTACGAGCATTAGTAAGGTACACATCAATAACATGTATATCAAATATACCTTTCGCTTTGCCATCCTTCTTATCCGCAAAATACTTGGGGCAGTTCCACTTCCAGTGACCAGTCCCTTTGCAGTAGAAGCACTCAGTCTCAGGCTTAGGTCCAGACTTGGGCTTCTTCACTTGAGCAGCAACTTGCTTGCCATTCTTCTTGAAGTTCTCCTTCTTCCCTTTGCCCTTCTTCTTGAAACTAGCGGTCTTGTTGACTATCAACACTTCATGCTCCTTCTTGATTTCTACATCTGTAGCCTTTAGCATTGCGAAGAGCTCGGGAATCATCTTATCCATCCCTTGCATATTATAGTTCATCACAAAGCTTTTGTATCTTGGTGGTAGTGATTGAAGAACTCTGTCAATGACACTATCAACCGGAAGATTAACTCCTAGCTGAGTCAAGTGATTGTGGTACCCAGACATTCTGAGTATATGCTCACTGACAGAACTATTCTCCTCCATTTTGCAGCTGTAGAACCTATTGGAGACTTCATATCTCTCAATCCGGGCATTTGCTTGAAATATTAACTTCAACTCCTGGAACATCTCATATGCTCCATGACGTTCAAAACGTCGTTGAAGTCCTGATTCTAAGCCGTAAAGCATGGCACACTAAACTATCGAGTAGTCATCAGCTTTGCTCTGTCGGACGTTCATAACAACTGGTGTTGCTCTAGCAGTGGGTTTGGCACCTAGCGGTGCTTCCAGGACGTAATTCTTCTGTGCAGCTATGAGGATAATCCTCAAGTTACGGACCCAGTCCGTGTAGTTGCTACCATCATCTTTCAACTTACCTTTCTCTAGGAACTCATTAAAATTCAATGGAACAGTAGCACGGGCCATTTATCTACAACAACATAGACATGCAAAATACTATCACGTACTAAGTTCATGATAAATTGAAGATCAATTAATCATATTACTTAAGAACTCCCACTTAGATAGACATCCCTCTAATCATCTAAGTGATCACGTGATCCATATCAACTAAACCATGTTCGATCATCACGTGAGATGGAGTAGTTTTCAATGGTGAACATCACTATGTTGATCATATCTACTATATGATTCATGCTCGACCTTTCGGTCTCAGTGTTCCAAGGCCATATCTGCATATGCTAGGCTCGCCAAGTTTAACCCGAGTACTCTGCGTGTGCAAAACTGGCTTGCACCCGTTGTATGTGAACGTAGAGCTTATCACACCCGATCATCACGTGGTGTCTCAGCACGATGAACTGTCACAATGGTACATATTCAGGGAGAACACTTGTATCTTGAAATTTAGTGAGAGATCATCTTATAATGCTACCGTCGTACTAAGAAAAATAAGATGCATAAAGGATAAACATCACATGCAATCAATATAAGTGATATGGTATGGTGATACGTCTCCAACGTATCTATAATTTTTTATTGCTCCATGCCATTATATTATCTATTTTGGATGTTAATGGGTTTTATTTTACACTTTTATATTATTTTTGGGACTAACCTATTAACCAGAGGCCTAGCCCAAATTGTTGTTTTTTTTGCCTATTTTAGTGTTTCGCTGAAAAGGAATATCAAACAGAGTCCAAACGGAATGAAACCTTCGAGAGCATTACTTTTGAAACAAACGAGATCCAGGAGACTTGGAGTGGACGTCAAGCAATCAATGAGGCGGCCACAGGGCAGGGGCCCCCCACCCCCCTGGACGCGCCCTCCACCCTCGTGGGCCCCTCATTGCTCCATCGACCTACTTCTTCTTCCTATATATATCTACGTACCCCGCAAACATCCAGGAGCACCACGAAACCCTATTTCCACCGCCGCAACCTTCTGTACCCAAGAGATCCCATCTTGGGGCGTTTTTCGGAGCTCCGCCGGAGGGGGCATTGATCACGGAGGGCTTCTTCATCAACTCCATGGCCCCTCCGATGATGTGTGAGTAGTTTACTTCAGACCTTCGGGTCCATAGCTAGTAAGTAGATGGCTTCTTCTCTCTCTTTGGATCTCAATACAAAGTTCTCCTCGATTCTCTTGGAGATCTATTCGATGTAATCTTCTTTTGCGGTGTGTTTGTCGAGATCCGATGAATTGTGGGTTTATGATCAAGTCTATCTATGAAAAAATATTTGAATCTTCTCTGAATTCTTTTATGTATGATTGGTTTATCTTTGCAAGTCTCTTCGAATTATCAGTTTGGTTTGGCCTACTAGATTGATCTTTCTTGCAATGGGAGAAGTGCTTAGCTTTGGGTTCAATCTTGCATTGCTCGATCCCAGTGACAGAAAGGGAAACGACACGTATTGTATTGTTGCCATCAAGTATAACAAGATGGAGTTTACATCATATTGCATGAGTTTATCCCTCTACATCATGTCATGTTTCTTAAGGCGTTACTCTATTCTTATGAACTTAATACTCTAGATGCATGCTGGATAGCAGTTGATGTGTGGAGTAATAGTAGTAGATGCAGAATCGTTTCGGTCTACTTGTCACGGACGTGATGCCTATATACATGATCATGCCTAGATATTCTCATAATTATTCGCTTTTCTATCAATTGCTCGACAGTAATTTGTTCACCCACCGTAATACTAATGCTATCTTGAGAGAAGCCACTAGTGAAACCTATGGCCCCCGGGTCTATTCTCCATCATACAAGTTTCCAATCTACTTTATTTTGCAGCTTCTCTCAAGATAGCATAAGTATTACGGTGCGTGAACAAATTACAGTCGAGCAATTGATAGAAAAATGAATAATTATGAGAATATCCAGGCATGATAATGTATATAGGCATCACGTCCGCGACAAGTAGACCGACTCCTGCCTGCATCTACTACCATTACTCCACACATTGACCGTTGTCTAGCATGCATCTAGAGTATTAAGTTCATAAGAACATAGTAAGGCCTTAAGCAAGATGACATGATGTAGAGGGATAAACTCATGCAATATGATATAAACCCCATCTTTTTATCCTCGATGGCAATAATATAATATGTGTCGTTTCCCCTACTATCACTGGGATCGAGCACCGCAAGATTGAACCCAAAGCTAAGCACTTCTCCCATTGCAAGAAAGATCAATCTAGTAGGCCAAACCAAACTGATAATTCTAAGAGACTTTCAAAGATAAACCAAGCATACATAAAAGAATTCAGAGAAGAATCAAATATTGTTCATAGATAATCTGGATCATAAACCCACAATTCATCGGAACTCGACAAACACACCGCAAAATAAGATTACATCGAATAGATCTCCAAGAGTATCGAGGAGAACTTTGTATTGAGATCCAAAGAGAGAGAAGAAGCCATCTAGCTACTAGCTATGGACCCGAAGGTCTGAAGTAAACTACTCACACATCACCGGAGAGGCCATGGAGTTGACGTAGAGGCCCTCCGTGATCAATGCCCCCTCCGGCGGAGCTCCAGAAAAGGCCCCAAGATGGGATCTCGTGGGTACAGAAGGTTGCGGCGGTGGAATTAAGTTTTCATGGTGCTCCTGGATGTTTGCGGGATACGTGGACTTATATAGGAGGAAGAAGTAGGTCGGTGGACCAACGAGGGGCCCACGAGGGTGGAGGGCGCCTAGGGGGGTAGGCGCGCCCCCTGCCTCGTGGCCTCCTCGATTGTTTCTTGACGCCCACTCCAAGTTTCCTGAATCACGTTTGTTGAGAAAATCACGTTCCCGAAGGTTTCATTCCTTTTGGACCTCGTTTGATATTCCTTTTCTGCGAAACACTGAAATAGGCAAAAAAACAGCAATTTGGGCTGGGCCTCCGGTTAATAGGTTAGTCCCAAAAATGATATATGTGATGCCCGGATAGTTAAGCTACAGTAAACCCCTGCTAATGTAACCACATCACCACGATTACTGTTGATAACCTCGCGATGATTCAAAACTGTGCGAATTCAAAGTTCAAAATCAAGTCGGTCGGTAGAAGTTTTCAAACATTAAAACTAAAATGTTCTAGAGGTGGAAAATAATCCATAATAAATATTAGAGGAGAGCACATTTTATAATGTGTTTACGTGTTCAAAAATAAATAAAACAGTGATTTAAACGTTTAATTAAATGCCTTTTATTATTATGAAATGCTAGACTATTTTTTTAGTGGTCAAACTTGTTATTACAGAGGATTAAGTTGCAACACTATTTTAGGTGCCAATTGTATATTTTAGAAAACAAAAACGAATTAAACAATAAAATAAAATAGAGAAGAAAATAAGTAAAACGGAAAACAAAAACTAAAATAAAAGCAAAGGCCACCCCCTCTCTCCCATGGGCCTCGGTGCGCCACCGTGTTCGGTGGGTCACCAGGAACGTGTAGCAGTTACCCATTCATCCAAACAAGCACCCTGTTGATTAACTCATCGGAGTCGTGCTCCAGCCGTCGTCAAACCTCACCGTGTGCTTGATTCCCGCAACCCCCACGCCTTCCGCGACCTCCCCTAGATGCGCGCGGCTATGGGGTACCTTCTGCTACCCTCGTCCGCTCCTGTGCGCGCTCATCCACGACCTGCCTCGCTCCGGCTGCACCCGGGCGAGCACCGCACGCGCCCGCCCGTGCTCTCGCGGCACCCGCTGTCGCGAGCGCTCGCGTGCTGCTGCCTACTACTGCTCGCCACTGCTGTTTGCTGCTTCTGCTGCTCTAGCTGCTGCTTGCTTGCTGCTGCCCGTGCCATTGCTTGCTTGCGCTGGTGCTTCTTGACCGCCTCTAGCGCCGCCGCTGCTGGCCGTTGACGCCGTACGTTGCATGTGTGCCCAGCCCAGCCAGGGTGAGGCACGGTGCCTTGGCACTGGCCGCTGTTTAATTAGAATTAGAAGTAGGTTTAGTTACGATTATTTTAGTGCTAAATTAGCCTAATAGCAATTGACGTATGGGACAATCCCTGTTAAATATTGTTTAATTAAACCGTAAAAAATGACATGTGGACCCCCTTAGACACTATATGGGTCCACCCAGTCAATGTTGACTGTGGACTTAATGACTCAGCACAGCCAGGTGCCACTTGTAATACACTAGACTAGAAATCCCCTGGGCACACTTAATAACAAAATCTAGAAAATCCTTTAAACTTTAAAAAAATCATATAAAATAATTCGTAACTCAGATGAAAATACTTTGTACATGAAAGTTGCTCATAACGACGAGACGAATCTGAATACGCAGTCCATTCATCCGCCACACGTCCTAGCATAGAGAACATGCAACAATCCACCTCTGGTTCATTTGTCTGAAAAAGCGATACACCGGGAACACTTTCCCGGATGATTTTCCCCTTCGCCAGTATCACCTCCTACTGCGTTAGAGCATACCTAGCACCGTTACTTGTCATGTCATGCATCAATATGCATCTATTTGCATTGTATTCATTGTTTCTTCCCCCTCTTCTCTTCGGTAGACTACGAGACTGACGCCGCTGATGGTGCCCTGGTTAACTACGTTGTTGACGACCCCTACTTGCCAGAGCAACCAGGCAAGCCCCCCTTGATAACCAGATATCACCTATTCTTATCTCTACTGCTTGCATTAGAGTAGTGTAGCATATTTTTTTTGAATATTTACTGTGAGGCAAAGCCCCACAGCCCTTTATTAAAGCAAGTGGAACTGTACAAACAAAATACAGGCTATACAAACAAAGAAAGGTAAAATTTACCTAAGGCTAAACATCCCTACCTATTTTACAACAGAGAATTAACCCAAGCCAATAGTTTTGGTTTAATACAATCCTTCACCCTATGAGCAAGCAGAGAGATGTCATGGATGAATTTACACTTCCAAGCACTGAAGGTAGCTCTCTCAGCTCTAAAGGTTCTGCCATTTCTTAAAATCCAAATGTTCCAAGCTGATGTTAGCATGACTTCAAAGAAGAAAGGATGCCTGAAGCTAGACCTAGCATGTATGATACATTGCAAGATATCTGAGCCCCCAGTCCAATCAATGCCCAGGTAATTCCAGACTCTAGAGCTGAAGGTGCAGTTAAAGAACAGATGGATTCTATCCTCATACACCAGCTCACTGCAAATGAGACAGAAATTGTCATCTTGGCTAGAGCGCCAGTGTCTTCTAACCAGCATGTCCTTGGTGTTTAGTCTGTCAAAGAAAAGGAGCCACCCAAATACATTGATCTTCATGGTACACCTACTCTGCCACAACCATTTGCAAGGTTGTATTGTAGGTAGATGAGAGTGCATGATCATGTAGAAGCTCTTGGCAGTGTAATCCCCTGATTTGCCAGGCCATAACCAAACATCAGGTATAGTTGGGTCTTTTTCTAACTGCATGATCCAACCTTCCAGTATATGTAACTCAGCAGCAGCCTCTTGAGAAATAGGTAGATAAAATATGGAGAAGAGATCCTGGGATTGAAGGAATTCCTGCACATAGATCTTATCATTATTGGCAAATGAAAACAACCTAGGCAATCTCCAACATAGTGGTCTAGCAGAACCCCCAATGTGCCAAAAATCTGTGCAGAACAAAGCAGAATCACCCATGTTGATGGTAACCGAGGCAATAGCAGTATAAGCCTCATGCAGCTTCAAAACATCCCTCCACCAGAAAGATCCAGCTTCAGTTGTTGCCTGTGGAACACCATGATCATAGTAACTGTTCCATATGAGGGTCACCCCAAGGAATATCAACCTTGTTGTAGAACTTGTGGATATGCTTGATAAGGAGTCCTTTGTTTTGGATGTTCAGGTTAATTACTCCTAAACCCCCTTTATCTTTTGGCCTGCAAACTAGATCCCATGCAGCCAGAGACTGTTTGGGAGCATCACTATTGCCCCTCCAAAGACACTGCCTAAAGATTCTGTCAAGTTGTTTAATGATCTCTGGTGGAATCTGTAGGCTGCAGAGAAAGTATATTGGCAGAGATGTCAGGACAGAGGTAAGAAGTTGCAAGCGAGAGCCTTGATTCGGTATGGAAGAGCTTGCAGTTAGCCTCCTCTCAAGGCTGTCAACTAGGGGCATTAGGTCAATGATCCTTGGCCTTGTAGTTCCCAAAGGAAATCCCAGATAAGTAAATGGGAGCTGTCCAATTTTACAACCAAGAATTGCAGCAAGTCTAGAAGCCTCCTCATCACTCATATTCAAAGGGATCATTGAGGATTTAGCAAAGTTGACCTTTAAACCTGTGGACTGTTGGAAGGTCAGAAGCATGTTCTTTAATGCAACAAGCTCCTCATCCTTAGTTGCAAGAAACAGAATTGTGTCATCCGCATATTGGATGATGGGAAACTCTCTGTCCTGGGTTTGAATAGGCAAAGAGAGCGTGACATGCTCAAGCATTTGGTTGACCACTGACTGCAACAAATCCGCTGCAATGACAAACAACAGAGGTAACAGAGGATCACCCTGCCTGACACCACACTTGCACTTAAATTGTTTCCCAGGAATGGCATTTAACAACACAGATGAAGAACCTGTGGACAACAATTGCTTTACCCAAGAAATCCATTTGGCATCAAACCCTTTATACTGCAACATCTGGAGAATAACTTCATGCTCAACTGTGTCAAATGCCTTGGAAAAATCCAGCTTGAGGATTATGATTGGACGCTTGGACTGCTTACATTGATGAATATATTCAAAACTCCAGGCCAGGCAATCTTGAATTGACCTACCCTTAAGGAACCCATACTGATTTTTGTGGATACACCGAAGGATCACCTTCTGCAACCGGTTGGCCAACAACTTTGTAAGAAATTTAAGACAAGTGTTGGTGAGAGATATTGGCCGGAAGTCATCAGGCCCTTCAGGTGAAATGATCTTGGGGATGAGCGTAATGAGGGAACCATTGATGTTTTCCAACGAAAGCTTCCCTTCATAAAAATCCCAAATCATCCGCAAGAAGTCCTTCTTAATTATAGGCCATCAACGCTTGACAAACATCCCATTAAAGCCATCCGGACCAGGTGCCCGATCCACCAGTAATTCCTTCAAAACTTTGTTGATGTCTTTGTCAAAAAACGGTAAAGAGAGCTCCTCCATCCCCGGGATGGGCTGAATTAACTGGTTTAAATCAAAGCACATATTGATCCCTTGGGCCTGGCCCATCCTAGATTTGAACGAAGCCCAAAGAATTCCCGCCATGTGTGCATGGTCAGTCACAGGATCACTCATGGAATTTGTCTTCAGGCTGGAAATTGAATTCCTTCTCATTCGCTCCGATGCCATTGCATGAAAGAATTTTGAATTCTCCTCGCCAACCTTTATGTACCGAATGGTGCACCTCTGCTTCTAATAAATATAGTGAATTTTTAACAGATGCTCATAGTGAATCTTCACTATTTTCCTGAAATTGAATTCTGGCCTAGTTAAAGGTCTCACTTCCTCTAGCTGATCAAAGTGCAGAATCACCTTCGAGCAATCAACAGTAAGCTTTTTGATGTATGATAACTTTTTGCTCCAAATTTTCAAATCATACCGCAGCCTCTTAAATTTCTTTGTGATAACCACAGAAGCAGATATATCAGAGAATATCGGTGCATTCTAGGACTTGGTGACGCAATCCATGAATCCAGGCATATCAAACCAGAAGTTTTCAAACCGAAAAGTCCTGGCCATAGGAATGGTAGTGTCAATGGACACCACACAAGGCACATGATCCGATGCAGTTCTGGCCAGTGGGTTAACCACCGTGTTCGGATAATGTGAAATCCAATCAGCAGTAGTGAAGAACCAATCAAGCTGTTCAAGGAGGGGGTTTTGTTGCATATTAGACTAGGTGAAGCTACGACCTTGCAATGGCAGTTCCAAGAGACCCAGGTGACCAATTATTTGATTGAAGAGAAAACTATCATTAACGTCACCACCTGGGAGGTTTCTGTTATCCAAAGACCTGATAAAATTAAAGTCCCCCAACAACAGCCAATTTTTATCGGGAGGGATGTCTAGACGATAAAGCCAGCTAAAAAATCGTCCCTAGGCTGACCCTCACAAGGCCCATATACAGAGGCTAAGGTCCATTTTTCAGAGTTCTGCAACGATTGGAAGGAAACCACAACACCAAATCGCTGGATGTCAATAAGCTGGTCATGAAAGATCGAGGAGTTCCAAATGACTAAAATCCCACCAGATGCTCCAACAGAAGGCGAGAACGCGAATTGATCAAACCTCCTAGGACAAAAGGATCTAATCATTCGAATATCAAAGTTCTCGCATTTAGTTTCCTTTAGACAAAGTACAGAACATCTGCTCTCCTCAATCTTAGCACGTAAGTCACGTTGCCTAGCCTCTGAATTCATCCCACACACGTTCCAGCAGAGAACATTCCAATTTTGATAACAACAATTATCCATAAAAAAGAGCACTGAGGAATAGTAGCAGATCCAGCTGCTTAACAGCATGGACAAGATCATAACAAAAGTGCCAACAGAAATGACCCAGTAGTTCAGACAGACACAGAAGAAGTAAGTACTAACGTAAAACGGGCACAAAAACAAAAGTGCCCAACTGTCCATGAAGCTTCTTGGGACGTCAATCATCATGTGGACCATCGTCTTCTTCAGCAGGGCGAGGAGAAGCCATAAGCTTCTCGACCGATAGCTCAGATGGGTCGATACCCAGGGCCACTCCAATTGCCTGCATTGTAGGTATAGGCGTCAGGGTGGGAGAGGAAGCTGGCCCTAATCATCATTGAGACGAAGCTTCTTTGCCTTCGGGCGACGCAGGGGAGCAGACCTTGGAGGGATTGCAGAAACTGGTTTCATGCCCGTCCTTTTGGCAGAACTGCGCGTCATCCTTCTGGTGGAGAAGTCTAGAACTGGCTCCATAAGTGTGACAGAACGCCCGGTGCGGGGTCGTTTGCCCAACGTAGTTGGAGTGGCCGAAGTAAATTGAAATTCCTCCCGAGAAACCTGCGAAGGAGTGGGTGGAACCTGGGAACTGGAGCAAGATAGATCATCAGATGGCAACTCTTCAATGACCACCGAAGAGTTGATTCCATGATCGAGGACACATTGGTCGCCAAACCATAGCAGATACTTCTGATGCAGATCAACAGAGCCAAATTTAACTTGCAGCATCATCGCAGAAAACCCAGACAGAGGAGTTGTGTCGGGGATGCTGGTTCCACCAACACCTATGGGGACAGGGCCCCTTTCGGTTTGGCGGGGGGCGGAGGTCGCACAAAGAGCGGATCGAGGCGGTACACGCGAGCGGTTTTTACCCAGCTTCGGGCCGCACGGATGCGTAAAACCCTACTGCTGCTTGTTTGAGTGTATTGAATTCTTGCTCGGGAGCGACGAACGCTGCCAGACTGAGCGTGAGAGTGTTCCTGGTGTTGAATGAGCCGAACTGGCCAAACTAGCTGAACCCCTTCTACGTTGCGCCTGGGCCTCCTTTTATACTCTCAAGGGGTCACTGACAGGGGGCAACGTAGACAAGAAGGGTAAAAATGGAAAAGGATGCGGTAGGTGCAGGTACCGCTACTGTGGATACAGTGCACCCTACCTAACTCTGACGGCAGGGGACAAGGGCATTAAATGCCTGTCTGAGTTGCTTAAACAGTGCACAAAGTGACCGTTAGGAGCGCCACCATTTGCCACGATGGCCTTCTCTTCATCTCTGCTTGCCACCTCGCACCCCTAGCTGCACAGCCCCCTGCCACGTGTGCTTGGGAGAGTCCTAGAGCGACATGTTAGCAGGTGTGCTGGAGCGCAGGCACGAAGTGGGGGTTTCCCGCGGCGAGCTCCTTGCCGCGGTCGTCGTCTTGTCGTGTTTGGGAGCTTGTCGCTCACCGGGCCTTGCCGGGACGCAGGGCGCGTCGCGGCAAGCTTTCTTGGTATGCCTTGAGTGGCCTTCCCGGCAAGCTCCTCTTGCCGGGGTCTTGTCTCTTCCCGGCAAGCTCCTCTTGCCGGGGCCTGGGTTGGCCTTCCCGGCAAGCTCCTCTTGCCGGGGCCTTGGTTGGCCTTCCCGGCAAGATCCTCTTGCCGGGGCCTTGGTTTGAGTACTTTGTTCTTGAATGGTCTTCAAGGGGGCCACGGAGGGTCTTGGCGGTCACCCGGCAAGCCTTGCCGCGGGATGCTGCGACTGCCCGTGCACAAGTTCGGGGTACTAGGGTACCCCTACTCTAGTACACCGACAGGAGCCCCCGGGCCTGGGCCATACACGGTGCCGAGCGCTATTGGGCCAGGCCCAAAACAGTGCACGGGCACGCGCGGCCTAGGTCACGCCGCATATCTCTCCGCTCCCACCGCGCACACCCAGAACGGCACGCGTCAAACGCGGCGTCGTGGGTGACGCGGGCGGCGTGCGCGGGGCTAAGCCCCTCGAGCATGCGTCAGGCCACGATGATGGGGACGGTTCATGCCCTCCTCCCTAAACGGAGGTAGGCGTGGGGGCGTGGTGCATTTACTGGACGAGGCCGGTGCGCGGTTTTCGGGACGTCCACTCCCCGCGATCACGGGGCGGAGCGAGGCCGCCTCACCCGTCGCCTTGGTTCTGCACTTCCGCCACGCGGCTCCCATGCGCTTGGGGTCGTGGACGGTGGAAGTGGGAAACTGGGTCGTCGCGAGCAGAGGCAGCGGGATGGCCCCGACTCCCTGCTCTTCCCGTGCCTTGATTCGCTGAGCGGGGCGGCCGAGCCCCCACCTCGCTCCTTTATAAAGAGCGGGAGGGGAGCACAGGAAACCGCACTCTCTCATCTCCTCCTTTCTTCAGCTTCTGCTCCCCTTTCTCTCATTCGCCAGGGAGAAAAGGAACCCGGGCCCTTCATCGGTGGCGGCGAGGGTCGCCGCCAGACAGCGCATCTCTCCATCTTCCGCGCCCGTGGTGGCAGAGCCAGCCATAAGGGGAAGAGGGAGGGGGCGAGGTCGCGGACGAGGTCGAGGTGCTCGGGGAAGAGGCGGACGGGGCGGCGCGTCAGCTTCACCTCCGCTGGCGGCTCCTCCCCCCACGGCGGTCCATATAGGGGACGACCCTTGCGAGTTCTTCGTCAGGCTGCGCCGGGCGCCTCGTCGTCGCCTCCGGCTTCCAGCTCCGTTTGCGCGCGCGATGGAGTTGGATCCGCCCGAGACACTGAGACTGCACATGAGGGGCTATGGGATCAGCGGCACGCGAGTCCGCGTTGCATTCCCAGCCCCTAATGTGATGTATCTTGATGGAGGGTGGAAGACGTTCGCCCGCATCCACAGCTTGATGGAGGGGTTCACCCTCCATTTTAAGTTGATGGAGGGCGATCTCCTCTCCATCAAGGTTTTCGGGTGCTTCGGCACTCGGGCGAAGTGCTGCGTGGACAGCTCCTCCGACAGCGAAGGCTCCTCCTCGAGCGAGAGTGACGAGGAGGAGAGCGACAGGGACAACGAGGGTAGCGGGCGGCGGGGTAGCGGGTCCGACTAGGCGTCGGGCGCCGCTTCGCGCGGCACCGGCGGCCCCATCATCCGTGTCGCCGGCTCCTTGAACTCCCCGGGGTCGTCTCCTTGGGCGACTGGCGTAGGGAGGCTGCGGAAGGGGAAGAGGGCTGGCGACAAGGCCGTCAGGTCGGAGTACGAGGGCGTGGTGCCCTCGACAGTGTGCTGACGTCCTGCCGCCCCATCTTCGAGCCCCGCTTCCGGCGCCGCCATCGCCGTCCAGCCTTTGGACGGCCCCCGGGATGTTCTCTTGGTGTATTCTGGCACCCGTAGCTCGCCTAGGCACTCCTTTTGCCCTTTTCGCCTCCTTGACCTGCCTCCTGAGGAGAGGGACAGGAAAGGGATTACGAGCATCTTATCTTTTTAATTTGTAAGCCTTCGGGCCTTAGCTGTAACTAGAACTTGTAATCCCCTCTTTCATGTTTTTCATCCTCTATGGGCTGTACCTGAGTGGGATGTTTTTTAATGAAAAGGGGATGCTTGCCGGGTTATTTGTCTCGTGAGTTGAACCCACGTCAAGGAGCAAACCCTTGGTGTCCCTCGGACAGACATTTCATCTCCCGGCAACAAGCCCTGCCGCCTTCCCACGTCGCTCGACCTTTCTCACGCCTTTGACGGAGGCGGGAACGAGGTGGGTGCGGTCCCCTCGTTTCATCCCTTTGCTGCCGCGACTACGACCAAACTTGGCCCCGGGAACGAGCCCCAGGGCCTAGAGTTGAGGGAGCACGGTAGTTGCCGGGAAGAAACGCCGTTTCGCATTCCCTAGTCCATAAGAGGATGCATGATGAGGGATGAAAAACTTATCTGATATTGCAGCCCCCGGCAACTCTGGTTTGCCGTGGACGATTCTTGGCACTCGTAGCCCCCAGCGATACTGGCTCGCCGGGGCCCAGGTGCCGTCTGTTTTCTTCTTCTCTTGTCGCTGCCAGTCATGTCATGGCGCGACAAGTTATTTTTGTAATATAACTCTATCTTAGGCAAAAAATTGTTGTGTTACTTCCTTTACTCGACTCTTGGCTTTGTATGGTTCTGCCCTACGCTTTCTAGGGAAACTTGCCGGCGCAGGTACCCTTGCCGCGAGCGCCGAGTGCGGAACTTCAGCAGCCTGCTGGCGGGGTCACTACCGACAAGCAACCTTGTCGCAACTAGTTGCAGCTCACTTAAGTTGTTGAGCGGACTCGAAACAACGTAAGGGCGCTAGCGGCTCACTTAAGTTGCTGAGCGGACTCGAAGCAAAGTAAGGGCGCTAGCAGCTCACTTAAGTTGTTGAGTGGACTCGAAACAAAGTAAAGGCGCAACTAGCTATGAGTTGGTTCCTCCGCGCACAGGTTTTCCATACAAAGCACGGTCGTTCAAGGAAAATAACTCGAAAACTTAAAAAAATGATTGCTCAAGCTTTGGCAACTTAGCTTTTTTGTCGTCTGCTTCCCGGCAAGGAGAAACTTTCTTGAACGGCCTGGTCCACACCATTATCTTCTCCTTCCCCCCCTGGTAAACCTTGTGGGCGAGGGAACCTTCCTTCTTTTGAGAAAGAAACAGAGAAACAAAGTAATGATATGGAGCCTTGGGCTCGTTATTGCTTACCGGGGTCTAGTGCTGCACAAAGTGTCAGATAACATATGCGAAAAAGGATTATAGCATAAAAAACTGACAAGATGTGCGAGGCACATGAGCTTTACTAGCGCACGGGGTCTGCGCCCGGCTTTGTACAAAGGATTACATACAACAGGGGCAAGACTTGTACAAAAGGTGGTTGCCGGAAAAGCTTCCGGCAACCGCGCCTTACGGGTAAAACTTACGAAGATGTTCAATGTTCCAGGAGTTGCTCACCGGAATGCCATCTTCGGTCTCAAGGCGGACAACGCCGGGCCTAGTGACTCGTTTCACCCGATAAGGGCCTTCCCACTTCGGCGTCAACTTGTTGGAATTCTTGGCAGACTAAACACGCCGAAGAACAAGGTCGCCTTCCTCGAAGCTCCTGGCTTTAACTTTGCGGCTATGGTAGCGACGCAAAGCTTGCTGGTAGCGAGCGGCTCGCACAGCAGCCTGCAGACGGTCTTCCTCAAGGAGCAGCGCGTCATCTTGTCGCAGCTGCTATTGCTCGAGCTCATCATAAGCGAGCACTCGAGGTGACCCGTAAACGAGTTCCGTGGGGAGAACTGCCTCTGCTCCATAGACTAGAGCAAAGGGTGTCTGGCCAGTGGCTCGATTTGGCGTCGTCCTGATCGACCAAAGAACCACCGGCAGCTCCTCGATCCAGTTTTTTCCGCACTTGTGCAGCCTATCGAAAGTTCTGGTCTTGAGGCCTCGCAACACTTCAGCATTTGCCCTCTCCGCTTGACCGTTGCTTCTCGGGTGAGCAACAGAAGTGAAGCAGATCTTGGCGCCAAGATCTTAGACATACTGCATGAAGGTGCGGCTCGTAAATTGCGTGCCATTGTCGATGATGATCCTGTTAGGAACCCCGAAACGACAAACAATCGACCTGAAGAACTTGACTGCTGACTGTGCTGTCACCTTCCTCACTGGTTCCACTTCCAGCCACTTTGTGAACTTGTCGATTGCAACGTACAAGAACTCAAAGCCCCCGACAGCTCGGGGGAAGGGGCCGAGGATGTCGAGCCCCCAGACCGAAAATGGCCAGGATAAAGGGATCGTCTGGAGAGCTTGAGCTGGCTGGTGTATCTGCTTTGAATGGAACTGGCACGCTTCACACTTGGTTACTTGTGCAGTTGCATCCTGGAGGGCTGTCGGCCAGAAGAAGCCTTGTCGGAATGCTTTGCCGACAAGCGCTCTTGCGCCAATGTGGTGACCACATATGCCTCCATGTATCTCTGCCAACAGCTGTTGTCCATCTTCCCGGCGAATGCACTTCAATTTCACACCGTTGAGTCTTATTCTGTACAGTGTGTTGTCGACAAACTTGTACATACTTGACTGCCGGGCTACTCTTTCAGCTTCTTGTTGCTCTTCGGGAAGCTCTCCTGTCTGAAGGAAATGGACAATCTGCTGCGCCCATGCTGGAGCTTGTGGCTCGACAACAAGGACTAAAGGTGTATCTGTTGCTGCGGGAACATCCGCTTCTACGGCAAGAACCTGCGGTTCGGCCGGAGCGTGATATTCCCCGGCAAGCTTGCCGGAGAAAAACTTGTCGGGAGCGTTTGCTTCAACGGAACAAACCAAGAGGTTCGCAGGAGCAGACTGCTCCTCAGCATTCTTGGCGTGGATCTTGGGGACCTTCTTGGCGGCGGCTTCGGGAAGCTCTGCCGGAAAGTAGTCACCAGAAACCAACTTCCTCTTCTTATTCTGTCCAGTTGATGGTGTCACGGATGGTTGAGTCAGCTTGAGCACAAAGATCCCTGGTTCCACAGGTAACTTTAGTGCAGCGCACTTTGACAGGCCATCAGCAATGTCATTCTGAGTTCGCGGAACGTGTTCCATTTGTAGGCCGACAAAGTGTGCTTCTAGCTTTCTCACTTCATCAACATAAGCTTCCATCAATGGACTCTGGTAGTTCTTGTTCACTTGGCGGACGACAAGCTGCGAGTCACCCCTTACAATGAGTTTCTTGATCCCAAGGTCGGCTGCGATTCTGAGGCCGGCAAGCAAACCCTCATACTCTGCAGTATTGTTCGTTGCTTGCTCCTTGGGAAAGTGCATCTGGACTACGTACTTGAGGTGCTCTCCGGTGGGTGCGATAAGCAGCACGCCAGCACCGGCGCCTTGCAGCGAGAAGGCACCATCAAAATACATCAGCCACTCTTTGCTTGTCTCCTTGACGGGGATGCTCGTCTCTGGAATTTCTTCATCTGGGGTTGGCGTCCACTCTGCTATGAACTCTGCCAATGCCCTGCTTTTGATCGTTGCAGTGCTCTCAAACTTGAGGCCAAAGCTTGATAGTTCCAATGCCCACTCGACAATCCTGCCTGTTGCTTCTGGATTCTGCAGTATCCTCTTCAGCGGAAAGCGAGTGACAACTGTGATCTCGTGTGCCTGGAAGTAATGGCGCAGCTTTCTCGAGGCCATGAGAAGGCCGAAAAGCAATTTTTGCACACCAGAGTACCTCGACCTAGCCCCCTGGAGAAGGGAGCTGACAAAGTAAACTGGGCGCTGCACCGTCTTCTTCTGCACCTCCTTGCACGTCTGCGCAGATTCATCTTTGTCAGGACCAGAGCTTGTCGGAGAAGCCCCCTGCTTGTCGCTGGATTCACTTGCCGCGGTTGCTGGCTCATCGTCCGCCTCCCTCTCTGCTACTAACGCAGCACTAACCACTTGATTGGTTGCCGCTAGGGACAGCAGCAACTTCTCTTGTGGCTTAGGTGCGACAAGTATTGGAGTGGAGGACAGGTACCTCTTCAAGTCTTGCAGTGCGGCCTCCGCTTCCGGAGTCCATTTCATTGGACCTGCCTTTTTCAATATTTTGAAAAACGGCAGGGCGCGCTCAGCAGACTTAGAGATAAACCTGCTGAAAGCAGCCACGCAACCGGCAAGCCTTCGCACATCCTTGACGCGCTTCGGTGCTTCAATCTGCTCGATGGCCTTGATCTTGTCGGGGTTGGCTTCAATTCCTCGCTGAGACACAAAGAACCCGAGAAGCTTGCCGTAAGGGACTCCAAACACGCACTTCTCGGGATTGAGCTTGAGGTTGATCTTGTGCAGATTTGCAAAAGTTTCATCTAAATCTTGGATCAGGGTAGCCTTGTCCTTGCTCTTGACCACTATATCATCCATGTAGGCTTCCACATTTCTGTGTATCTGTGTCTCAAAAGCGACATGGACTACCCTTGCAAATGTTGAACCAGCATTCTTCAACCCAAAGGGCATCCGTATAAAACAATATGTGCCGCAAGGGGTGATAAATGCGGTTTTTTCCTCATCTTCTTCTACCATGAAGATCTGATGGTATCCTGAGTATGCATCAAGAAATGAAAGAAAATCACATCCAGCTGTGGAGTCAACAATCTGGTCAATGCGCGGCAAGGGAAATGGATCTTTGGGACAAGCTTTATTGACATCAGTGAAGTCTATACAAAGCCTCCATTTCCCGTTCGCCTTGCGCACGACTACAGGATTGGCCAACCACATGGGATGGAGCACTCCTCTGACAAGGCCTGCTGCTTCCAATTTCCTGATCTCTTCTGCAATGAACTCTTGGCGCTCCACCGCTTGCTTCCTGACTCTCTGCTTGACGGGCCGCGCATGAGGACAGACGGCAAGGTGGTGCTCGATTACTTTCCTGGGAACACCGAGGATATCAGACGGTTGCCATGCAAACACGTCGACATTCGCCCGCAGGAAAGCAACGAGCACGCTTTCCTATTTGGGGTCAAGCGTGGCACTGATGGTGAAGGTACCACCAGTGCCGTCCTTCTTGGCGGGCACCTTCTTGGTCTCGGGTGGAGCTGCCATCGTCTTCTTGCACTTGCCGGTGGAGCTCGATGGTGCGTCCTCGACGGTAGCGCAGCACTCCGAAGAGGTGCGCTTGCCGGAGTGGGCACCAGAGCTCTTGCCGGACTTTGTCTTCTTCTTCCCCCCGGGAGCTTCAGCGGCAAGTATGTTGTGATCAGTTGCGGCTGCTGCTTCCCGGTAGATTCTGTCGGTGCAGATAAGGGCGTCCTTCTTGTCGCCGGGGACAGAGATGACACTTATCGGGCCTGGCATCTTGAGCATGTTGTATGCATAGTGAGAGGCTGCCATAAACTTGGCGAGCACTGGACGGCCAAGGATCCCATTGTAGGGCAATGGAAAATCGGCAACGTCAAATGTGACCCTCTCAGTTCTGAAATTCATCTCGCTGCCAAATGTGACCGGCAGCGTGATCTTTCCCTTCGGCTTGCTTCTTCCCGGGCTGATTCCTTGGAATGTGCCGGTCTCCTCGAGCTCGCTGTCAGGGATCTGGAGTTTCTGAAGGACCGCGGAGGAGATCAGATTCAAGCCGGCCCCGTCATCAACTAGCATCTTCGTGACCTGGAGGTTGCGGATAGTTGGTGAAACCAACATCGGCAAGCACCCGACCGCAGTTACGCGATCAGGGTGATCCTCAATGTCGAAGATGATAGGCGTGCTGGACCATTTCAGAGGCTTGCGTGACTCTAAGGATGGCTCTGCTGCATTCACTTCCCGCATCCACTGCTTGAGTTGGCGGTGCGAAGTATGTAGAGAAGCACCACCGTCAACGCACAGGACCTCTGTGGCTTTCTGAAATTCCTGCTCGTCGGCCTCGTCATCATCCATGTCTTCGTCATCATCGTCATCTTCATCCTTGTCGCGGCCGCGGGGAAGTCTGTCTCCTTGCCGCTGCTTGGCCTTGCCGTGGCGTCCTCCTCGGCCGAGACGTTTCTTGCCAGATCCACCAGCACCTTCCTGGGCCTTCTCCTTGTCGCGCCGCTCGTACTCAGCTTTCTGTAGCTCAACGAGCTGCTCAACCTTCTTGCAATTCTGGAGACCATGACCCCTGGTGCGGTGGATCTTACAATACTGCTTGCCGGAGCCGTCCTGCTTGTCGGCGGCCGCCACAGGCTGGGCCTTCTTGTCGGAGCCACCAGCTTTAGCTTCCTTGGCGCCACCTCCGTTGCCGGTCTGCTCGACAGCTAGCACTTCCTTGCCCTTTTTCCTTCTGTTGTTCCGCTGCCGGCCTTTCCTTGTCGGGGCGGCATCCTCACTGTCAGATCCTCCTGCTCCTGTATCCTCTCCGGGGAGCCTCCTCCCCTCTTCAGCGTGTGCACACTTGTCAGCCAAGGCATAAAGCTCACTGACGTCTCTGATCTTACACATCGCCATCTCCTCCCTCATCCTTCGGTTTCGCACGTTCTGATGGAATGCGCTAATGATCGCGGCGGGGTGGACGTCTGGGATGTTGTGCTATACACGGCTGAATCTCTGAATGTACTTGCGCAGTGGCTCTCCTTCCTTCTGGGTGAGCAGATGAAGATTGCTTTCTTGGCCATGCGGTTTGTGGCCGCCTGTAAAGGCGCCGACAAACTGATGGCACAGATCAGCCCAGGAGGATATGGAGTTGTCCGGCAAGTGCATGAGCCAGGATCTGACATTGGGCTTGAGTACCAGCGGGAAGTAGTTGGCAAGGATCTTGTCGTCCCGTCTCCCGGCAGCCTGCACCGCGATGGTATAGATGCTGAGAAACTCCGACGGATGTGTCTTGCCGTCGTACTTCTCTGGTACGTCTGGTTTGAAATTCTTTGTGCTGGGCCACTGGACTTGCCGCAGCTCATGGGTGAATGCAGGGCAACCTACCGTGTACGGCAGATCGCCTAGTTCCCCTAGCGCATGCATGTCAACAGAGGGCCCAGCGCGCTTGTCGGATTGACGTCGCGCTTCTCTTCGGCGCTCGATGCGGGTTCAAGCATCTTCTTGTTGTCGTTCATGGAGAACTTGGCGCTGGTCGCGACGAGCTCGTGGGTCCGACGACGCGGTGGAGCCGCTGTCGGGGTGGACCCGGCGAGTCGGCAACTTTGGCCTTCGTAGCGGAGAGTGCATGGAAGTCGCACCTCCCCCGGTCTTGTTGCCATCGGCTCGCGTCCGGCTGTCCTGCCGCGGCAGCGAGGCGCTTGGTTGCCGCACAGTGTCGCCGTTGGCAAAGCCGATGAGGCTCTGGATAGTGGCCCTCCATTCGTCGGTCTTGTCCGCCGTCGGAGGATAATCCAGGAGTAGCTGAGCCCGCGCCAAGGCTTCCGCTGGCGTGGTGGGCGGCAGAGGTGAACGGTGCGAGGAGCGGGACATGCTCGGACTCCTAACCAAGTTAGAAGGAGCAGTGTCCCGTCCAGGCGACCGCACCTCACTGGGGCCAGCATGCTGGCGTGCATGCTGGTCTTGAACGCCGCGCGAACCACCAGCTTGATCTTGGGCCAGCGGACGTATGGTGCTGCGAACGCTATGACGCTGCTGGTCCCGACCTTCCTGAGATGGACGCGGTGGGCGTATGGATGCCGAGGTCTGCGCGGCCTTGTCCTTGGACTTGGCAGCGCTGTGGGCACCCTCGTCGATGTCCATTCTTCCGCCGGCGTCCACTCCACCGTCCGCCTGCTCCGGAGGCGGTGGAAGCGACGCAGACGGGGTTGTTGCCCCGGAAGCCTTCTTCTTCGGTGGCATGTCGGTGAAGACGATGAAGATTTAGCTCGCGTGCACACCGGATCGGGTTCGCACGATCTCGACGCCCCCTACCTGGCACGCCAGAGATGTCGGGGATGCTAGTTCCACCAACACCTATGGGGACAGGACCCCTTTCGGTTCGGCGGGGGGCGGAGGTCGCACAAAGAGCGGATCGAGGCGGTACACGCGAGCGGTTTTTACCCAGCTTCGGGCCGCACGGATGCGTAAAACCCGACTGCTGCTTGTTTGAGTGTATTGAATTCTTGCTCAGGAGCGACGGACGCTGCCAGACTGAGCGTGAGAGTGTTCCTGGTGTTGAATGAGCCGAACTGGCCGAACTAGCTGAACCCCTTCTACGTTGCGCCTGGGCCTCCTTTTATACTCTCAAGGGGTCACCGACAGGGGGCAACGTAGACAAGAAGGGTAAAAATGGAAAAGGATGCGGTAGGTGCAGCTACCGCTACTGTGGATACAGTGCACCCTACCTAACTATGACGGCAGGGTACAAGGGCATTAAATGCCTGTCTGAGTTGCTTAAACAGTGCACAAAGTGACCGTTAGGAGCGCCACCGTTTGCCACGATGGCCTTCTCTTCATCTCCGCTTGCCACCTCGCACCCCTAGCTGCACAGCCCCCTGCCACGTGTGCTTGGGAGAATCCTAGAGCGACACGTTAGCAGGTGTGCTGGAGCGCAGGCACGAAGTGGGGGTTTCCCGCGGCGAGCTCCTTGCCGCGGGCGTCGTCTTGTCGTGTTTGGGAGCTTGTCGCTCACCGGGCCTTGCCGGGACGCAGGGCGCGTCGCGGCAAGCTTTCTTGGTATGCCTTGAGTGGCCTTCCCGGCAAGCTCCTCTTGCCGGGGTCTTGTCTCTTCCCGGCAAGCTCCTCTTGCCGGGGCCTAGGTTGGCCTTCCCGGCAAGCTCCTCTTGCCGGGGCCTTGGTTGGCCTTCCCGGCAAGCTCCTCTTGCCGGGGCCTTGGTTTGAGTACTTTGTTCTTGAATGGTCTTCAAGGGAGCCACGGAGGGTCTTGGCGGTCACCCGGCAAGCCTTGCCGCGGGATGCTGCGACTGCCCGTGCACAAGTTCGGGGTACTAGGGTACCCCTACTCTAGTACACCGACAAGTTGGTATATCTCCGATGAAAAACTCAGGCAGTAAAGACTTGAACAACCTCTCCCAGATCATTGCCGGTGGTAGAACTAGCCCATAAAAGACCCGAACCATGCCAAGATGAATGGGGTCCAAATACACTACAAGTGGAGCTTGCAGAGGCTGCTGAACTTCAAGCATGTCCTCATCATCAGAAGAATCCACAGACGGGTTCAAAATCATGGAATTCTGGTCCTGGGCTGGCTGAATCTCTTCCTGCTGCTGCTGAATAGGCTGAATCTGTTCTTCCCATGGGCCCCATCCCTCATTGTGCTGCACATTATCAGCCCACCCAGGCACATCATTCTGACCTTGATTTGGGCCCGGAGGAACTGCATTCCAGCCAAGAGCTGGGTATGGAGGCATTTCCCAAAATGGTTGAGGCACCTCGGCTCCGGGCATGGGGTGGGGATTCCCATTCAGAGGCATAGGATCTTCATCCGCTAGGATCATGGCACCAGCAAATTCACCGGATAAAATATAACAGCCAGCAGACCATGACACCATAACATCGCTCCAATTGGCAAATTCCCTAAAGGTCATCGAGCGAGGGACGAGCGCATTATCAAGGAACGAGGCATGGACCAAAGATCTAACCTTACGTCTGTCAGTGTTGTTCCAGTAATGAAACTGCCTGAAGGTGCCAACCATATCAGCAATGCATTGAGTGTTTCTATAATCTAGTGGGATGCCAATGAACATCAGCCACCCCATCTGTTGGCCATGAATAGCACGGAAACCCTCACCCTGATTATGTGGGATAAAATGGACAAATAACTCATTGCCTTCTTCATCAACTCCTAAAGGAAACGACGGGTGCAGAGTAAAAGAACCCCTGACAACTGGATCTTCCATATCGAATAGACCGACCCCTTGAAACCAAGTTTGAGCAGAAATAACCGGAACATGCATCACCTGAACTAGGAAGTCAAGAACTTGCTGACAACGGACACCAACCAGCTCAGGAGGTGGGATCGGCTCCACAATGGCCACCATGAACTGCTCATGTGCCCGGGGCAGAGGAACGGCCGGTGTGTAGAAGGTGCGGGGCAGACGATCCACACCGCCATCTTCAATATCAAGGCCCGCATGGATGAAGCGATGTGGGTCAATCGCGTACACTGCCATTGGAGGCTGCGGAGTAGGAGCTGGACCCGAGCTGGTGGAAGCTTGGGTATGTGAGGCAGGGTCGATAGGCGGCGATGGTGGCAGCGGAGAAGCAGAGGATGGGGTTTTCTCCGGAGTCGTTTGGCCTCGGGAAACTGGAGAGACGGGGGAGGAAAGGAAGTCCTCTTTTCTGTCTCGCTTCCCAAAACCCAGCGATGGGACTTTGGGCACCCAGATGGACAAGTCAGGCGGCTGGCCAGTGCAGTTTTTTTAACGTGTCCCGAACGAAAACAATTGCAGCAGCGGACCTGATTCGTGCATGTCTCTGACATGTGGCGCATACCCAAACAGTTCTGACAATCCTAGTAACTCGCAGCCAGATCTTCAATCATATCGTCAAAACTTTGCAAATCCATGATAATATCCTGAGGGGAAGAAGCTCTTGAGGCCATGGGTGATGGGCTGCTACTTTCGTCATCAGACAGGCAGATGGGCTAGACCCTCGAGCCCAGCAGAGGTGGGGAGTCCAAACCTTCCAAGGCAAAAACTAATCGACCACCCGAAGATCCAGGGTTTAAACGGGCAGGAGATAAACCCTCCGGGGAAGGCGGGACTGTTCCAAACTGTATCGCCACCCTTGCCAGCGGCGAGGTCATCACCGGAGAAGACACATCTGCATCCTCATGGGACGAAACATGATAACTAGCTGCTCGCACTGTGGTCACCTCATCGGCGGACGGGCCATAGCTATATCCCTTACGTGTCGGGTATTGCATGAACGTGTCAAACGTAGCATGCTTTTTAGGAATAGACTTGGTCACGCGAGCACGAAGGGAGGATTTGGCCGGAGCATGTTTCATGGCCTATAAACAAAGCCGAGCTCTTCTCTTAGAAGGACTAACTAAAACCCATTCCTCTTGGTATTCAGATTGCCAAAGGCTGAATTCTTTCTTCCAATCTGGGCTGCCATGACCCCAAAGATGGAAGAAACACTTGAACTGATCACAAACAAAACTCCTCTCGTGCAGAATGAAAAAACCCACTTCCTTGCAAGAGACGTTGAATGAAAAAACTCCATGATGGAGGAAAGATACCTTGAGATGTGAACAATATCCTCTGATGGCTGCCTCAAGAGCGAATCCCACATTCTCCTCATCCAGCCGGAATGTGTGCCGTGCAAAAGAGACCACCATGATGAAATGGCCCGTGTCCGACGTGGGATGCACCGATCTGTTGAAGCTACGTTGGATCTCAGACACCAACTTCATCCCTGGGGAGAAATCCAATCCCAGGGAGATTGCTGCATGGACCGCCATGAAGATGACAACCAAAAGATAGAGGAGGAGACGCCTGGGATGATGAGCCGATCAGATGGCGAAACCCACGGAGAGGTGTGGAGATCGCCGGCGGTGGTGTGTGGCTAGGGTTAGGGAAGCGGTGGAGAGGTGGGAGCCATTTTTACTTTATGTCCAACTCGAACGCCAAAATGTTGAGGATGAAGTTCGTAGTGTAGCATGTTACTGCTTTCCGTTAACCCTATTCTGATGCATAGCCTGTCATTGTTGCTATAGTTGTTGATACCTTACATGCAATCCTAAATGCTTAGTATAGGATGCTAGTTTATCATCAGTGGCCTTAAATCCTTGTCAGTCTGCCATGCTATACTATCGGGCCGTGATCACGTCGGGTGTTGATCACGGGTATATACTATACATATTACACATGATACATGTTGTGACTAAAGTCGGGTCGGCTCGTTGAGTACCCGTGGTTGATTCACGAATTGGGGGCTGAAAGGACATACTTTCCCGACGGCCCTCTGTGTGGATCTTTGTGGCGGAGCGACAGGGAAGGTTGAGACCACCCAGGAGAGAGGTGGGTCTGGCCCTGGTCGGCGTTTGCGGTTACTTCAAGATAACACACTTAACGAGATCTTGGTATTTGATCTGAGTCTGACCACTGGCCTATACGCACTAACCAACTATGCGGGAACAGTTATGGGCCCTCGATGTCGTGGTATCAGCTGAAGCCTTCGTGACGTCAGTGACTAAGCGGCGCGCGCCGGGTTGGACCGCGTAACACAACTTCCTTTGTAATGGAGGTTGTTAGGTCTGCTCACCGGCCGCGTATGCAACGTGCAGGTGTGCAATGAGCGATGGGCCCAGACCCCTGCGCCATAGGATTTAGACCGGCGTGCTGACCTCTCTGTTGTGCCTAGGTGGGGCTGCGATGTGTTGATCTTCCGAGGCTGAGTATGACTCAGAAAAGTGTGTCCGAACAAAGGGGATCGAGCATGTTGGGAAATGTGGTGCACCCCTGCAGGGAAGTTGATCTATTCGAATAGCCATGTCCCTTAGTAAAAGGACGACCCGGAGTTGTACCTTGACCTTATGACAACTAGAACCGGATACTTAATAAAACACACCCTTTCAAGTGCTAGATACAACCCGTTGATCGCTCTCTAACAGGGCGACAAGGAGAGGATCGCCGGGTAGGATTATGCTATGCGATGATACTTGGTGAACTCACCTTCTACTCTCTTCTACATGCTGCAAGATGGAGGTTGCTAGAAGCGTAGTCTTCGATAGGACTAGCTATCCCCCTCTTATTCTGGCATTCTGCAGTTCAGTCCACATATGCTACCCCTTTTCCATTTGATACCAATGCATGCATATGTAGTGTAGCTCCTTGCTTGCGAGTACTTTGGATGAGTACTCACGGTTGCCTTGCTCCCCTTTTCCCCCTTTCTATACCCGATTGCTGCGACCAGACGATGGAGTCCAGGAGCCAGACGCCACCGTCGGCGATGACTCCTACGACACTAGAGGTGCCTACTACTACGTGCAGGCCGCCGCCGACGACGACTAGGAGTAGTTTAGGAGGATCCCAGGCAGGAGGCTGCGCCTCTTTCGATCTGTATCCTAGTTTGTGCTAGCCATCTTATGGCAACTTGTTTAACTTATGTCTGTACTCAAATATTATTGCTTCCGCTGACTCTTGTGTTTTCGAGCTTATGTATTCAAGCCCTCGAGGACCCTGGCTTGTAATATAAATCTTGTATGATTTTAATTTGTGTCTAGAGTTGTGTTGTGATATCTTCCCGTGAGTCCCTGATCTTGGTCGTACACATTTGCGTGCATGATTAGTGTACGGTTAAATCGGGGGCGTCAAAAGTTGGTATCAGAGCCAACTGCCTGTAGGAATCCCCCTTCCAAACTCCTTTGCCGAAGTTGAGTCTAGTCGATGAAAATTGTTTTACTAACTTGGCTGTGCGGCCCATGGGCCCACGGTGCCATTGGGTGGTATTAGGATCTTTTATTCCTCGTCTATACTCTGTGACTCTGATCTCTTTTCTATTCGGGTTAAATGAATTTTGCGAAACCTAACATTAGTATCTCGTGATCACTTTCACCCGGAGAGCACCTTATTGCCGATGATCGTCTGCTGCACCAGAAGATTTCGAGGTTACTCTACGATGTTCTCCCAAGACACTTATACCCACCGCCTTTGCAAATTCCCTACCACTGTTATATCCTTATTGATAACCGCATGCACCTGCCTTTTTTACATTCAATCCCATTGATCTTGTTATTACAAGATGCCCTGAACTGCTCTCCGTTTTTCCGAGAATCCTTTGAGCTTACTGCCTTGCAGTTCCTTGTCACCTGAATACCCCTACGGATAATCTTGTGCACCTATCGAGTATCCTCGCATCCTTAGTTGATTCATGTATTTCATAAAAGTCTTCGAAATACTAATCGATCTTTCGAAAATCCTCAGCAGCTTATTGCTCTTGAATTCTTGCTTGCTTGTATTATGGTTAATCCCATAAGTAATCTTATTGGCATCCTTTGTCACTATCATTTTAAGTCCATTGATTCAATAAGTTGCGAATGCTCGCAATCCTCAGTCAGATCCTAGAATTCATACTTCCGGCTCAGACGTCATTTTAAACATGGGCTGGATCTCGACCAATCAAATTGTCGTCGATTGTACCCCCTATGTCTATTCAGCTTACCCCTCCTTAATCAGAGCATTTGCTTCTGATCCCTTGAACCGGAAATCATAATTCCTTTACATTTGAGTTTTGAGTTAGTTAGTTATTTTTGTAATATGATCCCCTTGCATTTTTCTTCTTCTGGTTGAGTACCGATGCTCACATCAGATCCCTTGTGGACCACCAGACCCTTTTGTCGAATTTTATCCGACAACGTCCTTCATATTCAATAAGCTTGTGAGCCTTTCCTCAGATTCATAATGCCTTTGGTAAATTGTATCATTTGCTTTCTCAAGCATGATCTACTATCGAGCTTATGTTATTTATTCTTGAAATTTGTGGTCTATGCTCCTAAGATACCCCGATGGGTTGAACCTATGCCTTCCCCAAACCGTATGAACCCGAAAGTTTTCGCGAGTCATACACTTCTGTTACTTCGCCAAATAAAATTTCAACACTACAACTTTTTCGAAAACAAGAAGTGAATGAAGGTTATGCATTGAAGAAGTGGGAGTCGACCTTGAACCTTTGTATTCATGCCCATGGACACGATGCAGATCTTATCATGGAAGCCTCTCGTAAAAATAATTACCCCTGGATATAGTATCATCTCGTGGCTGTGAATTAATCCCTTTGCAATCGTGGTTCCGACCATATTTTCTCCTTAATACCATTTCTCGGACAAGTTGAAGTACTTGTCTTCTGCAGATCATTGCACATGTCCAACCTTTACTTTGATCTAACGTCGAGTATTACACTCTGGTATCTCGAGATTATCACGGAACTACATAACCTCTTATGAGTTCTTCATCAAATATTAATTCTCGTCAATTCCAATTTTCACTGGGCTCTGACTTGTTATTCACTTCAGGACAACGATAAGTGAATCGATTCCGCACTCCGAATCAATAACTCTAAGTAATTTTCGTTGCTTATGAGTTTAATAATCCTTTAAGTCATTCCTAGCCCGATCGGCTATATCATTATCATGCAAAATTTTAACTGTGCTACCTCGTCCTTCTTCCCCGAGCACAATTTCCGACGATGAGCTAAGCTTACGTCCATTTTCCTCGTCATATTATTTCTCCTTGAACAACAAACTTGATTTCAAGTTCCTGTCGTACCCGTGGTTCCAATAACCTTTTGCTTTCATCATTCCTTTGACTTGATGTCATCGTCAATCGATTACATCTTCTTGAAACCTCTCGACAAATTTGTCGAGATCATCATCAACATTTTTGACTCCTTCCAGGATATCAATCGAATTCACGATGAGAAATACCATCCTTGCCCTTGGTGGTTCAAGTTATCATCGAAAACATTTTTGCCTTCCCTCCAACACAAACCTGCTCATGTTTGTGATGTACCTTCAGTTCCTTGCTATCCAACTTATGTTATGTTCTACCTTGGAGTATTACCATCTATTATGTCAAGGATGTTGCAAGGATTGCTCCACCTCTTAAGAATTCTTGGTATAGTGATACTTCTCACAAGCACCATTCTTTCTAGGTTCCCGTATTGACTAACCGGGAATATCAAGAAGTGAACGATGCTGCTTGAATTTTGTAATTCAAGCAACCCTATTGCTTGAAGTGAATGGTTGATATTTCATTCTTAGACCATTGGTTATCAAATCACCATTCTAACATTGATCATGCTACCTAAGCCCATATTTTGGGTGCTCCTTTCAACCAATGTTTAACCGTGTATGTTTTCCTCAAGCATACCTCATTATATCATTTGATCTGACAAATGCTATCTCCTTGTTCACTTAAGTGTGGAAATTCATCTTTTGAAAATATCAATGAATTATTGCTGAGTTCATCAGCCACCTCCTCGTCCTCTCCTTGGTTAAATGATGAACTTATGATTCGGAACTTGCTTCCATAGCTCAGTTCCCGAGAATCTTACAATGTCATCTCGTCAATTTGTATTGCACCTTTTCTTCTCAGGCATACTGAGTCTGAAGTATCCTGACACCAACCAGATCTGAATCTCAGTCAGATATGATGGTTGGAACATATTACCAAGAGTTACAACGTTGGTCTTTATATGACCCGGTAGGGTGATGTCATGCCTAGCACACCTGGTCGGAAGACCTATTGTTATAGTATCCTCTTTAGCAAGTTGACCATTCTTCCATGAGGAAATTGTAAGACTTATTCTATAAGTTGTTCCTGATGAATCCTTTGTGTATCCAAGTCCGACCTTTGCTTGAAGACCATGTCAATGCTATCTCGAGGCATGTTTGTGGTACTCCAATTTTCAATAAGAACATTTTACGCACAGTGCTAAATTTTCTTTATCATTTATCCTAACACTGTTGTATGGGTAATATCATGAGATTCCTCCCCCCTTACCTAAATGGTTTTCTACTTTCTATCCTATCATGGATATCATGCTCCTCTTGTCCTTGGGAAGGATATACCCCCGAAATATGTGTGTATACACATTTCCCTTTCCATTGTTCTGTTTAAACCTGATAATCACTTTTCCTTTCCATTGGTTTGTTTAAACCTCCTTGTGATCTATATTATATAAGCACTAATATTTCCCTGCTTATGTAAACACCTCATTGTACCACTCTGTCAGTAAGACCCTGCTACTATTGTTGATGACATTCCAGTAACCATCGATGGACGAGAACTTTGCCTATTGGTCCGCCTCGTTTAACGAGCAGGAAAATGGTTCTTTTCATCGCTCGCCCTTGGTAACAAAGTTGTTGCCAACATAACTAACATTCTCTTCTCTGACGTACCTTGCTATCATGAATATGCAAGCTGCCGGCGCATTTTCTACTTTTAACCCACATGGTGGGCCCATAACCCACAGTTCCACAGGATCGAAACCTGACTCTCCTATACCCCCTATTTTCAAAAGTTATTCCTCACGCTTGGCTTTGTATGTTATTCACGAGCCACCATCTGAGAGATCATCAATTCTGGCATGAAACATAATACTTATTCCCGTTGCCTTGAACCCCTTTCACAACATGTTTCAGGCAACGAACGATTGTCTATCCACTTGAAACTTCTTATGGTACCTTCTTACTTTCCTCTCGGTGTGTTTCATTTGTTCAACTCTAGAGATACTCATGTGTTCATTCCTAGGATAACCCCAGATGATTTCCCCTTATACCATTCTATCATTTTTAGAGCAGCCCCTTACTTATTCGTAAGTACGATGGAGTTCCTGAAGAAAGGATGCCGACTTCATCATGATGACCTGAAGCAGAGAAATGAAGACATCAACGTAATGGATCGACCTCTTCGAGAAGAGCAACCAAGATCGAGAAGAATCGTTAGAAATTTCGTAACCTAGTTTTCCTCCTTGTTAGACCCCCCTTAAATCTCGGGACGAGATTTTTTGTTGTGGAGGAGAATTGTGACGCCCGGATAGTTAAGCTACAGTAAACCTCTGCTAATGTAGCCACATCACCACGATTACTGTTGATAACCTCGCGATGATTCAAAACTGTGTGAAATCAAAGTTCAAAATCAAGTCAATCGGTAAAAGTTTTCAAACAATAAAACTAAAATGTTCTAGAGGTGGAAAATAATCCATAATAAATATTAGAGGAGAGACCACATTTTTATAATGTGTTTACATGTTCAAAAATAAATAAAACAGTGATTTAAACGTTTAAATTACAGAGGATTAAATTACAACACAATTTTAGGTGCCAGTTGTATATTTTAGAAAACAAATGAATTAAACAATAAAATAAAATAGAGAAGAAAATAAGTAAAACGGAAAACAAAAACTAAAATAAAAGCAAAGGCCAACCCCTCTCTCCCATGGGCCTCGGCCCACCAAGTCACCACCTAAGCCGACCCAACCCACCAGCCCCACGCCCGGGTCGTCTCCCTCCCTCTGCACTGTTCGTCCGACCGAACAGCGCACGCCTGTGCCCGGTGGTCGCCACCCGACCACCTCGTCGGCTTCCCCTAGAGATAAGACCACGACGCCTCTGCCCCCCCCCCCCCTACCACCACTACCACTAGCACCCCCTGCTTCTCCCACGCTCTCTCCCTCTCTTTCCCCCATGAGCCCAAACGCACCTATCGTCACGCCTCGTCATTGACGTGGCTACCGGCCACCCCGAGCTACGCTACCATGTCCAGGATGAGCGCCATCTTCGTCTTCGTCAAATACGGGCATGGGTTCGAGCAGCCTCGTGCCACACCGTCGCCACCGTGCTCTTCTTCAACCTCGGATCCGTCGGACGTCCGTCTTCAATTGCTTCGTTGTTAAGCCTTCCCCGACCTCTCCTTCGCCTACGTTAGACTCGTTGTGAGCTCCTCTCCTTTTCCCCTCGACTCTCCCTCTCGCGGTGGTCCTCTAGCTAGTTTTCCTGCCATGGCTGAAGCTCCCTGTCGCCAGCTTAGACGCTGCAATGGCTTGAGCTAACAAAGCTCTCGTTCGAGCGCACCACTGTGTTCGGTGGGTCACTAGGAACGCGTAGCAGTTACCCATTCATCCAAACAAGCACCATGTTGATTAACTCATCGGAGTCGTGCTCCAGCCGTCGTCAAACCTCACTGCTGTGCTTGATTCCAGCAACCCCCACGCCTTTCGCGACCTCCCGTAGATGCGCGCGGCTGCGGGGTACCTTCTGCTACCCTCGTCCGCTCCTGCACGCGCTCATCCGTGACCTGCATCGCTCCGGCTGCGCCCAGCCGAGCACCGCACGCGCCCGCCCGCGCTCTCGCAGCACCCGTTGTCGCGAGCGCTCGCGTGCTGCTGCTCGTGCCATTGCTTGCTTGCGCTGGTGCTTCTTGACCGCCTCTAGCGCCGCCACTGCTGGTCATTGACGTTGTACATTGCGTGCGTGCCCAGCCCAGCCAGGGTGATGCACGGTGCCTTGGCACTGGCTGCTGTTTAATTAGAATTAGAAGTAGGTTTAGTTATGATTATTTTAGTGCTTGATACGTCTCCAACGTATCTATAATTTTTGATTTCTCCATGCTATATTATCTACTGTTTTGGATGTTTATGGGCTTTATTATACACTTTTATATCATTTTTGGGACTAACCTATTAACCCAGAGCCCAGTGCCAGTTTCTGTTTTACCTTGTTTTAGAGTATCGCAGAAAAGGAAAATCAAACAGAGTCCAATTGACCTGAAACTTCACGGAACTTATTTTTGGAAGGAAAGCAACCTGATGGACTTGGAGTGCACGTCAGGAAAAAAATGAGGGAGTCACGAGGTAGGGGGCGCGCCCACCCCCCTAGGGCGCGCCCTCCACCCTCGTGGGCCCCTCGTGGCCCCCCTGACGTACTTCCACCGCCTATATATCTCCATATACCCTAAAAACATCATAGAGCACAATAGATCGGGAGTTCCACCACCAGAAGCCTCTGTAGCCACCGAAAGCCAATCTAGACCCGTTCCGGCACCGTGCCGGAGGGGGAATCCCTCTCCGGTGGCCATCTTCATCATCCCGGTGCTCTCCATGACGAGGAGGGAGTAGTTTTCCCTCGGGGCTAAGGGTATGTACCAGTAGCTATGTGTTTGATCTCTCTCTCTCTTGTGTTCTTGAGGTGATACGATCTTGATGTATCGCGAGATTTGCTATTATAGTTGGATCTTATGTTTCTCCTCCCCCTCTACTCTCTTGTAATGGATTGAGTTTCCCCTTTGAAGTTATCTTATCGGATTGAGTCTTTAAAGATTTGAGAACACTTGATGTATGTCTTGCCGTGCGTATCTGTGGTGACAATGGGATATCACGTGATTCACTTGATGTATGTTTTGGTGATCAACTTGCGGGTTCCGCCCATGAACCTATGCATAGGGGTTGGCACATGTTTTCATCGTGATTCCCTGGTAGAAACTTTGGGGCACTCTTTGAGGTTCTATGTGTTGGTTGAATAGATGAATCTGAGATTGTGTGACGCATATCGTATAATCATACCCACGGATACTTGAGGTGACATTGGAGTATCTAGGTGACATTAGGGTTTTGGTTGATTTGTGTCTTAAGGTGTTATTCTAGTACGAACTCTAGGGCTGTTTGTGACACCTATAGGAATAGCCCAACAGATTGATTGGAAAGAATAACTTTGAGGTGGTTTCGTACCCTACCATAATCTCTTCGTTCGTTATCCGCTATTAGTGACTTTGGAGTGACTCTTTGTTGCATGTTGAGGGATAGTTATGTGATCCAATTATGTTAGTATTGTTGAGGGAACTCGCACTAGTTAAAGTATGAACCTTAGGCCTTATTTCCTAGCATTGCAATACCGTTTACGCTCACTTTTACCATTAGTTACCTTGCTGTTTTTATATTTTCAGATTACAAATACCCATATCTACTATCCATATACCACTTGTATCACCATCTCTTCGCCGAACTAGTGTGCCTATACAATTTACCATTGTATTGGGCGTGTTGGGGACACAAGAGACTCTTTGTTATTTGGTTGCAGGGTTGCTTGAGAGAGACCATCTTCATCCTACGCCTCCTATGGATTGATAAACCTTAGGTCATCCACTTGAGGGAAATTTGCTATTGTCCTACAAACCTCTGCACTTGGAGGCCCAACAACGTCTATAAGAAGAAGGTTGTGTAGTAGACATCAAGCTCTTTTCTGGCGCCATTGCCGGGGAGGTGAGTGCTTGAAGGTATATCTTTAGATCTTGCAATCGAGTCTTTTATTTTCTTGTTTTATCACTAGTTTAGTTTATAAAATAAAACTACAAAAAAATATGGAATTGAGTTTGCCTCATACGCTTCATCTTTTTAATATGTTTCATGAGTATGATGGAAAGGAAAATTGTGCTCAAAATCTGGAACAAGAATTACATAGAATGCTTGGCATAAAATATGTGAATGATGAGCATGATTGCAATGTTGTTAGTACGAATTCTTTGAATATCCATGATACTAATGATGATTGCACTAGTTATGATGAAAATGTCTCATATAAACATGTCAATTTTTGTGGAGTGCGCTGGGTTTGTAAGTACACACCAAATAGGGAAGATAGATATTGCAAGAGGCATCAGTACTTAGAAACTAAATTGTTGCAAGAAAGGCTAGATGATTGTGCTGAAAATTTAATTTTTCTTGGCCGTACTTCTGTACTTTGCAATGAACAGGGTCATTTAGCTATCCGATGCAAATTGTTTCATGATCTAATCATGTCCAAAAATTGTGATGACTTGATTTCCCTTGCACATTATAATGAACTTAGTTTGCTTATGGGCTACGAAGAAATGAAACGTATAACTAATTATCTTCCAGAATTTGCCCATTATAAACTTCTTGGATTTGATCTAGAGGAAATTTATATGTATTGTGCGGTGAATTGTATTGAAAATCCTTATATTGCCAACTACATAAAGAAAAGAAAACAAATAGAACATGAAGAGAATACTAATGAAAGGGAAGAGACTTCCCAATATCCTCCTATTATTTCATATGATGAATCAGGTAACGAGGAGGAGCCTCCTATTCAACCAATCTCATTAATAAGGAGCTCCAAAAAGAGGATTGAACCCACACATGATGTGGTGAAGAAGAAGAAGAAAAGAAAAAGGAAGAGAGGTAAAAAGATATCCCTCCCAAATAATGCTGCTCCTATTACTATTGTGCCTCATGAAAATATAATTGTGGAAGATAATGATACTTCTTATGATCTTGAAAATCTTTTTGGCACTTGCTTGGAAGAATATGATAATTGCTATACTATTGGTGCTATCCATACTATTAATGATGAGAGTGATTATGCTTATGATGTGAAAAGGCCCAAGCTTGGGGATGCTATGTTTGATGAAGATGATGTTTTTGAGAATATATTTGCTGCAATCAATGTTTGTCCCAAGCTTGGGGATGCTACGTTTAATGAAGACGATATTTTTAGTCTCCCAAGTTTTGATATGCAAATTTATAATGATGATAGCATGCCTCCTACCTATGATGATTATTGTGATGATACTTATGCTATAAAAAGTAGTGATTATATTTATAAAACTTGTCATGATTATGAGTACCCTTTCTCTGAACATTACTCTTTTAATGTGGAAACAATTTATAGTATTCGAGTCTCTTATGATACTCCCACTATCCCGAATGAGAAGAATTTTGCTTATGTGGAGAGTAATAAAATTTCTATGCTTGTAGATCATGAAAAGAATGCTTTAGGTGCTGGTTATATTGTTGAATTCATTCATGATGCTACTGAAAATAATTATGAGGGAGGAATATATGCTTGTAGGAATTGCAATAATATCAAATTTCCTCTCTATGTGCTTAAAGTTTTGAAGTTATGCTTGTTTTGCCCTCCTATGCTAGTTGATTATTGTTCCCACAAGTTGTTTGCTCACAAAATACCTATGCATAGGAAGTGGGTTAGACCTAAATGTGCTAGTCATATTCTTCATGATGCTCTCTTTATGTTACAATTCTTATCTTCTATGTGAGCATCATTGAAATCATCATGCCTGGCTAGGGGCATTGAACGATAGCGCTTGTTGGGAGGCAACCCAATTTTATTTTTGTTCTTTGCTTTTTGCTCCTGTTTAGTAATAAATAATTCATATAGCCTCTGTTTAGATGTGTTTTTATGCTTTTAATTAGTGTTTGTGCCAAGTAGAACCTTTGGGAAGACTTAGGGAAAGTCTTGTTGATTATGCTGTAAAACAAACAGAAACTTTAGCGCTCACGAGAATTGCTGCCATTTTATTTGGAAAGTGATATTTAGTTAATTATTTTTGAAGATGATTAATAGATAAATTCCTCAGGTCCAGCAATTTATTTGAGAATTTTATGAGTTCCAGAAGTATATGTTTGATCCAGATTACTACAGACTATTCTGTTTTTGACAGATTCTGTTTTTCAAGTGTTGTTTACTTATTTTGATGAATCTATGGCTAGTAAAATAATTTATAAACCATAGATAAGTTGGAATACAGTAGGTTTAACACCAATATAAATAAAGAATGAGTTCATTACAGTACCTTGAAGTGGTGATTTATTTTCTTATACTAACGGAGCTTACGAGTTTTCTGTTAAGTTTTGTGTTGTGAAGTTTTCAAGTTTTGGGTAAGGATTCGATGGAGTAAGGATAAGGAGTGGCAAGAGACTAAGCTTGGGTATGCCCAAGGCACCCCAAGGTAATATTCAAGGATATCCAAGAGCCTAAGCTTGGGGATGCCCCTGAAGGCATCCCCTCTTTCGTCTTCGTTCATCGGTAACTTTACTTGGAGCTATATTTTTATTCGCCACATGATATGTGTTTTGCTTGAAGCGTCATTTTGTTTTATTTAGTTTTGCTTAAAATACCAAGATCTGAAATTATTAAATGTTAGAGAGTCTTCACATAGTTGCATAATTATTCGACTACTCATTGATCTTCACTTAAATCTTTCGGAGTAGTTTGTCATTTGCTCTAGTGCTTCACTTATATCTTTTAGAGCATGTTGGTAGTTTTATTTTGAAGAAATAGATGAACTCTCATGATTCACTTAGATTATTTTGAGAGTCTTAAATAGCATGGTAATTTGCTTAAATCCTAATATGCTAGGTATTCAAGAATAATAAAATTCTCTTATGAGTGTGTTGAATACTATGAGAAGTTTGATACTTGATAATTGTTTTGAGATATGGAGATGGTGATATTAGAGTCATGCTAGTTGAGTGGTTATGAATTTGAGAAATACTTGTGTTGAAGTTTGTGATTCCCATAGCATGCATGTATGGTGAACCGTTATGTGATGAAGTCGGAGCATGATTTATTTATTGATTGTCTTCCTTATGAGTGGCAGTCGGGGACGAGCGATGGTCTTTTCCTACCAATCTATCCCCCTAGGAGCATGTGCGTAGTACTTTGTTTCGACAACTAATAGACTTTGGCAATAAGTATGTGAGTTCTTTATGACTAATTTTGAGTCCATGGATTATACACACTCTCACCCTTCCACCATTGCTAGCCTCTCTAATATCGTGCACTTTTCGCCGGTACCATAAACCCACCATATACCTTCCTCAAAACAGCCACCATACCTACCTATTATGGCATTTCCATAGCCATTCCGAGATATATTGCCATGCAACTTTCCACCGTTCCGTTTATTATGACACGTTTCATCATTGTCATATTGCTTTGCATGATCATGTAGTTGACATTGTATTTGTGGCAAAGCCACCATTCATAATTCTTTCATACATGTCACTCATGAGTCATTGCACATCCCAGTACACCGCCGGAGGCATTCATATAGAGTCATATCTTGTTCTAAGTATCGAGTTGTAATTCTTGAGTTGTAAGAAAATAAAAGTGTGATGATCATCATTATTAGAGCATTGTCCCAGTGAGGAAAGGATGATGGAGACTATGATTCCCCCACAAGCCGGGATGAGACTCCGGACGAAAAATAAATAAAAGAGGCCAAAGAAGCCCAAATAAAAAAAGAGAAAGAAAAGAGGCCATAAAAAAAGAGAAAAGGCCCAAATAAAAAAATAAAAAAAATAAAAATGAGAGAAAAAGAGAGAAGGGACTATGTTACTATCCTTTTACCACACTTGTGCTTCAAAGTAGCACCATGATCTTCATAGTAGAGAGTCTCTCATGTTATCACTTTCATATACTAGCGGGAATTTTTCATTATAGAACTTGGCTTGTATATTCCAATGATGGACTTCCTCAAATTTCCCTAGGTCCTCATGAGCAAGCAAGTTGGATGCACACCCACTTAGTTTCTTTTAGAGCTTTCATATACTTATAGCTCTAGTGCATCCATTGCATGGCAATCCCTACTCACTCACATTGATATCTATTGATGGGCATCTCCATAGCCCGTTGATACGCCTAGTTGATGTGAGACTATCTTCTCCTTTTTGTCTTCTCCACAACCACCACTATATTCCACCTATAGTGCTATATCCATGGCTCACGCTCATGTATTGCGTGAAAATTGAAAAAGTTAGAGAACATAAAAAGTATGAAACAATTGCTTGGCTTGTCATCGGGGTTGTGCATGATTTAAATATTTTGTGTGGTGAAGATGGAGCATAGCCAGACTATATGATTTTGTAGGGATAGCTTTCTTTGGCCATGTTATTTTGAGAAGACATGATTGCTCAGTTAGTATGCTTGAGTATTATTATTTCTATGTCAATATTAAACTTTTATCTTGAATATTTCGGATCTGAATATTCATGCCACAATTAAGAAGAATTACATTGAAATTATGCCAAGTAGCACTCCGCATCAAAAATTCCGTTTTTACCATTTACCTACTCAAGGACGAGCAGGAATTAAGCTTGGGGATGCTGATACATCTCCAACGTATCTATAATTTTTGATTGCTCCATGCTATATTATCTACTGTTTTGGATGTTTATGGGCTTTATTATACACTTTTATATCATTTTCGGGACTAACCTATTAACCCAGAGCCCAGTGCCAGTTTCTGTTTTTACCTTGTTTTAGAGTATCGCAGAAAAGGAAAATCAAACGGAGTCCAATTGACCTTAAACTTCACGGAACTTATTTTTGGAAGGAAAGCAACCTGATGGACTTGGAGTGCACGTCAGGAAAGAAACGAGGGAGCCATGAGGTAGGGGGCGCGCCCACCCCCCTAGGGCGCGCCCTCCACCCTCGTGGGCCCCTCGTGGCCCCCTGATGTACTTCCTCTGCCTATATATCTCCATATACCCTAAAAACATCAGAGAGCATAATAGATCAGGAGTTCCACCCCCAGAAGCCTCCGTAGCCACCGAAAGCCAATCTAGACCCGTTTTGGCACCCTGCCGGAGGGGGGATCCCTCTCCGGTGGCCATCTTCATCATCCCGGTGCTCTCCATGACGAGGAGGCAGTAGTTCTCCCTCGGGGCTGAGGGTATGTACCAGTAGCTATGTGTTTGATCTCTCTCTCTCTCGTGTTCTTGAGGTGATACGATCTTGATGTATCGCGAGATTTGCTATTATAGTTGGATCTTATGTTTCTCCGCCCCCTCTACTCTCTTGTAATGGATTGAGTTTCCCCTTTGAAGTTATCTTATAGGATTGAGTCTTTAAAGATTTGAGAACACTTGATGTATGTCTTGCCGTGCGTATCTGTGGTGACAATGGGATATCACGTGATTCACTTGATGTATGTTTTGGTGATCAACTTACGGGTTCCGCCCATGAACCTATGCATAGGGGTTGGCACATGTTTTCATCGTGATTCTCCGGTAGAAACTTTGGGGCACTCTTTGAGGTTCTATGTGTTGGTTGAATAGATGAATCTGAGATTGTGTGACGCATATCGTATAATCATACCCATGGATACTTGAGGTGAAATTGGAGTATCTAGGTGACATTAGGGTTTTGGTTGATTTGTGTCTTAAGGTGTTATTCTAGTACGAACTCTAGGGCTGTTTGTGACACCTATAGGAATAGCCCAACAGATTGATTGGAAAGAATAACTTTGAGGTGGTTTTGTACCCTACCATAATCTCTTCGTTCGTTATCCGCTATTAGTGACTTTGGAGTGACTCTTTGTTGCATGTTGAGGGATAGTTATGTGATCCAATTATGTTAGTATTGTTGAGGGAACTTGCACTAGTGAAAGAATGAACCCTAGGCCTTATTTCCTAGCATTGCAATACTGCTTACACTCACTTTTACCATTAGTTACCTTGCTGTTTTTATATTTTCAGATTACAAATACCCATATCTACTATCCATATACCACTTGTATCACCTTCTCTTCGCCGAACTAGTGCGCCTATACAATTTACCATTGTATTGGGTGTGTTGGGGACACAAGAGACTCTTTGTTATTTGGTTGCAGGGTTGCTTGAGAGAGACCATCTTCATCCTATGCCTTCTACGGATTGATAAACCTTAGGTCATCCACTTGAGGGAAATTTTCTACTGTCCTACAAACCTCTGCACTTGGAGGCCCAACAACGTCTACAAGAAGAAGGTTGTGTAGTAGACATCAGTGCTAAATTAGCCTAATAGCAATTGACGTATGGGACAACCCCTGTTAAATATTGTTTAATTAAATCATAGACAATGACATGTGGACCCGCTTAGACACTATATTGGTCCACCCAGTCAATGTTGAATGTGGACTTGATGACTCAGCACAGCCAGGCGCCACTTGTCATACACTAGACTAGAAATCCCCTAGGCACACTTAATAACAAAATCTAGAAAATCCTTTAAACTTTTAAAAAATCATATAATATAATCCATAACTCAGATGAAAATACTTTGTACATGAAAGTTTCTTAGAACGACGAGACGAATCCGAATATGCAGCCCGTTCGTTCGCCACACGTCCTAGCATAGAAAACATGCAACAATCTACCTCTGGTTCATCTGTCCGAAAAAGTGATACACCGGGAATACTTTCTCGGGTGTTTTCCCCCTTCGCCAGTATCACCTCCTACTGCGTTAGGGCACACCTAGCACCGTTACTTGTCATGTCATGCATCGATATGCATCTGTTTGCATTGTATTCATTATTTCTTCCCCCTCTTCTCTCCGGTAGACTACGAGACTGACGCCGCTGCTGGTGCCCCGGTCGACTACGTTGTTGACGACCCCTACTTGCCAGAGCAACCAGGCAAGCCCCCCTTGATCACCAGATATCGCCTATTCTTCTCTCTACTGCTTGCATTAGAGTAGTGTAGCATGTTACTGCTTTCCGTTAACCCTATTCTAATGCATAGCCTGTCATTGTTGCTATAGTTGTTGATACCTTACCTGCAATCCTAAATGCTTAGTATAGGATGCTAGTTTATCATCAGTGGCCTTACATCCTTGTAAGTCTGCCATGCTATACTATCGGGCCGTGATCACGTCGGGTGTTGATCACGGGTATATACTATACATATTACACATGATACATGTTGTGACTAACGTCGGGTCGGCTCGTTGAGTACCCGCGGTTGATTCACGAATTGGGGGCTGAAAGGACATACTTTCCCGACGGCCCTCTATGTGGATCTTTGTGGCCCAGGGACAGGGCAGGTTGAGACCACCCAGGAGAGAGGTGGGCCTATCCCTGGCCGGCGTTCGCGGTTACTTAAGATAACACGCTTAACGAGATCTTGGTATTTGATCTGAGTCTGGCCACTGGCCTATACGCACTAACCAACTACGCGGGAACAATTATGGGCACTCGACGTCATGGTATCAGCCGAAGCCTTCGTGACGTTAGTGACTGAGCGGTGCGCCGTGTTGGACCGTGTAAGGCAACTTCCTTTGTAATGGAGGTTGCTAGGTCTGCTCACCGGCCGCGTATGCAACGTGCAGGTGTGCAATGGGCGATGGGCCCAGACCCCTGCGCCATAGGATTTAGACCAGCGTGCTGACCTCTCTGTTATGCCTAGGTGGGGCTGCGACGTGTTGATCTTCCGAGGCCGGGCACGACCTAGAAAAGTGTGTCCGGACAAAGGGGATCGAGCGTGTTGGGGAATGTGGTGCACCCCTGCAGGGAAGTTGATCTATTCGAATAGTCGTGTTCCTCGGTAAAAGGACGACCCGGAGTTGTACCTTGACCTTATGACAACTAGAACCAGATACTTAATAAAACACACCCTTTCAAGTGCTAGATACAACCCGGTGATCGCTCTCTAACAGGGCGACGAGGAGAGGATCGCCGGGTAGGATTATGCTATGCGATGATACTTGGTGAACTCACCTTCTACTCTCTTCTACATGCTGCGAGATGGAGGTTGCCAGAAGCGTAGTCTTCGATAGGACTAGCTATCCCCCTCTTATTCCGACATTCTGTAGTTCAGTCCACATATGCTACCCCTTTTCCATTTGATACCAATGCATGCATATGTAGTGTAGCTCCTTGCTTGCGAGTACTTTGGATGAGTACTCACGGTTGCTTTGCTCCCCCCTTTCCTCCTTTCTATACCCGATTGTTGCGACCAAACGATGGAGTCCAGGAGCCATACGCCACCATCGATGATGACTCCTACTACACTGGAAGTGCCTACTATTACGTGCAGGCCGCTGACGACGACTAGAAGTAGTTTAGGAGGCTCCCAGGCAGGATGCCTGCGCCTCTTTCTATCTGTATCCCAGTTTGTGCTAGCCATCTTATGGCAACTTGTTTAACTTATATCTGTACTCAGATATTATTGCTTCCGCTGACTCTTGTGTTTTCGAGCTTATGTATTCGAGCCCTCGAGGCCCCTGGCTTGTAATATAAAGCTTGTATGATTTTAATTTGTGTCTAGAGTTGTGTTGTGATATCTTCCCATGAGTCCCTGATCTTGGTCATACACATTTGCGTGCATGATTAGTGTATGGTCAAATCGGGGGTGTCACAATATAAAAGTGTAAAATAAAGCCCATTAACATCCAAAACAGATAATATAATAGCATGGAGCAATCAAAAATTATAGATACGTTGGAGACGTATCAAGCATCCCCAAGCTTAATTCCTGCTCGTCCTCGATTAGGTAAATGATAAAAAAAAGAATTTTTGATGTGGAATGCTTTCTAACATATTTCTCAATGTATTTTTCTTATTGTGGCATGAATGTTCAGATCCGAAAGATTCAAGATAAAAGTTTAATATTTATATAAAAATAATAATACTTCAAGTATACTAACTAAGCAATCATGTCTTCTCAAAATAACATGGCCAAAGAAAGTTATCCCTACAAAATCATATAGTCTGGCTATGCTCTATCTTCACCAGACAAAATATTTAAATCATGCACAACCCCGATGACAAGCCAAGCAATTGTTTCATACTTTTGATGTTCTCTAACTTTTTCAATCTTCATGCAATATATGAGCACGAGCCATGGATACAACACTATATGTGGAATAGAATGGTGGTTGTGGAGAAGACAAAAAGGAGAAAATAGTCTCACATCAACTAGGCGTATCAACGGGCTATGGAGATGCCCATCAATAGATATCAATGTGAGTAAGTCGGGATTGTCATGCAACGGATGAACTAGAGCTATAAGTGTATGAAAGCTCAACAAAAGAAAGTAAGTGGGTGTGCATCCAACTTGCTTGCTCATGAAGACCTAGGGCAATTTTGAGGAAGCCCATCATTGGAATATACAAGCCAAGTTCTATAATGTAAAATTCCCACTAGTATATAAAAGTGATAACATAGGAGACTCTCTGTCATGAAGATCATAGTGCTACTTTGAAGCACAAGTGTGGAAAAAGGATAGTAACATTTTCCCTTCTCTCTTTTTCTCTCATCATTTTTTTATTTGGGCCTTCTTTCTTTTTTTGGCCTCTTTTCTTTTTTTATCTTTTTTTATTTTTCGTCCAGAGTCTCATCCCAACTTGTGGGGGAATCATAGTCTCCATCATCCTTTCCTCATTGGGACAATGCTCTAATAATGATGATCATCACACTTTAATTTACTTACAACTCAAGAATTACAACTCAATACTTAGAACAAAATATGACTCTATGTGAATGCCTCCGGCGGTGTATCGGGATGTGCAATGATGCATGAGTGACATGTATGAAGAATTATGAGCGGTGGCTTTGTCACAAATATGATGTCAACTACATGATCATGCAAGCAAAATGACAATGATGAAGCGTGTCATAATAACGGAACAGTGGAAAGTTGCATGGCAGTATATCTCGGAATGGCTATGGAAATGCCATAACGGGTAGGTATGGTGGCTGTTTTGAGGAAGGTATATGGTGGGTTTATGGTACCGGCGAAAGTTGCGCGATACTAGAGAGGCTAGCAATGGTGGAAGGGTGAGAGTGCGTATAATCCATGGACTCAACTTTAGTCATAAATAACTCACATATTTATTGCAAAAATCTATTAGTTATCGAAACAAAGTATTACGCGCATGCTCCTAGAGGGGTAGATTGGTAGGAAAAGACCATCGCTCATCCCCGACCGCCACTCATAAGGAAGACAATCAATAAATAAATCATGCTCCGACTTCATCACATAACGGTTCACCATACGTGCATGCTACAGGAATCACAAACTTCAACACAAGTATTTCTGAAATTCACAACTACTGAACTAGCATGACTCTAATATCACCATCTCCATATCTCAAAACAATTATCAAGTATCAAACTTCTGATAGTATTCAATGCACTTCTATGAAAGTTTTTATATTATTCCTAAAAGAAAATTTCCATATTGTTCTAAAGGACTCTCAAAATAAATAAGTGAAGCACGAGAGATCAATTATTTCTATAAAATAAAACCACCGCCGTGCTCTAAAAGATATAAGTGAAGAACTAGAGAAAAAACTATATAGCTCAAAAGATATAAGTGAAGCACATAGAGTATTCTAATAAATTTTAATTCATGTGAGTCTCTCTCAAAAGGTGTGTACGGCAAGGATGATTGTGGTAAACTAAAAAGCAAAGACTCAAATCATACAAGACGCTGCAAGCAAAACACATATCATGTGGTGAATAAAAATATAGCTCCAAGTAAAGTTACCGATAGACGAAGATAGAAGAGGAGATGCCTTCCGAGGCATCCCCATGCTTAGGCTTTTTGGTGTCCTTGTATTTTACCTTGGGGTGCCTTGGGCATCCCCAAGCTTAGGATCTTGCCGCTCCTTGTTCCATAATCCATCGAATCTTTACCCAAAACTTGAAAACTTCACAACACAAAACTCAAAATAGAAAATCTCGTGACCTCCGTTAGCGAAAGAAAACAAAACACCACTTTAAGATACTGTAATTAACTCATTCTTGATTTATATTGGTGTTAAACCTACTGTATTCCAACTTCTCTATGGTTTATAAACTCTTTTACTAGCCATAGATTCATCAAAATAAGCGAACAACACACGAAAAACAGAATCTGTCAAAAACAGAACAGTCTGTAGTAATCGGTAGATAACGCAAACTTCTGGAACCCCAAAAATATAAAATAAATTGCTGGACGTGAGGGATTTATCTATTAATAATCTTCAAAAAGCATTAACTAAATATAACTTTCCAAATAAAAATGGTAGCAATTCTCGTGAGCGCTAAAGTTTCTGTTTTTTACAGCAAGATCAAAAAGACTTTCCCCAAGTCTTCCCAACGGTTCTACTTGGCAAAAACACTAATTAAACACAAAAAACACAACCAAAACAGAGACTAGATAAATTATTTATTACTAAACAGGAGCAGAAAGCAGGGAATAAAAATAAAATTGGGTTGCCTCCCAACAAGCGCTATCGTTTAACGCCCCTAGCTAGGCATAAAAGCAAAGATAGATCTAGGTATTGCCATCTTTGGTAGGTAATTCTTCAATAATACACCTATAACCCTTAGGAGTTTCTTTCTTTTTATTAATTATCAAACTCCTAGGCACGAAATCAAGAAAATCATTTGTAGCAAAAGGTTCCTTAAGGATAGTGAGAAAATTGGGGTGAACACTTATGGATTTGAGGTCCGCATTTTCCTTACTAGAAGTTTCACCCTTATTTTTAGGAACATACATCAATTTGGCAATCTTAGTATTAAGAGGAGTGTTTTTCACGGAATAAAAGGCCGACCCAAGGTTGGTAATAATATCCTCAATTTTATCAATTCTAGTGGAATCTTGATCTATCTTTTCATTAACCATAGGTCCCTTTTCTTTAAAAAAATTAAGAGCAACTCCTACCTTAGATCCGTATTGGGTAATTTGGTTACGGATCTTTCTATCCAAATTTTCAATTAACTCTATGGTGGAAACTTTATTTTCAATAATTTCAAGCCATTTCATCACGTGTTCCAAAGTTAAAATAGTTCCATTAACCAAAAGAGGTGGTGGGCCAAACAAATCTGTCATAGCATTATAAGAATCAAAAGTATGACTACCCAAGAAATTTCCTCCGGTAATGGTATCAACAATATATATATTCCAAGGAGTGATGCCTACATAAAAATTGCGAAGAAGAACGGAAGTATATTGCTTCCTAGTAGATCTATTTTGTGCATTGCAAATTCTGTACCAAGCATCTTTTCGATTTTCTCCCTCCCTTTGTTTAAAATTAAGAACTTCATTCTCGGGAGACAAAGGAGTAGATAAAGGACTAGCCATAACGAGGAAGGAAGCGGAAAAGAGGCGAACGGAAAGAGAGGGCGAGAGAAAAAGAGGGCGAATAAAATGGTAAGGGTGAAGTGGGGGAGAGGAAAACAAGAGGCAAATGGCAAATAATGTAATGCGAGGGATAAGAATTGTGATGGGTACTTGGTATGTCTTGCTTGGCGTAGATCTCCCCGGTAACAGCGCCAAAAATCCTTCTTGCTACCTCTTGAGCACTGCCTTGGTTTTCCCTTGAAGAGGAAAGGGTGATGCAGTAAAGCAGCGTAAGTATTTCCCTCAGTTTTTGAGAACCAAGGTATCAATCCAGTAGGAGACCACGCGCGAGTCACCTCGTACCTACACAAACAAATAAGAACCTCGCAACCAACGCGATAAAAGGGTTGTCAATCCCTTCACGGCCACTTGCAAGAGTAAGATCTGATAGAGATAATAATAATAATAAGATAAATATTTTTTGTAGTTTTATGATATAGATTTAAAGTAAAGATTGCAAAATAAAATAGATTGGAAACTTGTATGATGGAAAATAGACCCGGGGGCCATAGGTTTCACTAGTGGCTTCTCTCAATATAGCATAAGTATTACGGTGGGTGAACAAATTACTGTCGAGCAATTGATAGAAAAGAGAATAATTATGAGAATATCTAGGCATGATCATGTATATAGGCATCACGTCCGCGACAACTAGACCGACTCCTGCCTGCATCTACTACGATTACTCCACACATCGACCGCTATCCAGCATGCATCTAGAGTATTAAGTTCATAAGAACAGATTAACGGCTTAAGCAAGATGACATGATGTAGAGGGATAAACTCATGCAATATGATATAAACCCCATCTTTTTATCCTCGATGGCAACAATACAATACGTGTCGTTTCCCCTACTGTCACTGGGATCGAGCACCGCAAGATTGAACCCAAAGCTAAGCACTTCTCCCATTGCAAGAAAGATCAATCTAGTAGGCCAAACCAAACTGATAATTCGAAGAGACTTGCAAAGATAAACCAATCATACATAAAAGAATTCAGAGAAGAATCAAATATTGTTCATAGATAGTCTCGATCATAAACCCACAATTCATCGGATCTTGACAAACACACCGCAAAAGAAGATTACCTCGAATAGATCTCCAAGAGAATCGAGGAGAACTTTGTATTGAGATCCAAAGAGAGAGAGAAGAAGCCATCTAGCTACTAGCTATGGACCCGAAGGTCTGAACTAAACTACTCACACATCACCGGAGAGGCCATGGAGTTGATGTAGAGTCCCTCCGTGATCAATGCCCCCTCCAACGGAGCTCCAGAAAAGGCCCCAAGATGGGATCTCTTGGGTATTGAAGGTTGTGGCGGTGGAAATAGGGTTTCGTGGTGCTCCTGGATGTTTGCGGGGTACATGGACTTATATAGGAGGAAGAAGTAGGTCGGTGGAGCTACGAGGGGCCCACGAGGGTGGAGGGCGCGCCCAGGGGGGTAGGTGCGCCCCCTGCCTCGTGGCCTCCTTGATTGTTTCTTGACGCCCACTCCAAGTCTCCTGGATCACGTTTGTTGAGAAAATCACTTTCCCGAAGGTTTCATTCCGTTTGGACTTCGTTTGATATTCCTTTTCTGCGAAACACTAAAACATGAAAAAAACGGCAATTTGGACTGGGCCTCTGGTTAATAGGTTAGTCCAAAAAATGATATAAAAGTGTAAAATAAAGCCCATTAACATCCAAAACAGATAATATAATAGCATGGAGCAATCAAAAATTATAGATACGTTGGAGACGTATCAATAAGCAAGCCACTTTAGTTAATAAGATGGCCACTAAACCAGAAGAGCATGATAATAATGATGAAGATCTAAAAGTGATTGATGTGTCTCCTATTAAATCTTTGTTTTGCAATATGAATCTTGATAATGATGGGACTGGAGATGAGTCAACTTTAATTAGAAGGCATCCCAAAAATTCGGAGTTTTTAGATCTCGATGCAAAAATTGTTAAAAGTGGGATTGGAGAGGTTAAAACTTTAGATAGCAACGAACCCACTATCTTGGATTTCAAGGAATTTAATTATGATAATTGCTCTTTAATAGATTGTATTTCCTTGTTGCAATCTGTACTAAATTCTCCTCATGCTTATAGTCAAAATAAAGCTTTTACTAAACATATCGTTGATGCTTTGATGCAATCTTATGAAGAAAAACTTGAATTGGAAGTTTCTATCCCTAGAAAACTTTATGATGAGTGGGAACCTATGATACGTCTCAGTCGTATCTACTTTTCCAAACACTTTTGCCCTCGTTTTGGACTCTAACTTGCATGATTTGAATGGAACTAACCCGAACTGACGCTGTTTTCAGCAGAATTGCCATGGTGTTATTTTTGTGCAGAAATAAAAGTTCTCAGAATGACCTGAAAATCAACGGAGAATTATTTTTGAATATATAAAAAATACTGGAAGAAAGATCCACGTCAGGGGGGCCTCCACCTGTCCAAGAGGGTGGGGGCGTGCCTGCCCCCTGGGCGCGCCCCCCTGCCTCGTGGGGCCCCTGATGCTCCACCAACCTCAACCCTGACTCCATATATTCACTTTCAGGGAGAAAAAAATCAGAGAGAAGGATTCATCATGTTTTACGATACGGAGCCACCGCCAAGCCCTAAACTCTCTCGGGAGGGTTAATTTGGAGTCTGTTCGGGGCTCCGGAGAGGGGAATCCGTCACCATCGTCATCATCAACCTTCCTCCATCACCAATTTCATGATGCTCACCACCGTGTGTGGGTAATTCCATCATAGGCTTGGTGGACGGTGATGGGTTGGATGAGATTTATCATGTAATCGAGTTAGTTTTGTTAGGGTTTGATCCCTAGTATCCACTATGTTCTGAGATTGATGTTGCTATGACTTTGCTATCCCTAATACTTGTTACTAGGGCCCGAGTGCCATAATTTCAGATCTGAACCTATTATGTTTTCATGAATATATGCGAGTTCTTGATCCTATATTGCAATTCTATAGTCACCTACTATGTGTTATGATCCGGCAACCCCGAAGTGACAACAATCGGGACCACTCTCGGTGATTTCCGTAGTTTGAGGAGTTCATGTATTCACTATGTGTTAATGCTTTGGTCCGGTACTCTATTAAAAGGAGGCCTTAATATCCCTTAGTTTCCAATAGGACCCCGCTGCCACGGGAGGGTAGGACAAAAGATGTCATGCAAGTTCTTTTCCATAAGCACGTATGACTATATTCAGAATACATGCCTACATTACATTGCTGAACTGGAGCTAGTTCTGTGTCACCCTAGGTTATGACTGTTACATGATCGATCGCATCTGGCATAATTCTCCATCACCGATCCAATGCCTACGAGCTTTCCATATATTGTCCTTCGCTTATTTACTTTTCCGTTGCTACTATTACAATTACTACAAAACCCAAAAATATTACTTTTGCTACTGTTACCTTTTTCTATTGTTACCACTACTATCAAATTGCTTTGCTACTAAACACTTTGTTGCAGATATTAAGTTTCCAGGTGTGGTTGAATTGACAACTCAGCTGCTAATACTTGAGAATATTCTTTGGCTCCCCTTGTGTCGAATCAATAAATTTGGGTTGAATACTCTACCCTCGACAACTGTTGTGATCCCCTATACTTTTGGGTTATCAAGAACATTTTCTGGCGGCGTTGTCGGGGAGCATAGCTCTATTCTTTAAGTCACTTGGGATTTATATCTGCTTATCATTATGAAGAACTTGAAAGACCAAAGAACCAAGATTTTTCCCTCAACTACGAGGGGAGGTAAGGAACTGCCATCTAGCTCTGCACTTGATTCACCTTCTGTTTTGAGTAAGCTTGCGACACCTAAACCTGCTTCTGCTATTAATTCTGATATGTCGCATGTTATTAATGATGCCACTTCTTCTATGCATGATACTTATGATGAAACTACTTCTATGTTGGATACTACTGTGCCACTTGGTGAATTTCTTGATGAACAACTTGCTAGGGCTAGAGAAAATGATATTATTGAAATTGATAATATTGATGAAAGTGATGATGAAGATTCTCCCCTAGATATGAATTACCTGTTGTTCCTGAAGGTTATGTTATGGATGAAGAAAATGCTAGAGACTTTCTTGCCTGCAATGATAGAAGTGATCTTAAGAAATTATTAGCTAAGCTGAAAGAAAAAACTCTGAATGCTAGAATGAAATATGATCGTGCTTATGCTACTTCAACTATCTTTATTACTGATAAGGATTATGATTTCTCTGTTGATCCTAAGTTAATTACTTTGGTTGAATCTGATCCTTTCTATGGCTATGAATCTGAAACTGTTGTGGCAGATCTTACTAAATTAAATGATATAGCTACCCTATTCACTAATGATGAGAAAACTCGCTACTATTATATCCTTAAATTATTTCCGTTCTCATTAAAGGGTGATGCTAAGATATGGTTTAATTCTCTTGATCCTGGTTGTGTGCGTAGTCCCCAGGATATGATTTACTACTTCTCTACTAAATATTTCCCCGCTCATAAGAAACAAGCCGCTTTAAGGGAAATATATAATTTTGTGTAAATTGAAGAAGAGGGTCTCCCACAAGCTTGGGGGAGGCTTCTCCGATTACTTAATGCTTTGCCTGAGATCATCCTCTCAAGAAAAATGAAATACTTGATATCTTTTATAATGGACTAACCAATGCTTCCAGAGATTACCTGGATAGTTGTGCTGGTTGTGTTTTCAGGGAAAGATCTGTTGATCAAGCTGAAATTCTATTGAATAATATGTTGACTAATGAAAATAATTGGACACTTCCTGAACCAACTCCTAAGCCAACTCCAAAGAAAAGGGGTATTCTATTTCTCAGTCCTGGAGATATGCAAGAGGCAAAGAAATCTATGAAAGAAAAAGGTATAAAAGCTGAAGATGTTAAGAATTTACCTCCTGTTGAAGAAATACATGGTCTTAATTCATCACCTATTGAAGAAACACATGGTCTTGATAACCCGACACAGGTAGTAAAGGTAAATTCTCTCTATAGATATGATAAAGCTGAAATCCCTCCTGCAAAGTTTGCTAGCCAATGTTTGGATGAATTTGATAACTTTATGGTTAAGTAAGAAGATTTTAATGCTTATGTTGGTAGACAATTGAAACATAATGCTTGTATGATTGAACACTTGAGTGATTATATGGCCAGTGTTAAAGGTGAACTTAAACTTATTAGTAAACATGCTTCTATGGTTACCACTCAAGTAGAACAAGTACTTAAAGCTCAAAATGATTTGCTTAATGAATTGAATAGTAAAAATAATGACTTTGTTGTTAGAGTTGAAACTAGAGGAGGTAAAATGACTTAGGAACCTTTGTATCCTGAGGGGCACCCCAAGAGAATTGAGCAAGATTCTCAGAGAACTAATGTTGATGCACCTAGTCCTTCTAAGAAGAATAAAAAGAAAAATGATAGAACTTTGCCTACTTCTAGTGAACCTGTTGTAGACACACCTGAGAATCCCGATGATATTTCTATTTCTGATGCTGAAACACAATCTGGTAATGAACATGAACCTAGTGATAATGTTAATGATGATGTTCATGTTCATGCTCAACCTAGCAATAACAATGATGTATAGGTTGAACCTGTTGTTGATCTTGATAACCCACAATCAAAGAATCAACGTTATGATAAGAGCGACTTTGTTGCTAGGAAGCATGGTAAAGAAAGAGAACCATGGGTTCAGAAACCCATGCCCTTTCTTCCTAAACCATCCAAGAAAAAGGATGATGAGGATTTTGAGTGCTTTGTTGAAATGATTAGACCTATCTTTTTGCGTATGTGTTTGACTGATATGCTTAAAATGAATCCTTATGCTAAATATATGAAAGATATTGTTACTAACAAGAGAAAGATACCGGAAGCTGAAATTTCCACCATGCTTGCTAACTATACTTTTAAGGGTGGAATACCAAAGAAACTTGGAGATCCAGGAGTACCAACTATACCATGCTCCATTAAAAGAAACTATGTTAAAACTGCTTTATGTGATCTTGGAGCCGGTGTTAGTGTTATGCCTCTCTCTTTATATCGTAGACTTGATTTGAATAAGTTGACACCTACTGAAATATCTTTGCAAATGGCTGAAAAATCAACTGCCATACCTGTCGGTATTTGTGAGGATGTGCCTGTTGTGGTTGCAAACGTTACTATTTTAACGGACTTTGTTATTCTTGATATTCCCGAGGACGATAGTATGTCTATTATTCTTGGAAGACCCTTTTTGAATACTGCAGGGGCTGTTATTGACTGCACCAAAGGCAATTTCACTTTTCATGTTAATGGGAATGAGCATATGGTACACTTTCCGATGAAACAACCTCAAGTCCACAGTATCAATTCTATTGAATTTTTTTAACAGTTACTATTAGAGGTTTTGAATTTCTTCTTCCTACTGTCAAGAAGAAATATGATATTCTTATTGTTGGGGATATGCATATCCCCGTTGAGGTAACATAGTGTTATTCGAAATTTCTCTGGTTCCATGTTATTCGAAATGAGTTTGTTAACAAGACCTGATCAACCTTGTTAGTGGATTCCTTTTGATGAGCATGAGATGGATGAAGTTAGAAGGCACAACTTTCTGTACCCTCCTTTTACTTTCTGTTATTTATATTAAATAAAGTAAAAAATAGTATATTCTGTCTGTTTTCTGAATTATCCATGCAATAAGAAAATACCCCAAAAATAGAAGTTCTCCAAATGCCCTAAAATTTAAATATGATTTTTTCTAGAATATTTGAGAATATCTGGCACTGAGAACATAGCAGGGGGAGCAAGCACCTGGCCACAAGGGTCCAGGGCACGCCCACCCCCTGGGCGCGCCCCCTACCTCATGGGCCCATGGTGGCTCCCCTCCACTTATTCCAGCTACCACACACTTCTTCTTCCTCCAACAAAAATCACCAACCAGCTCAAACCCGAGTCCAAGCTCATTTTGCTGCCATTTTCGATCTCCTTGCTCAAAGCTCCATTTGCAAAACTGCTTTGGGGGATTGTTCTTTGGTATGTGACTCCTCCATTGGTCCAATTAGTTTTTGTTCTAGTGCTTTATTCATTGCAAATTTTTGCTGCTTAGGTGACCCTGTTCTTGAGCTTGCATGTCAAATTTATATGGTCGAAAGTAGTTCTAATGCATGATATATCCTATAGGCATTTGTGGGAGTAGTTGCTATCAATTTTGTTGAGCTTGGTTCACTTCTATTTTGATGTTACTAAAAAATTTAGATATTTTCAGAAAAAGATGAAGAGATTTTTGAGGGGCTCATCGAGCCGAAGCTCGAAGGATAAGCAAAGTGAGGAGGATAAGAGGCCCAAATATAATCTCCCTCGCACTGCAGAAGTTCGGCCATGTGAATGGCCTTGTGATAATTTCTTGAGAGCAGCCGGGATTTATGATGATTTTTATGAGTTGGCTGAGAATGCAGGCCTCACCGCCTTCCTCCACGACCAACGCGAACAGTATCTCTTACTCACCAATATCTTTGTGCAAAACTTTCATTTCCATGCTAGGAGCTCACCACCTTCGGTGGAATTTTATTTATATGATGAGCATAAGGATATGTCACTTCGTGACTTTTGTCGGATTTGTTTGATCCCTTTTGAGGGCAGTGTGGAGGAACCGCATCGTGACGATGTGGAAGGGTTTATTGATACAATTGCTGTAGGGGAAACGAGGAGAGTTTCCGATGCAAGAATCACTAACATACATTTTCCTGTTTTACGTTACTTCGCAATATTTGCTAGTAGATGCTTAATTGGTCGCAGAAACTGTGGCAACCTTAGTTCCCCTGATATTGTTATTTTGTGCCATGCCTTGTTCCGTGATGACACATTTAGTATGAGCGCTATTGTTGCAAAGCGGTTAAATCTTAACCGTACTAAGGGCCCCGTCCTTGGAGGCGTCTTCGCCTCGTGCCTCGCTGCACTCTTTAACATACCTATTAGGCATTATGAGAAGGAAGAGAAATTGTTGCCTCATGTTTTTCTAGACTATAAGAGTATGGTAGCGCATGATTTTATCGTTAAGAATAAGGAAAAGATGCTTAAGTACAAGTTGATATTTGATAAAAATCACCCTGAGACTATTACTTTGCCTGCTCCTTCCTTGTTTGACTTATCTGCAGGCAAGTACCTTGTTCCGCCGGAGGCCATTCACGCCTACCGAAACCCCACACCAGCTATAGAGCCAGAGCCGGAACAACAATTTGGTCCTCACCGGTAGTCTGTTTATCAGTGGAATCCGGAAGAGATTGCCAACCAGTGGCACCAGGGGGATTCTTCTTAGTACGACCCCAACTATTACTTGGATATCCGCCACGCCAGCCGTGGCCATAGACCAAGTTAGGCCAAAATCCTAAGCATAGGGGAGTACGTATTTCTCACCAACATTACATTTATGTTCACACACCCATGCTAGTTGTCGGTGCTCATACTTTTTCACTGTAATATCCCTGCTAGTTTATTTTCATTTTTATGCTTTCTACTTGTGTGTTTAATAAACCTTAAGAAAAACAAAAAAAATAGTTGTAGCTTTTTAGCTAGTTTACTTTCCATGCCTGTAGTAGTAATTAAAAAGAAAACCCCAAAAAAAGATCTCATGTTCTTATTTTGCTTGTTGGGAGCTTTTCCGTGTAAATATGTTTATTTATTTTCTTGTTCTTGGGGGGTCGAGAGGAGAAGACCATAATAAAAATGTTGAGTGGCTCTTATATGCATTACTGTTGATCTAACAAAGAGCCCATATTACCTTGTCTTCTCTCTTGAATTGAATGGTTGCAGATTATAGCTTAGTCCAATGCACATGCACTATTATTATTTTCCACACTATTCGGTCGTGCAAGTGAAAGGCAATAATGATGATTATATGATGAACTTATTGAGATGATTAAAGCTGGTATGAACTCAACCTCTCTTGTTTTTGTAAATATGATTAGTTCATCGTTCCTGATTCAGCCTATTATGAATAAACATGTTTGCAATGACAATTAGAGATTGTAGTTGCTTATGCCATGCTTAATTAGCTAGGAGCTTATATTGGTTTACCTTGCGTGCCAACATGCTATTAAAATGGTTGTGATGTGGTATGATAGGGTGGTATCCTCTTTTGAACGATTCGAGTGGCTTGACTTGGCACATGTTCACACATGTAGTTGAAACAAAATCAACATAGCCTCTACGATATTTATGTTCATGGTGCATTATATCCTACTCATGCTTGCATTTGGTGTTGATTAATTTTAATGCATGTTCATGACTATTGTCGCTCTCTAGTTGGTTGCTTCCCAGTCCTTTTTCTAGCCTTCACCTGTACTAAGCGGGAATACTGCTTGTGCATCCAACTCCATGAACCCCAAAGTTATTCCATATGAGTCCACCATACCTACCTATATACGGTATCAACCTGCCGTTCCAAGTAAATTTGTATGTGCCAAACTCTAAACCTTCAAATAAACATTTTGTTTTGTATGCTCGAATAGCTCATGTATCAACTAGGGTTGTCTGTATCTTCCATGCTAGGCGGGTTATTCTCAAGAGGAGTGGACTCCGCTCCTCACTCACGAGAAAATGGCTGGTCATCGGGATGCCCATTCCCATGCTTTATGCAAATCAAATCAAAATAACTGCAAACAAAACTCCCTCGGGACACTTGTTAGTTGGAGGCACTCGTTGTTTCGAGCAAGCCATGGATTGATGCTTGTTGGAGGATGGGGAGTATAAACTTTACCATTCTGTTTGGGAACCGCCTATAATGTGTGTAGTATGGAAGATATTGAGATCTCTCGGTTGTTATGTTGACAATGAAAGTATACCGCTCAAAATATTATTCATATCTATTTCAAAATCGAGCTCTGGCACCTCTACAAATCCATGCTTCCCTTTGCAAAGGGCCTATCCATTTACTTTTATGTTGAGTCATCATCCTCTTATTAAAAAGCACCAGTTGGAGAGCACCGATGTCATTTGCATTCATTACTGTTAGTTTACATTGAGTATGACTTGACTGGATCTCTTTTACCATGAATTACAATGTCTAGTCAGTCCTTGATCTTTAAAGGTGCTCTACATTTATGTTTTGCGGTCTCAGAAAGGGCTAGCGAGATACCATCTTGTCATATCATATCATAATTATCTTGAGAAACTATTGTCATCCGAGATTTATTATTATTTCTCGCTAGTTGATTATGCCATTGACATGAGTAAACATGAGACGTAAGTGTTATTGTGAATATGGTTAGTTCATAATATTTGCTGAAAACTTGAATGTTGGCTTTACATATTTACGACAACAAGAGCAAACAGAGTTTGTAAAAGTTTTTCTTTATCACTTTCAGTTTATCAACTGAATTGCTTGAGGACAAGCAAAGGTTTAATATTGGGGGAGTTGATACGTCTCCGTCGTATCTACTTTTCCAAACACTTTTTCCCTTGTTTTGGACTCTAACTTGCATGATTTGAATGGAACTAACCCGGACTGACGCTATTTTCAGCAGAATTGCCATGGTGTTATTTTTGTGCAGAAATAAAAGTTCTCGGAATGACCTGAAAATCAACGGAGAATTATTTTGGAATAGATAAAAATACTGGAAGAAAGATCCACGCCAGGGGGGCCTCCACCTGTCCACGAGGGTGGGGGGCGCGCCTGCCCCCCTGGGCGTGCCCCCTGCCTCATGGGCCCCTTGATGCTCCATCGACCTCAACCCTGCTCCATATATTCACTTTCGGGGAGAAAAATCAGAGAGAAGGATTCATCGCGTTTTACGATATGGAGCCGCCGCCAAGCCCTAAACTCTCTCGGGAGGGCTGATTCGGAGTCCGCTCGGGGTTCCGGAGAGGGGAATCCGTCGTAATCATCATCATCAACCTTCCTCCATCACCAATTTCATGATGCTCACCGCCGTGTGTGGGTAATTCCATCGTGGTCTTGCTGGACGGTGATGGGTTGGATGAGATTTATCATGTAACCGAGTTAGTTTTGTTAGGGTTTGATCCCTAGTATCCACTATGTTCTGAGATTGATGTTGCTATGACTTTGTTATGCTTAATGCTTGTCACTAGGGCCCGAGTGTCATGATTTCAGATCTGAACCTATTAAGTTTTCATGAATATATGCGAGTTCTTGATCCTATCTTGCAAGTCTATAGTCACCTACTATGTGTTATGATCCGGCCACCCCGAAATGACAATAATCGGGACCACTCCCGGTGATGACCGTAGTTTGAGGAGTTCATGTATTCACTATGTGTTAATGCTTTGGTCCGGTACTCTATTAAAAGGAGGCCTTAATATCCCTTAGTTTCCAATAGGACCCCGCTGCCACGGCAGGGTAGGACAAAAGATGTCATGCAAGTTCTTTTCCATAAGCACGTAAGACTATATTCAGAATAGATGCCTACATTACATTGATGAACTGGAGCTAGTTCTGTGTCACCCTAGGTTATGACTGTTACATGATCGATCACATCTGGCATAATTCTCCATCACCGGTCCAATGCCTACGAGCTTTCCATATATTGTCCTTCGCTTATTTACTTTTTCGTTGCTACTGTTACAATCACTACAAAACCCAAAAATATTACTTTTGCTACTGTTACCTTTTTCTATCATTACCACTACTATCATATTACTTTGCTACTAAACACTTTGCTGCAGATATTAAGTTTCCAGGTGTGGTTGAATTGAAAACTCAGCTGCTAATACTTGAGAATATTCTTTGGCTCCCCTTGTGTCGAATCAATAAATTTGGGTTGAATACTCTACCCTCAAAAACTGTTGCGATCCCCTATACTTGTGGGTTATCAACCTACAATTAAAATAAAAATTAAAGACCATGAATGTTATGCTTTGTGTGATTTGGGTGCTAGTGTTTCCATGATCCCAAAAACTTTGTGTGATTTGCTAGGTTTCCGTGAATTTGATGATTGTTCTCTAAACTTGCACCTTGCGGATTCCACTATTAAGAAACCTATGTGAAAGATTAATGATGTTCTTATTGTTGCAAATAGGAATTATGTGCTCGTAGATTTCATTGTTCTTGATATAGATTGCAATCCTTCATGCCCTATTATTCTTGGTAGACCTTTCCTTAAAACGATTGGTGCAATTATTGATAAGAAGGAAGGGAATATTAGATTCCAATTTCCGTTAAGGAAAGGCATGGAACACTTACCTAGAAAGAAATTTAAATTACCATATAAATATATTATGGTAGCCACTTATGGATTGCCTACCAAAGATGGCAATGCCTAGATCTATCTTCGCTTTTATGCCTAGCTAGGGGCGTTAAACGATAGCGCTTGTTGGGAGGCAACCCAATTTTATTTTTATCCCTTGCTTTTTGCTCCTGTTTAGTAATAAATCATTTATCTATCCTCTGTTTTGGTTGTGTTTTTTGTGTTTAATTAGTGTTTGTGCCAAGTAGAACCGTTGGGAAGACTTGGGGAAAGTCTTGTTGAACTTGCTGTAAAAAACAGAAACTTTAGCGCTCATGAGAATTGCTGCCATTTTTTATTGGAGAGTGATATTTAGTTAATTATTTTTTCAGATCATTAATAGATAAATTCCTCACGTCCAGAAATTTATTTCAGAATTTTTGGGGTTCCATAAGTTTATGTTAGTTACAAATTACTAAAGATTGTTCTGTTTTTGACAGATTATGTTTTTCGTGTGTTGTTTGCTTATTTTGATGAATCTATGGCTAGTAAAAGATTTTATAAACCATAGAGAAATTGGAATATAGTAGGTTTAACACCAATATAAATAAAGAATGAGTTCATTACAGTACCTTGAAGTGGTGTTTTGTTTTCTTTCGCTAACGGAGCTCACAGAGATTTTCTTTTAAGTTTTGTGTTGTGAAGTTTTCAAGTTTTGGGTAAAGATTTGATGGATTATGGAACAAGGAGTGGCAAGAGCCTAAGCTTGGGGATGCCCATGGAACCCCAAGGTAAATCCAAGAACACCAAAAATCCTAAGCTTGGGGATGCCCCGGAAGGCATCCCCTCTTTTGTCTTCGTTCATCGGTAACTTTACTTGGAGCTATATTTTTATTCGCCACATGATATGTGTTTTTCTTGGAGCGTCTTGTATGATTTGAGTATTTGATTTTTAATTTACCACAATCATCCTTCCTGTACACACCTTTTGAGAGAGACACGCATGAATTGGAATTTATTAGAATACTCTATGTGCTTCACTTATATCTTTTGAGCTATATAGTTTTTGCTCTAGTGCTTCACTTATATCTTTTAGAGCGCGGCGGTGGTTTTATTTTATAGAATAATTGAACTCTCATGCTTCACTTATATTATTTTGAGAGTCCTTTAGAACAACATGGCATTATAAAAACTATCATATAAGTGCATTGAATACTAAGAGAAGTTTGATACTTGATAATTGTTTTGAGATATGGACATGATGATATTAGAGTCATGCTAGTTGAGTAGTTGTGAATTTGAGAAATAATTGTGTTGAAGTTTGTGATTAGCGGTGCATGCACGTATGGTGAACCGTTATGTGATGAAGTCGGAGCATGATTTATTTATTGATTGCCTTCCTTATGAGTGGCGGTCGGGGACGAGCGATGGTCTTTTCCTACCAATCTATCCCCCTAGGAGCATGTGTGTAGTACTTTGTTTCGATAACTAACAGATTTTTGCAATAAGTATGTGAGTTCTTTATGACTAATGTTGAGTCCATGGATTATACGCACCCTCTCCCAACCACCATTGCTAGCCTCTCTAGTACCGTGCAACTTTTGCCGGTACCATAAACCGACCATATACCTTCCTCAAAACAGCCACCATACCTACCTATTATGGCATTTCCATAGCCATTCCGAGATATATTGCCATGCAACTTTCCACCATTCCGTTGTTATGACACGCTTCATCATTTTCATATTGCTTTGCATGATCATGTAGTTGACATCGTATTCGTGGCAAAGCCACCATTCATAATTCTTTCATACATGTCACTCTTGATTCATTACATATCCCGGTACACCGCTGGTGGCATTCACATAGAGTCGTCTTTTGTTCTAAGTATTGAGTTGTAATTCTTGAGTTGTAAGTAAAAATAAGTGTGATGATCATCATTATTAGAGCATTGTCCCAGTGAGGAAAGGATGATGGAGACTATGACTCCGCCACAAGTCGGGATGAGACTCCGGACGAAAAAAAAGAGAAAAGAGGCCAAAAGAAAAAAAGGCCCAAATAAAAAAATGAGAGAAAAAGAGAGAAGGGGCAATGTTACTATCCTTTTTCCACACTTGTGCTTCAAAGTAGCACCATGATCTTCATGATAGAGAGTCTCTTATGTTGTCACTTTCATAAACTAGTGGGAATTTTACATTATAGAACTTGGCTTGTATATTCTAATGATGGGCTTACTCAAATTACCCTAGGTCTTCGTGAGCAAGCAAGTTGGATGCACACCCACTTACTTTCTTTTGTTGAGCTTTCATACACTTATAGCTCTAGTGCATCTGTTGCATGGCAATCCCGGCTTACTCACATTGATATCTATTAATGGGCATCTCCATAGCCCGTTGATACGCCTAGTTGATGTGAGACTATCTTCTCCTTTTTGTCTTCTCCACAACCACCATTCTATTCCACCATAGTGTTATATCCATGGCTCATGCTCATATATTGCGTGAAGATTGAAAAAGTTTGAGAACATCAAAAGTATGAAACAATTGCTTGGCTTTTCATCGGGGTTGTGCATGATTAAATATTTTGTGTGATGAAGATAGAGCATAGCCAGACTATTTGATTTTGTAGGGATAACTTTCTTTGGCCATGTTATTTTGAGAAGACATGATTGCTTAGTTAGTATGCTTGAAGTATTATTATTTCTATGTCAATATTAAACTTTTATCTTGAATCTTTCGGATCTGAACATTCATGCCACAATAAAGAAAAATTACATTGAGAAATATGTTAGGAAACATTCCACATCAAAAATTCTGTTTTTATCATTTACCTACTCGAGGATGAGTAGGAATTAAGCTTGGGGATGCTTGGTACGTATGTCTCCAACGTATCTATAATTTTTGATTGCTCCATGCTATTATATTATCTATTTTGGATGTTAATGGGCTTTATTTTACACTTTTATATTATTTTTGGGACTAACCTATTAACCGGAGGCCCAGCCCAAATTGCTGTTTTTTGCCTATTTTAGTGTGTTTTGCCGAAAAGGAATATCAAACAGAGTCCAAACAGAATGAAACCTTCGGGACCATTATTTATGGAACAAACGTGATCCAGGAGACTTGGAGTGGACGTCAAGCAATCAACAAGGTGTCCACGAGGCAGGGGGCGCGCCCACCCCCCTAGGCGCGCCCTCCACCCTCGTGGGCCCCTCGTTGCTCCACCGACCTACTTCTTCCAATATATATCTATGTACCCTGCAAACATCCATGAGCACTACGAAACCCTATTTCCACTGCCACAACCTTCAATACCCAAGAGATCCCATCTTGGGGCCTTTTCTGGAGCTCCGTTGGAGGGGTCGTTGATCACGGAGGGCCTCTACATCAACTCCATGGCCCCTCTGATGATGTGTGAGTAGTTTAGTTGAGACCTTCGGGTCCATTGCTAGTAGCTAGATGGCTTCTTCTCTCTCTTTGGATCTCAATACAAAGTTCTCCTCGATTCTCTTGGAGATCTATTCGATGTAATCTTCTTTTGCGGTGTGTTTGTCGAGATCTGTTGAATTGTGGGTTTACGATCAAGTCTATCTATGAACAATATTTGAATATTCTCTAAATTCTTTTATGTATGATTGGTTTATCTTTGCAACTCTCTTAGAATTATCTGTTTGGTTTGGCCTACTAGATTGATCTTTCTTGCAATGGGAGAAGTGCTTAGCTTTGGGTTCAATCTTGCGGTGCTCGATCCCAGTGATATAAAGGGAAACGACACGTATTGTATTGTTGCCATCAAGGATAACAAGATGGGGTTTACATCATATTGCATGAGTTTATCCCTCTACATCATGTCATCTTGCTTAAGGTGTTACTCTGTTCTTATGAACTTAATACTCTAGATGCATGTTGGATAGCGGTCGATGTATGGAGTAATAGTAGTAGATGCAGAATCGTTTCGGTCTACTTATCACGGACATGATGCCTTTATACATGATCATGCCTAGATATTCTCATAATTATTCGCTTTTCTATCAATTGCTCGACAGTAATTTGTTCACCCACCATAATACTAATGCTATCTTGAGAGAAGCCACTAGTGAAACCTATGGCCCCGGGTCTATTCCCCATCATACAAGTTTCCAATCTACTTTATTTTGCAATCTTTACTTTCAATCTATATCATAAAAATACCAAAAATATTTATCTTATTATTATCATCTCTATCAGATCTCACTCTTGCAAGTGGCCGTGAAGGGATTGACAACCCCTTTATCGCGTTGGTTGCGAGGTTCTTATTTGTTTGTGTAGGTACGAGGTGACTCGCACGTGGTCTCCTACTGGATTGATACCTTGGTTCTCAAAAACTAAGGGAAATACTTAAGCTGCTTTACTGCATCACCCTTTCCTCTTCAAGGGAAAACCAACGCAGTGCTCAAGAAGTAGCATATGGCCATCATCGTCTTGTGCCTTTGATCTCCATCTCCAAAGCACCGTCATGATCACCATTGTCACCGTCTTGACACCTTGATCTCCATTGAAGCATCGTTGTCGTCTCACCAACTATTGCTTCTACGACTATCGCTACCGCTTAGTGATAAAGTAAAGCAATTACATGGCGAATGCATTTCATACAATAAAGCGACAACCATATGGCTCCTGCTAGTTGCCGATAACTGTTACAAAACATGATCATCTCATACAACAATTTATATATCATCACGTCTTGACCATATCACATCACAGCAAGCCCTGCAAAAACAAGTTAGATGTCCTCTACTTCGTTGTTGCAAGCTTTACGTGGTTGCTACGGGCTTAGCAAGAACCGTTCTTACCTACGCATCAAAAACCACATTGTTTTTTCGCCAAGTGTGTTGTTTTAACCTTCAACAAGGACCGGGCGTAGTCACACTCGATTCAACTAAAGTTGGAGAAACAGACACCCACTAGCCACCTGTGTGCAAAGCACGGTGGTAGAACCAGTCTCATGAACGCGGTCATGTAATGTTGGTCTGAGTCGCTTCATCCAACAATATCGCCGAATCAAAGTATGACATGCTGGTAAGCAGTATGACTATTATCGCCCACAACTCTTTGTGTTCTACTCGTGCATATAACATCTACGCATAGACCTGGCTCGGATGCCACTATTGGGGAACGTAGTATTTCAAAAAAATTCCTACGATCACGCAAGATTTATCTAGGAGAAGCATAGCAATGAGCGGGGAGAGTGTGCCCACGTACCCTCGTAGACCGAAAGCGAAAGCGTTAAGTAACGCGGTCGATGTAGTCTAACGTCTTCGCGATCCAATCGATCAAGCACCGAATGCACAGCACCTCCGTGATCTGCACACGTACAGCTCGATGACGTCTCTCGAACTCTTGATCCAGCTGAGACCGAGGGAGAGTTTCATCCGCACGACGGCGTGGTGATGGTGATGATGAAGTTACCGGTGCAGGGCTTCGCCTAAGCACTACAACGATATGACCGAGGTGTGTTTCTGTGGAGGGAGGCACCACACATGGCTAAGAGAAACTTTGGTGTGTCTTTGGGGTGCCCCCCTTCGGCGTATATAAAGGGGGGAGGGAGGAGGAGGCCGGCCAGGGGGAGGAGGCACGCCATGGGGGGGGGCAATCCTACTCCAAGTAGGATTCAGCCCCCCTTTCCTATTCCAACAAGGAGAAGGGGGAAGGTGGGGGACGAGAAAAGGAAAGGGGGGCCGCCCCCCTAGTCCAATTCGGTTTGGGCTAGGGGGCACGTGCCCTGCCTTGGCATGTCTCCTCTCTTCCACCAATAGGCCCATGAGGCCCAATAAGCCCCCGGGGGTTCCGATAACCCCCCGGTACTCCGAAAAATACCCGATATACCTTGGAACTATTCCGGTGTTCGAATATAGTCGTCCAATATATCAATATTTATGTCTCGAACACTTCGAGACTCCTCGTCATGTCCGTGATCTCATCCGGGACTCCGAACTACCTTCGGTACATCAAAATACATAAACTCATAATACTGATCGTCATCAAACGTTAAGCGTGCGGACCCTATGGGTTTGAGAACTATGTAGACATGACCAATACTCAACTCCAGTCAATAAACAATAGCGGAACCTGGATGCTCATATTGGCTCCCACATATTCTACGAAGATCTTTATCGGTCAAACCGCATAACAACATACGTTGTTCCCTTTGTCAACGGTATGTTACTTACCCGAGATTCGATCGTCGGTATCATCATACCTAGTTCAATCTCGTTACCGGCAAGTCTCTTTACTCGTTCCGTAGTGCATCATATTATAACTAACTCATTAGTCACATTGCTTGCAAGGCCTATAGTGATGTGCATTACCGACAGGGCCCAGAGATACCTCTCCGACAATCGGAGTGACAAATCCTAATCTCGATCTATGCCAACTCAACAAACATCATCGGAGACACCTATAGAGCATCTTTATAATCACCCAGTTATGTTGTGACGTTTGATAGCACACTAAGTGTTCCTCTGGTATTCGGGAGTTGCATAATCTCATAGTCATAGGAACATGTATAAGTCATGAAGAAAGCAATAGCAATAAACTAAACGATCATGGTGCTAAGCTAACGGATGGGTCTTGTCCATCACATCATTCTCAAAAGATGTGATCCCGTTCATCAAATGAAAGCACACATGTCTATGGCTAGGAAACTTAACCTTCTTTGATTAACGAGCTAGTCTAGTAGAGGCATACTAGGGACACTCGGTTTGTCTATGTATTCACACATGTACTAAGTTTCTGGTTAATACAATTCTAGCATGAATAATAAACATTTATCATGATATAAGGAAATATAAATAACAACTTTATTATTGCCTCTAGGGCATATTTCCTTCAGCTACCACTTTTTGCAATCTCATCGGCTACATGCATAAACACAATCATGACGTGAGGTGCCACTCAAGTGAAGACCATCCTCACACAAGCGTAAAGTCAACTCATGACAAGAGCCGGTCGCCACCAAGAGCATCGAACAACAAAGGTCACCACCACACTTGCAATGGATATCGAGGAAGGAAGGTCACTGACTCCATCAAATCCCACCCGGCCCGCTCCGACATGCGCACCTGATGTCTACTACACAACCTTCTTCTTGTAGATGTTGTTGGGTCTCCAAGTGTAGAGGTTTGTAGGATAGTAGCAAATTCCCTCAAGTGGATGACCTAAGGTTTATCAATCTGTGGGAGGTGTAGGATGAAGATGGTCTCTCCCAAACAACCCTTCAACCAAATAACAAAGAGTCTCTTGTGTCCCCAACACACCCAATATAATGGTAAATTGTATGGGTGCACTAGTTCGGCGAAGAGATGGTGATACAAGTGCAATATGGATGGTAGATATAAGTTTTGGTAATCTGAAAAATATAAAAACAGCAAGGTAACTAATGATAAAAGTGAGCACAAACAGTATTGCAATGTGTTGAAACAAGGTCTAGGGTTCAACTTTCACTAGTGCAAGTTCTCTCAACAATAATAACATAATAGGATCATTTCACTATCCTTCAACATGCAACAAAGAGTCACTAATAGCGGAGAAAAACAAACAAATTATTGTAGGGTACGAAACCACCTCAAAGTTATCCTTTCTGATCGATCTATTCAAGAGTCCGTAGTAAAATAACATGAAGCTATTCTTTCTGTTCGATCTATCCTAGAGTTCATACTAGAATAACACCTTAGGACACAAATCAACCAAAACCCTAATGTCACCTAGATACTCCAATGTCACCTCAAGTATCTGTGGGTATGATTATACGATATGCATCACACAATCTCAGATTCATCTATTCAACCAACACAAAGAACTTCAAAGAGTGCCCCAAAGTTTATACCGGAGAGTCAAGACGAAAACGTGTGCCAACCCCTATGCATAAGTTCACAAGGGCAAGGAACTCGCAAGTTGATCACCAAACATACATCAAGTGGATCACATGAATATCCCATTATTACCACAGATAAGCACATGCAAGACATACATCAAGTGTTCTCAAATCCTTAAAGACTCAATCCGATAAGGTAACTTCAAAGGGAAAACTCAATTCATCCCAAGAGATAGAGGGGGATAAACATCATAAGATCCAACTATAATAGCAAAGCTCGCGATACATCAAGATCGTGCAATCAAGAACACGAGAGAGAGAGAGAGAGAGAGATCAAACACATAACTATTGGTACATACCCTCAGCCCTGAGGGTGAACTACTCCCTCCTCGTCATGGAGAGCGTCGGGATGATGAATATGGCCATCGATGATGGATCCCCCCTCCGGCAGGGTGCCAGAATAGGGTCCCGGTTGGTTTTTGATGGCTATAGAGGCTTGCGGCGGCATAACTCCCGGTCTAGGTTATTTTCTGGAGGTTTCTGTATTTATAGGAATTTTTGGCGTTAGTCTCACGTCAGGGGGGTCTCCGAGTCATCCCCGAGATAGGGGACGCGCCCAGGGGGTAGGGCGCACCCTCGACCCTCGTGGATGGCTCGGGACTCTTCTGGCCCAACTCTTTTACTCCGGGGGCTTCTTTTGGTCCATAAAAAATCATCAAAAATTGGCACGTCAATTGGACTCTGTTTGGTATTCCTTTTCTGTAAAACTCAAAAACAAGGAAAAAACATAAACTGGCACTGGGCTCTAGGTTAATAGGTTAGTCCCAAAAATCATATAAAATAGCATATAAATGCATATAAAACATCCTAGATGGATAATATAATTGCATGGAACAATCAAAAATATAGATACATTGGAGACGTATCAAGCATCCCCAAGCTTAATTCCTGCTCGTCCTCGAGTAGGTAAATGATAAAAACAGAAATTTTGATGTGGAATGCTACCTAACATAATTATCAGTGTAATTTTCTTTATTGTGGCAAGAATATTCAGATCCATATGATTCAAGACAAAAGTTTAATATTGACATAAAAATAATAATACTTCAAGCATACTAACAAAGTAACTATGTCTTCTCAAAATAACATGGCCAAAGAAAGTTCATCCCCACAAAATCATGTAGTTTGGTTATGTTCCATCTTCGTCACGCAAAATATTCAAATCATGCACAACCCCGCTGACAAGTCAAGCAATTGTTTCATACTTTAGTATTCTCAAACTTTTTCAACTTTCACGCAATACATGAGCGTGAGCCATGGACATAGCACTATAGGTGGAATAGAGTGGTGGTTGTGGAGAAGACAAAAAGGAGGAAGATGGTCTCACATCAACTAGGCGTATCAATGGGCTATGGAGATGACCATCAATAGATATCAATGTGAGTGAGTAGGGATTGCCATGCAACGGATGCACTAGAGCTATAAATGTATGAAAGATCAACAAAAGAAACTAAGTGGGTGTGCATCCAACTTGCTTGCTCACGAAGACCTAGGGCATTTGAGGAAGCCCATCATCGGAATATACAAGCCAAGTTCTATAATGAATATTTCCCACTAGTATATGAAAGTGACAAAATAAGAGACTCTCTATCATGAAGATCATGGTGCTACTTTGAAGCACAAGTGTGGAAAAAGGATATTAGCATTGTCCCTTCTCTCTTTTTCTTTTGTTTTTTTCTTTCTCTTTTTTTGGGCCTTCTCTTTTTGGGCACAAGCGAATAATTATGAGAATATCTAGGCATGATCATGTATATAGGCATCACGTCCGTGACAAGTAGACCGAAACGATTCTGCATCTACTAATATTAGTCCACACATTGACCGCTATCCAGCATGCATCTAGAGTATTGTAACATCCCAAATTTTCAATTTGGAATGTTATACATTAGATCATCATGCATATCATATTTTATTTTGCTTTTGGTTTTGATCCTAGAAAATCCTAAGCAACTCAAGGACCCACAGAGAGAATTGGGGATTTCGTTATTTACATATTTGAGTTTTCTCAAATTATGTAGACAGGATCATTTGATTTTATTTATTTTATCATCAATTGTTTCTATTACAAAAATATGAGAGCGGGAATAAAATGACTTTCCCAAAATATAGAAATATTGAGGATTTAATAAAAAAATCAAATAAGATTTATTTCGGAGTTTTTCGGTATTTTATTTGAATTTAGGAAAAATGCGCGTTTTTCAAAGTTGTAGTTTGGGCCCAGATAAATGTTCACTTTATCGGGCTTGATTTTAGAAACCCGAGAAATTTTATTTCGTGAATTTTGGAGTTTATTTAGTATTTCTTTTATTTTTCTTCCAAGTGGAATTATTTAAAAAAACGCGAAACCGACTTTGGGCCGTACTCGGCCAGGACACCGCCTGGCCGGGGCCTTTATAAGGCGCGCCCGAGGCCCGAGCCGAGCTAGCCCACACCGCCGCCCTAAACCTAGCCGCCGCCAGCCGCCGCCGCCGCCGACCCGCCGCCGACTCGCCGGAGCAGCGCGCCGCCCGAGGTTCGCCGCTGCCTCGTTTTCCTTGTTGTTTAAAAAAATTGTTCGTCGTTTTTCTTTTTCATCGGATTTTTCCGCGGTTATTTTTTGATCACGATTTCTGATCCGATTTTCGTTTTGGTATAACTTTTCGCTCGTTTGTCGGAATCAGGCGATTCAAGCGCTTGGAGTTTCGTCTCGAAACCCTCTTTCCGAATAATCAACTTAAACAAGTTTTTGCTACTGTAAAATTTGCCCTAGATCCAGATTACTAGAACGAAGTTGTTTTCTTTCGCCGTTTGATTTCTTTTGCTGCGTTCGATTTGATTCTTTTGCAAACCAGGGTTCTTAAGTTGAAATTTCTGGTTAGATCTTCGATTTGAGTTTTACCTGTGCATTAGATGAGTACTTATTGTATGCTTGTTGTTTGTCTGTGATAGAATACCCGGAGTGCGCCGCCTATTACTTCGAATCTCTAGGTTTCGCGGATCATCAGCAAGGCAAGTAACACTTTGATCATGCCTTTTTCTACAACCCAGTTTTATTGCATTAGATCAATCCTCACACATTGCATGATTAGGATCTAATTAAATTGTGGGATGGGAAGTAGATGAGGTAGTACCTATTACCTGTTTATTATCAAACCTTTGGGAGTTACTTCTGCATTTGCTTATTATGCCATGCTATGCTAGTAGACGTGGATTGGGTGAGTGATATCCATGACAGATGTGAGATTGTTAATTAATGGTTTATCTAAGGTGGCAACCTAACACACATCTGGGTGGATTGAGGCACCTGGGGTTTCCAGGACTTGCCTATTTTTTTTTCTTTTGGACCGCCACCCAGGCTCAAAGGGATCATGAGATTATTCATACTAGAAACTTCTGTGTGCAGCCACAAGCCATTATGGGCTCTGGCATAGTTGAATAAGTTGTGCGAACTCTTACAGTGGTAGACTAGCAGATGTAGGGGATGTAGGTGGTACGGTCTACCCGATCGTAAGGTGCTAGCGCTTCTGAAAGACTATGTCTCGGTCATCCGTTTCTCAAACACCCTGTAGTGCGAGAAACCAAATGGAGGCGATCGAGTCTTGTGGGGAAAAGTGCGCAAACCTCTACAGAGTGTAACAAACTAATCATGGTTAGCCGTGTCCCCGGTTATGGACATCTTGAGTATCTAGTACCTGGATTATCATGTGAATCTCAACATGTTACTCTAAAATTAATTTTGTTTGGTTTTAATGATGTTACTTAATTGGGATTGAGAATGCTGTCAATCATTCTCAATGTTTAACAACCACCATGATAGTAATTAAATTTATTCCTTTGAAGTAGGGAAAAATTGGCTTTATGCAAAAACTGTAACCATAGAGCTTTCCACCAGCCAAATATGCATATAGTATAGCTGTTGCATTCCATTACTCTCTATGTGTTACCTTGCTAGCATATTCCATGTGCTGACCCGTTTTCGGGCTGCAACGTTAATGTTGCAGACTTTTCAGACGATGATTAAGGAGTTTTTAGGTCGTGGTTCTATACTCAGTGATGCCATTGGAGTTGATGGACTCACTTATCTTCCAAGCCTTCCGCTGTTATCGTTATTAGATGGTCTTAAGCCATATTTATTGTAATAAGTTCTCTTTTGAGACACTCGATGTAATAAGTGTGTGATTGCTACTCTGCTATAAATCCTCCGAGTACTGTGTGGTGTCAGCATTACTGATCCAGGGATGACACCGGAGCACAAAGATCAGACTGTTTGAGGTCTGGTCGCTACAGAGATGGTATCAGAGCACACGCTGACTGTAGGACACGACCACTAAGCTAAATACCTAGATCACTACTCACTCTCTTCTCTTCTCACTTCTCATCTTTTCTACTCTTTAGGATGGCGGATGCAAGGAACAAGTTCACCCAACCGGACGAAGATACACCCTTTGGACGCCACTTGAAGGAAGTCACTAGATACCTGAACATAGGAGTACCAAGCTTCACGGGAACCTACAACGCCACTTTACCTGAAGAAGAGCGTTGGATGATTCAAGTTCAAGTTCCAGGAAGGACGTTCATGCCAGTCACTGAGCCCATAGAGTTTTCTTTTAATGCCCCAACTTGGAGTCTAGGAAAGAGCATGGCAGCTCACATCGCCATGGGACGCATTGGAGAAGTCTACCGCAAGGATCTTAAGGATACTATCTACCAGATTTGTGGGCGCCGAGATGAACAATGGGAGATGATCAGCACCAGGAAAGATAGATCAATTGCAGCTTTTATTCAGGAGTTAAACCAGCACATTCGACGACAGGAGAATCAGATGTGCGCCGACATGATAGATCTGAAGAAGGCTAAGACTAGAATCAAGGAACTAGAGGAAGAACTCAAGGCTACACGTGAAGATTATGAAGAAGAAATTGAAATATTGGTGGATAAGAATGCCAACCTAACTATGAAGCTAGGAATATTTATGGGAGACCCAACACCAGTAGATGAAGACGAAGAACCCAAAGAGATTAGCTCAGAAGACTACATCATCATCGATGGCACCGACTCGGAAGCAGATAGTAGCGATGATGACTATGTGGATGAAGTAGGAGCAGATATCATGGAGTCTACAACCGTAGAATATTTCTAGTAGACCACCTCATCAGTAGTAGTAGTCCACCATGTAAATATAGTAGTCCGAGCACTTTTGCGATAGCTAGATCGATTGTATGTCCTTGTTTGATTGATTGAAGTGAATTGTGTGCTTTTGCCTCATGTGCATATGGGTAGTGTTTTCTCTTTAGACCCCCTCTATTCTTATATCTCATCTTTTCTAAACCCTCAGATGCCTCCGAGACGTGACCCCGGACTTGCCTTTCCGCCGGAGCTCACCCAGTTGATCCAGCAGCAGAACACCTTGATGCAGTTGCTAGTTCAGAATCAGAATCAGGGGAACAACAACAACACCCCACCACCACCACCACCTGTTGACCACTTAGCCTGTTTTCTTAGGCTAAATCCGCTGGTGTTTTCCAGTAGCACCAAGCCGATAGTAGCAGATGATTGGCTCCGCAAGATAGCTAGGGAGTTGACCACAGCAGGATGCACAGATGTGGAGAAGGTTAAGTTTGCCGCACATCAGTTAGAAGGACCCGCAGCATCTTGGTGGGAGAATTTCACAGCCACCTTCCCAGTCGACACTGTCACATGGGACCAGTTTCAGCAGGCTTTTCGTACTGCCCATGTTTCAGCAGGAGCAATGGCCATGAAGAAGCGTGAGTTTCGTAACTTGCGCCAAGGAGGACGGACAGTTGGCCAGTATGTGGAGGAGTTTAGTAAGCTAGCACGTTATGCCCCAGATGATGTTGCTACGGATGCAGCTAAGCAGGAGAAATTCCTGGAAGGACTGAATGATGAGTTGAGTATGCAGTTGATGGTAGCCACCTTCAACAACTACCAGGAGTTGGTAGACCGTGCTCTTATGATTGAAGGGAAGCAGCAGCAAATTGAGAACCGCAAGAGGAAGTATGGACAAGGAAAGTATAATTCAGGAGCTCAGCAGAAGCCACGTTTTACCCCTAGACCAGGAGGACATTTTCAGCATACCCATGGAGTAGGTAGCTCGCACAATCACAATGGCACCAAGAATGGTAATGGGAATGGAGGAAGCAACGGACAGAACCGCAGCACCCCATCAACCCCAGCCAAGAAGGACTTGAGCCACGTCACTTGCTATAAGTGTTCGAAGCCAGGACATTATGCAAATGAATGTCCTGAAGGCCAAAACGGCAATGGAAGCTCTGGAAAGAAGCCGAACCCTTTCAACAGGGGACAGGTGAACCACATTAATGTGGAGGAGGTTGAAGCTCAGCCCGATGCAGTAATAGGTAAGTTTTTGGTTAAGACATTTACTGCACTCGTTCTTTTTGATACTGGTGCATCGCATTCATACATATCAAGGGGATTTGTGGATAAGTATAACCTACCAACCCAAGCCCTTAGGTCACCCATGTTAGTAACCTCACTAGGAGCAGAGTATGTGGCAAGTCTATGGTGTGATCGGTTACCATTAAGGATTGGTAACTATGTTTTTCCCTCAGACCTAATAGTATTGGAATCTCAAGGATTGGATGTGATATTAGGCATGGATTGGTTATCAAAGTATGAAGGGAATATTGAGTGTGCTAGTAAGTCAATATTGCTTACCACACCACAAGGGAGAAGGATCAAGTATGTATCCCAGCATGTACCAAAGAGGACACAAGTAAATTCCTTATCAGGAGTTGTGCAGGAGGAAGTACCAGTGGTAAAGGATTTTCCTGATGTATTTCCCGAAGAGTTGCCAGGCATGCCACCGGATAGAGACATTGAGTTTTTGATTGAGCTTTTGCCAGGCACTGGGCCAATACCGAAGAGACCATATAGGATGCCAGCAAAAGATTTGGTGGAAATTAAGAAGCAGATTAAGGAGTTACTGGATAAAGGTTACATTCGCCCAAGTTCTTCGCCTTGGGGATCACCAGTACTTCTAGTAGAGAAGAAGGATGGATCGTTAAGGATGGTTGTTGACAATCGAGGATTGAATGAAGTAACAATCAAGAACAAGTACCCGCTACCAATGATCAATGATCTGTTTGATCGATTGCAAGGAGCTAAAGTGTTTTCCAAGATCGATTTGCGATCAGGATACCGTCAGTTGAAGATTCGAGAACAGGATATTCCGAAGACAGCTTTTACCACTAGGTATGGGCTGTATGAGTATACCGTTATGTCATTTGGACTGACTAACGCGCCTGCCTATTTTATGAACATGATGAACAAAGTGTTTATGGAGTTTTTGGATAAGTTCATCGTAGTGTTCATTGATGATATCCTGGTTTATTCGAAGAATGAAGAGGAGCATAAGGAACATTTGTGTTTGGTACTTGGAAAGCTCAGAGAACATCAATTATATGCCAAGTTCAGCAAATGTGAATTTTGGTTGAAGGAAGTAGGATTCCTCGGACATGTTATATCTGGAGAAGGTATAGCAGAAGATCCCGCTAAAGTTGAAACCATGACCAAGTGGGAAGCCCCAACTACTGTTGGAGAGATCCGGAGTTTTCTTGGACTCGCAGGATACTACCGGAGGTTTATTGAGAATTTCTCAAGGATCGCGAAACCTATGACGGAGTTGCTGAAGAAGGATACTAAGTTCAAATGGACTGAGGAGTGTGAGGCTAGTTTCCAGGAATTGAAGAACCGTTTGGTTACCTCACCAGTGTTGATTTTGCCAGATCAAACCAAGGACTATGAGGTGTATTGCGACGCTTCACGTCGAGGACTTGGAGCAGTGCTTATGCAGGAAGGGAGAGTTGTTTAGTATGCTTCACGACAACTGAAGCCTCATGAATTGAATTATGCCACGCATGATTTGGAGTTAGCAGCCGTAGTGCATGCATTGAAGACATGGAGACATTTCCTCATTGGAAATCATTGTGAGGTGTACATGGATCATAAGAATTTGAAGTACATTTTCACACAGAAGGAGTTGAATCTCAGACAAAGGAGATGGTTGGAGCTTATCAAGGATTATGATATGAAATTACATTACCATCCCAGAAAAGCTAATGTAGTAGCTGATGCATTAAGCCGCAAGAGCCATGTCAATAGGTTAATGACGGGAGAAATACCCAAGGAGTTAGCAGAAAATCTTCGTGAGCTATGTTTAGAAATAGTTCCGAGAGGCTATGTGGCAGCATTGGAAATTCAGTCAACTTTGATGGATAGAATCAGAGAAGCTCAGAAAACTGACAAAGAGATTGCCGCTATAAAGGAGAAACTGAGCAGAGGAAAAGCTAAAGGATTTCGTGAGGATGAGCACGACACCCTATGGTTTGAAGACCATGTTTATGTACCCAACAACCTGAAGATCAGGAAGTTGATTTTGCAAGAGGCACATGATTCACCGTATTCGATTCACCCAGGAAATACCAAGATGTATTTGGATTTGAAGGATATTTTCTGGTGGAACGGAATGAAGAAGGATATTGCGGAGTATGTAGCAGTTTGTGACGTATGTCAGAGAGTAAAGGCAGAGCATCAGAAGCCAGCAGGATTGTTGCAACCATTGCCGATACCCGAATGGAAGTGGGATAAAGTAGGCATGGATTTTATCATGGGATTACCAAGGACTCGTTCAGGCTATGACTCGATTTGGGTTGTAGTTGATCGATTGACGAAGGTAGCACATTTCATCCCAGTAAAGACCACTTACACCAGTGCTAGGTTGGCAAAGATATACATGACCAGGATCGTATGTTTGCATGGAGTTCCGAGGAGCATCGTATCAGATAGAGGAACCCAGTTTACCTCAAAGTTCTGGAAGCAGTTGCATGAGACTTTAGGTACTAGGCTAGAATTTAGTACAGCTTTTCATCCGCAGACAGATGGACAGACTGAGAGAGTCAATCAGATTTTGGAGGATAAGCTGAGAGCTTGTGCGCTAGATTATGGATCTAGTTGGGACGATAATTTGCCATATGCAGAGTTCTCTTACAATAATAGCTATCAGACCAGTTTGAAGATGGCCCCTTTCGAGGCTTTGTACGGAAGGAGGTGCAGGACACCGTTGTCATGGGACGAAGTTGGAGACCGCCAGTTGTTTGGACCAGATTTGATTAAGGAGTCTGAACAGAAGGTGAAGTTGATTCGCGATAGGCTCAAGGTAGCCCAGTCCAGGCAGAAGAGCTACGCAGATCCTAAACGCAAGGAGACAGTTTACGAAGTCGGAGACAGAGCTTATCTTCGAGTATCCACACTTCGAGGGATTAAGCGCTTTGGAGTTAAGGGGAAGTTAGCGCCACGATTTGTAGGACCATATCGAGTTTTGGAACGTATGGGAGAAGTGGCTTACAAGTTGGAATTGCCAGAAGGATTAACAGGAGTTCATGATGTGTTTCACGTTTCTCAGTTGAAGAAGTGTCACGCGGAGATGGCTGACATACCTTTGAGAGACACAGTGCCATTGGAAGCAATTCAGTTGGATAAATATTTGACCTATGAGGAGAAACCAGTCAAGATTCTTGAGTTTGCCAGCCGAGTCACTCGCAGCAAAGTTATCAAGTTTTGCAAAGTTCAGTGGAGCCACCACACGGAGGATGAAGCCACCTGGGAGCGAGAGGAAGATTTTCTCAAAGACCACCCTCACCTATTTTCTAGCCAACCCGACTATCGAGGGCGAGATTCATCTTAAGGGGGGTAGGTTTGTAACATCCCAAATTTTCAATTTGGAATGTTATACATTAGATCATCATGCATATCATATTTTATTTTGGTTTTGGTTTTGATCCTAGAAAATCCTAAGCAACTCAAGGACCCACGGAGAGAGTTGGGGATTTCGTTATTTACATATTTGAGTTTTCTCAAATTATGTAAACAGGATCATTTGATTTTATTTATTTTATCATCAATTGTTTCTATTACAAAAATATGAGAGCGGGAATAAAATGACTTTCCCAAAATATAGAAATATTGAGGATTTAATAAAAAAATCAAATAAGATTTATTTCGGAGTTTTTCGGTATTTTATTTGAATTTAGGAAAAAATGCGCGTTTTTCAAAGTTGTAGTTTGGGACCAGATAAATGTTCACTTTATCGGGCTTGATTTTAGAAACCCGGGAAATTTTATTTCGTGAATTTTGGAGTCTGTTTAGTATTTCTTTTTATTTTTCTTCCGAGTGGAATTATTTTAAAAAAACGCGGAACCGACTTTGGGCCGTACTCGGCCAGGACACCGCCTGGCCGGGGCCTTTATAAGGCGCGCCCGAGGCCCGAGCCGAGCCAGCCCACACCGCCACCCTAACCCTAGCCACCGCCAGCCGCCGCCGCCGCCGACCCGCCGCCGACTCGCCGGAGCAGCGCGCCACCCGAGGTTCGTCGTCGCCTCGTTTTCCGTGCTGTTTAAGAAAAATGTTCATCGTTTTTCTTTTTCATCGGATTTTTCCGCGGTTATTTTCTGATCACGATTTCTGATCCGATTTTCATTTTGGTATAATTTTTTGCTCGTTTGCCGGAATCAGGCGATTCAAGCGCCTGGAGTTTCGTCTCGAAACCCTCTTTCCGAATAATCAACTTAAACAAGTTTTTGCTACTGTAAAATTTGCCCTAGATCCAGATTACTAGAACGAAGTTGTTTTCTTTCGCCGTTTGATTTCTTTTGCTGCGTTCGATTTGATTCTTTTGCAAACCAGGGTTCTTAAGTTGAAATTTCTGGTTAGATCTTCTATTTGAGTTTTACATGTGCATTAGATGAGTACTTATTGTATGCTTGTTGTTTGTCTGCGATAGAATACCCGGAGTGCGCCGCCTGTTACTTCGAATCTCTAGGTTTTGCGGATCATCAGCAAGGCAAGTAACACTTTGATCATGCCTTTTTCTACAACCCAGTTTTATTGCATTAGATTAATCCTCACACATTGCATGATTAGGATCTAATTGAATTGTGGGATGGGAAGTAGATGAGGTAGTACCTATTACCTGTTTATTATCAAACCTTTGGGAGTTACTTCTGCGTTTGCTTATTATGCCATGCTATGCTAGTAGACGTGGATTGGGTGAGTGATATCCATGACAGATGTGAGATTGTTAATTAATGGTTTATCTAAGGTGGCAACCTAACACACATCTGGGTGGATTGAGGCACCTGGGGTTTCCAGGACTTGCCTGTTTTTTTCTTTTGGACCGCCACCCAGGCTCAAAGGGATCATGAGATTATTCATACTAGAAACTTTCGTGTGCAGCCACAAGCCATTATGGGCTCTGGCATAGTTGACTAAGTTGTGCGAACTCTTACAGTGGTAGACTAGCAGATGTAGGGGATGTAGGTGGTACGGTCTACCCGATCGTAAGGTGCTAGCGCTTCTGAAAGACTATGTCTCGGTCATCCGTTTCTCAAACACCCTGTAGTGCGAGAAACCAAACGGAGGCGATCGAGTCTTGTGGGGAAAAGTGCGCAAACCTCTGCAGAGTGTAACAAACTAATCATGGTTAGCCGTGTCCCCGGTTATGGACATCTTGAGTATCTAGTACCTGGATTATCATGTGAATCTCAACATGTTACTCTAAAATTAATTTTGTTGGGTTTTAATGATGTTACTTAATTGGGATTGAGAATGTTGTCAACCATTCTCAATGTTTAACAACCACCATGATAGTAATTAAATTTATTCCTTTGAAGTAGGGAAAATTGGCTTTACGCAAAAACTGTAACCATAGAGCTTTCCACCAGCCAAATATGCATATAGTATAGCTGTTGCATTCCATTACTCTCTATGTGTTACCTTGCCAGCATATTCCATGTGCTGACCCGTTTTCGGGCTGCAACGTTAATGTTGCAGACTTTTCAGACGATGATTAAGGAGTTTTTAGGTCGTGGTTCTATACTCAATGATGCTGTTGGAGTTGATGGACTCACTTATCTTCCAAGCCTTCCCCTGTTATCGTTATTAGATGGCCTTAAGCCATATTTATTGTAATAAGTTCTCTTTTGAGACACTCGATGTAATAAGTGTGTGATTGCTACTCTGCTACAAATCCTCCGAGTACTGTGTGGTGTCAGCATTACTGATCCAGGGATGACACCGGAGCACAGAGATCAGACTGTTTGAGGTCTGGTCGCTACAAGTATTAAGTTCATAAGAACAGAGTAACACCTTAAGCAAGATGACATGATGTAGAGGGATAAACTCATGGAATATGATGTAAACCCCATCTTTTTATCCTCGATGGCAACAATACAATACGTGCCTTGCTTCCCCTACTGTCACTGGGAAAGGACACCGCAAGATTGAACCCAAAGCTAAGCACTTTTCCCATTGCAAGAAAGATCAATCTAGTAGGCCAAACCAAACTGATAATTCGAAGAGACTTGCAAAGATAACCAATCATACATAAAAGAATTCAGAGAAGATTCAAATATTGTTCATAGATAGACTTGATCATAAACCCACAATTCATCGATCTCAACAAACACACCGCAAAAAGAAGATTACATCGAATAGATCTCCACAAGAGAGGAGGGACATTGTATTGAGATCCAAAAAGAGAGAAGAAGCCATCTAGCTACTAACTATGGACCCGAAGGTCTGAAGTAAACTACTCACACATCATCGGAGGGGCCATGGAGTTGATGTAGAGGCCCTCCGTGATCAATGCCCCCTCCGGCGGAACTCCGGAAAAGGCCCCAAGATGGGATCTCTGGGGTACAAAAGGTTGCGGCGGTGGAAATAGGGTTTCATCGTGCTCCTGGATGTTTGCGGGGTATATGGATATAGGAGGAAGAAGTAGGTCGGTGGAGCAACGAGGGGCCCACGAGGGTGGAGGGTGCGCCTAGGGGGGTGGGCGCACCCCCTGCCTCGTGGCCTCCTCAATTGTTTCTTGACGTCCACTCCAAGTCTCCTGGATTACGTTTGTTCCAAAAATATCGCTCCCAAAGGTTTCATTCTGTTTGGACTCCGTTTGATATTCCTTTTCGGCTATGGAGATGTCCATTAATAGATATCAATGTGAGTGAGTAGGGATTGCCATGCAACGGATGCACTAGAGCTATAAGTGTATGAAAGCTCAAAAAAAGAAACTAAGTGGGTGTGCATCCAACTTGCTTGCTCATGACCTAGGGCAATTTGAGGAAGCCCATCATTGGAATATACAAGTCAAGTTCTATAATGTAAAATTCCCACTAGTTTATGAAAGTGACAACATAGGAGACTCTCTATCATGAAGATCATGGTGCTACTTTGAAGCACAAGTGTGGAAAAAGGATAGTAACATTGTCCCTTCTCTCTTTTTCTCACATTTTTTATTTGGGCCTTCTTTCTTTTTCTCCTTTTGGCCTCTTTTATTTTTTTTATTTTTTTTCATCTGGAGTCTCATCCCGATTTGTGGGGGAATCATAGTCTCCATCATCCTTTCCTCACTGGGACAATGCTCTAATAATGATGATCATCACACTTCTTTTTACTTACAACTCAAGAATTACAACTCAATACTTAGAACAAAATATGACTCTTTATGAATGCCTCCGGCGGTGTACCGGGATATGCAATGAATCAGACATGTATGAAAAACTTATGAACGGTGGCTTTGCCACAAATATGATGTCAACTACATGATCATGCAAAGCAATATGCCAATGATGAAGCATGTCATAACAACAGAACGGTGGAAAGTTGTATGGCAATATATCTCGGAATGGCTATGGAAATGCCATAATAGGTAGGTATGGTGGCTGTTTTGAGGAAGGTTTATGGTACCGGCGAAAGTTGCGCAGTACTAGAGAGGCTAGCAATGGCGGAAGGATGAGGGTGCGTATAATCCATGGGCTCAACATTAGTCATAAAGAACTCACATACTTATTGAAAAAATCTATTGGTTATCGAAACAAAGTACTACACGCATGCTCCTACGGGGATAGATTGGTAGGAAAAGACCATCACTCGTCCCCGATCGCCACTCATAAGGAAGGCAATCAAAAAATAAATCATGCTCCGACTTCATCACATAACGGTTCACCATACGTGCATGCTACGGGAATCGCAAACTTCAACACAAGTATATCTCAAATTCACAACTACTCAACTAGCATGACTCTAATATCACCATCTCCATATCTCAAAAAAATCATCAAGTATCAAACTTCTCTTAGTATTCAATGCAATTATATGAAAGTTTTTATAATTGCCATGTTGTTCTAAAGGACTCTCAAAATAATATAAGTGAAGCATGAGAGATCAATTATTTCTATAAAATAAAACCACCACCGTGCTCTAAAAGATATAAGTGAAGCACTAGAGCAAAAACTATATAGCTCAAAATATATAAGTGAGGCACATAGAGTATTCTAATAAATTCCAATTCATGTGTGTGTCTCTCAAAAGGTGTGTACATAAAGGATGATTGTGGTAAACTAAAAAGCAAAGACTCAAATCATACAAGACGCTCCAAGAAAAACACATATCATGTGGCGAATAAAAATATAGCTCCAAGTAAAGTTACCGATGAACGAAGATAAAAGAGGGGATGCCTTCCAGGGCATCCCCAAGCTTAGGCTTTTTGGTGTCCTTGGATTTACCTTGGGGTGCCATGGGAATCCCCAAGCTTAGGTTCTTGCCACTCCTTATTCCATAATCCATCAAATCTTTACCCAAACCTTGAAAACTTCACAACACAAAACTTAAAAGAAAATCTTCGTGAGCTCCGTTAGCAAAAGAAAAGAAAACACCACTTCAAGGTACTGTAATTAACTCATTCTTTATTTATATTGGTGTTAAACCTACTGTATTCCAAATTCTCTATGGTTTATAAACTCTTTTACTAGCCATAGATTGATCAAAATAAGCAAACAACACACGAAAAACAGAATCTGTCAAAAATAGAACTGTCTGTGGTAATATGTAACTAACGCAAATTTCTGGAACCCCAAAAATTCTAAAATAAATTTCTAGACGTGAGTAATTTATCTATTAATCATATGCAAAAATAATTAACTAAATATCACTCTCCAATAAAAAAATGGCAGCAATTCTCTTGAGCGCTAAAGTTTCTGTTTTTTACAGCAAGATCAAAAAGACTTTCCGCAAGTCTTCCCAACGGTTCTACTTGGCACAAACACTAATTAAACACAAAAAACACAACCAAAACAGAGGCTAGATAAATTATTTATTGAATAAAAGCAAGGAAAAAAATTGGGTTGTCTCCCAACAAGCGCTTTTCTTTAAAGCCTTATAGCTAGGCATAAGATTTCAACGATGCTCACATGAAAGACAAGAATTGAAGCACAAAGAGAGCATCATAAAACACGTGACAAACACATCTAAGTCTAACATACTTCCTATGCATAGGCATCTTATAGTCAACCAAATTATCAAGGTAAGCAAAAACAAGCATATGCACGGAAGCGGAAAGAAACAATAGCAATCTCAACATAACGAGAGGTAATTTAGTAACATGAAAATTTCTACCACCATATTTTCCTCTCTCATAATAATTACATGTAGGATAATAAGAAAATTCAAAAAATAGATATCACATAAAAAAATTCAACATGATCCACATGCATGCAAAGTTGACACTCTTCCAAGATAGTGGGATTAACATTAACTAAAGTCATGACCTCTCCAAACCCACTTTTATCAAAAAAAATCATAAGATTCAATATTCTCCAAATATGTGGGATCTAAAATTGACACTCTTCCAAACCCACTTTCAATAATATTGCAAACACTATTATCAATCTCATATTCATCATGGGGCTTAAATAAATTTTCAAGATCATAAGAAGAATCACCCCAATCATGATCATTGCAACAAGTAGTAGACATAGCAAAACTAGCATCCCCAAGCTTAGGGTTTTGCATATTATAAGCACAATTGACATTAATAGAATTTATACTATCATAATTACAATCATGCTTTCTATTCAAAGATCCATCGTGAATCACTCCATAAAGTACTTCATCACAATTTTCAGATTCACGAATTTCAAGCAAAAATTCATAAAGATAATCTAGTGCACAAAACTCACTAGCAATTGGTTCATCATAATTGGATCTCTTAAAAAGATTAGCAAGCAGATGAGGATCCATAGATCTTAGGTTCTCTATTTAGCAATAAATAAACAACTATTCCAACCAAACGAGCAAACGAGCCAAGTAGGACATGAAAGCAAATGGAAAGACGAACAGAAGAAGGGCGAATAAAATGGCAAGGGTGAAGTGGGGGAGAGGAAAAAGAGAGGAAAATGGCAAATAATATAGTGCGAGGGATAAGAGTTTGTGATGGGTACTTGGTATGTCTTAACTTGGCGTAGATCTCCCAGGTAATGGCGCCAGAAATCCTTCTTACTACCTCTTGAGCACTGCACTGGTTTTCCCTTGAAGAGGAAAGGGTGATGCAGTAAAGCAGCGTAAGTATTTCCTTCAGTTTTTGAGAACCAAGGTATCAATCCAGTAGGAGACCACGCGCGAGTCACCTCGTACCTACACACACAAATAAGAACCTCGCAACCAACGCGATAAAGGGGTTGTCAATCCCTTCATGGCCACTTGCAAGAGTGAGATCTGATAGAGATGATAATAATAAGATAAATATTTTTGGTACTTTTATGATATAGATTAAAAGTAAAGATTAGAAAATAAAGTAGATGGGAAACTTGTATGATGGAGAATAGACCCGGGGGCCATAGGTTTCACTAGTGGCTTCTCTCAAGATAGCATAAGTATTACGGTGGGTGAACAAATTACTATCGAGCAATGCTACCTCTTGAGCACTACGTTGGTTTTCCCTTGAAGAGGAAAGGGTGATGCAGTAAAGCAGCGTAAGTATTTCCCTCAGTTTTTGAGAACCAAGGTATCAATCCAGTAGGAGACCACGCGCGAGTCACCTCATACCTACACAAACAAATAAGAACCTCACAACCAACGCGATAAACGGGTTGTCAATCCCTGCACGGCCACTTGCAAGAGTGAGATCTGATAGAGATAATAATAATAATAAGATAAATATTTTTGGTATTTTTATGATATAGATTGAAAGTAAAGATTGCAAAATAAAATAGATTGGAAACTTGTATAATGGAAATTAGACCCGGGGGCATAGGTTTCACTAGTGGCTTCTCTCAAAATAGCATAAGTATTATGGTGGGTGAACAAATTACTGTCGAGCAATTGATAGAAAAGTGAATAATTATGAGAATATCTAGGCATGATCATGTATATAGGCATCACGTCCGTGACAAGTAGACCGACTCCTGCCTGCATCTACTACTATTACTCCACACATCGACCGCTATCCAGCATGCATCTAGCACTACAAAAAAAGACACATCCGTGACATTTTGGGTCGAACGAAAAAAAATTCAGTCATACATATGACACTTCTATGACGATAATTGTGACCAAACCCGGTATCATCATAGATGTGGTGGGCTCCTACTTCTATGACAAAAAATCATGACAGAAAATGGGTTTTTCGTCCTGGGCGGGCCGGAGACGCAGCTGCATGACATTCTTTGGGCCATCCATGACAGAAAAAACCATGGTAGAAGCGAGGGGGAGGAAAATTTCGGGGAGTTCCCGGTTACGGTGGGAGGTCGGGGGCCGAGCGATGCGTGTTTCTCTCGTACACGTACGCACGTGTGTGCGAGGCGTTGGCTCTAACTAAACCCGAGCGAGGCGTTGGGCTCTAACTGAACCCGAGCGATTGCATTGCAGGCTACGTGTTACTGAACCCGAGCAATCGATCGATGGCTGTTAACTGAACCCGATCGAGCGATTCCTTCGCTACTGCTGCTAACTGAAGCCGATCGATGCTGCCTCTGGGATGAACAGGGAGCGTTGCGGGGGGTTTGGATGAACAGTGAGCGATGGCGTTGCCTCTAGATGAACAGGACCCCGTGGTGTGGTGGAGAGCTGGATGAACAGTAGACGGTGGAGGGGTGTCCGTGGAGGGGTGGTTGAACAGGACCCCATGGTGTGGAGGGCTGGATGAACAGTAGACAGTGGAGGGGTGGTTGAACAGTAGCCGGTGGAGTAGCGCGTGGTGGAGGCTGGATGAACAGGAGCCCGTGGAGGCTGGAGGAGGTCGACGATAGCCCGTGGAGGCTGGAGGAGGTCGAGGTGGAGATGAACAGTATCCCGTGGAGTCCCATTTTGTGGTACGCCACACCCCTCCCGATGAACAAGACCCCCGTTTTGACCATAGGAGGTCCGTTTCGTCCGTTTTGCGGTACGCCACACCCCTTCCGATCAACAGGACCCTCGTTTTGACCGTAGGAGGTCCGTTTCCTCCATTTTGCGGTACGCCACACCCCTCCCGATTAACAGGACCCCCGTTACGATCGTAGGAGGTCCGTTTCCTCCGTTTTATGGTACGCCAGACCCCTCCCGATCAACAGGACCCCGTTCCGGACGTAGGAGGTCCGTTTCCTCCATTGCGCAGTATGCCAGGCCTCATTTCCATCGTCTGTTCCATCCAAGCCCTCCAACACGACCATGCATTCCGTTCCGACCCAGCCGGTTGGCTTCCACGTGTTCCGTTGCCTCCCGATGAACACGTCGCATTCCGTTGCCTCCCCATGAACACGACGCATTCCGTTGCCTCCCCATGAACACGACGATGATGTTGTTTCTCCGTTCCGACCCAGCCATGTACACGAGCCCTGGCCATACGTATGCGCGAGTAGGCATTCGAGACCCTGCCTGTATGTACACATACGTGGTCGTATTTTCTTTCTTGCACCCTGGCCGTTGTACGTACATGTACATGCTACGTGCGCGCCTCTACTACGACACGTACGCGCCTCTACTACGACACGTGCGTGCCTCTACATCCACCAGTATATATGTATGTACACGTTCGCGACCAGAATGACAATGCTACGTACGCTTAGACCAGGTGGGTCCCGACTGTCAGGCACTTCCTTGCCTGCGAACATGTAGCTGGTGGGTCCCAGCAGTCAAGGAGGCGAATTGTTTTTTTGCCTAGACGCACTTCCTTGCGTGCGAAGATGTAGCTGGTGGGTCCAAGCAATCAGTGGGGCGAATAGTTTTTTTTCCTGGATGCACTTCCTTGCATGCGAAGATGTAGCTGGTGGGTCCCAGCAGTCAGGGGGAAACATTTTTTTCGTGAAATACGGTGGCCCGTCCGGTGGGTACCTGCTGTCAAGTGGAGGAATAATTATTTTGCACATAATAAGGAGGCACTTCCTTGCTACAGCCATGGACCCAGTTGTCAGCCTCTCCACGTACAGTCCATGTCCGATGGAAGCCGTTCCTTGACCACGTTGACCACACCGCACCGAGAGCACCAGGGCAGTGGACGAGAGCGAGGCCTAGGAAGGGGACGACGCGGAGCCGGGGAAGACGCGTCAGTGGATGCCCACGCATAGAGGAGTACGAGAATTCACTGGTTCACTGCGGTGTGAGGCTGCCGTCGTCATAGAATAACAGGGGGTGTGGGTGAGTAGAGGGATGGCCTGGCCAGCGGTGGGAGTAGTAGGGGGCGGTGAGGCCTCCGCCGCATCGCAGCCGGCCACGGGAGGCAGGAGCATGAGGCACGACCGATGCTGGTATGGGCGGCTAGATCAAGAAGACCAGAGGTTGAAGAAGCACTACGGCCGTTGGATGGACATCGTACGGTCACTGGAGCTAGAATCATGCATATTGACTAAGTTGACAAAGCCCTCCGTCCCCGTCAACTTAGTAGGCCCACAAGTCAGCCTGCCACTATACTGGGTCCCAGCTAACAGGGGGAGTATTCATTTTTTGTGCGTAATAAGGAGGCACTTCCTTGCATGCGAAGATATAGCTGGTGGGTCCGAGCTGTCAGCGGCAGTAACATTTTTTTTGTGAAATACAGAGGCCCTTTCGGTGGGTCCCTGATGTCAGGTGGAGGAATCATTATTTTGCGCGTAATAAGGAGGCATTACCTTGAGTGCGACCGTGGACCTAGCTGTCGGCCTCTCCACGTACAGTCCACTTCAGATGCATGTCGGTCGTTGACCATGTTGACCAGGCCGCGCCAAGAGCACCAGGGCGGTGGACAACGGCGAGGCCTAGGAAGGGAATGACACGGAGGCAGGGAAGACTCGACAGTTGTTTCCACGCGGAGGGAAGTACGACTGTACGAGGGTTTACTGGTTTGTCTACCGTCGGCGGAGAATAACAGCAGGTGTGGGTGAGTAGAGGGATGGCTAGGCCAGCGACGGGAGTACGGTGGGGCGGTGAGGCCTGCGCGGCAGCAGAGCGGGCCACGGGGAGGAGGGAGCAGGCAGTCCCGCCGGCGCTTGTTTGAGTGGCTGGAGCAGGAAGAGCAGAGATTGAAGAAGCACGACGGTCGTTGGATGGCCATCCAACAGTCACTGCTTGTGCGTCAACCTTTTTTTAGGAAAGCCTCAAATCTGTGGAAAACAACATACAACCCATCTTCCATTATTTCTAATAATTTACATCCCATTTGCTAATTATTAAGGTTTTTTTGGAGCCCATATTCTTTTTGTTAGCATTGCAGCCCATATTGTGGCCACGGTTAAAAAATTATACGAAATTTTGCATATTTCAGTGCGGTCCGAACTGTTTTTAATCCCGAAATTTTGACTCACATTCAAACTGATTTTAAAAATAAATGTATATCAATATAAAATCCAATAAATTCTCCACACATAAAAATTAATGTAATTTAAAATCTCGAAATAAAAAAAGATATTTGAAACTAATTGTCGGTTTGATGTGTTTTAAAAATGTACAACCCATTTCTCATTACAGATGGGCCATTTTCTCGGCCAGCCGAATGAAAGCTCTCCTCATCTTGAAAGATTTACAGCCCAACAGGCCTGACAAAGCGACTTACTTGGCAAATCACAAAAAAAACTAGGATGTGGCTGTGGACCCAACTGTCAGCCTCTCCACGTACAGTACTCTTCCGATGGAATGTCGTTGACCATGTTGACCACGCCGCACCGAGAGCACCAAGGCGATGGACAACGGCGAGGCCTAGGAAGGGGACGATACGGAGCCGGGGAAGATGCGGCCGTGGATGCCCACGCGGAGAGGAGTACGAGGGTTCACTAGTTCGGCTGCGGTGTGGGGCTGCCGTCGCCATGGGGCATGGCTAGCGGTGGGAGTAGTAGGGGGCGATGAGGCCTCAATGCAGCACAGCCGGCCACTGGAGGCAGGAGCAGGCGGTATCCTCGGTGCTGGTTTGGGCGGCTGGTGCAAGAAGAGCAGCGATTGAAGAAGGAGCAGGACCGTTCGATTAAAATCCAACGGTTACTGCTGGTAGAATCATTTGTTGACTAAGTTGACAAGCCCTGCGTACGCGTCAACTTAGTAGGCTCACAGGTCAGCCTCCCAACCGGTGCGCCCCAGATGTTAGTGGGAGGAATCATTTTTTCACGTAATAAGGAGGCAGTTGATTGCGTGCGGCCAGGCCAGCGGAGGGAGTAGGGTGGGCCAGGGAAGCCCGCGCGGCATCACAGCGGGCCACAAGAGGAGGGAGCAGGCAGTCCCGCCGATGCTAGTTTAGGCGACTGGAGCAGGAAGATCAGAGATTGAAGAAGCACGTTGATAACACACAAGTATAGGGGATCGCAACAGCTTTCGAGGGTAGAGTATTCAACCCAAATTTATTGATTCGACACAAGGGGAGCCAAAGAATATTCTCAAGTATTAACAGCTGAGTTGTCAATTCAACCACACCTGGAAACTTAGTATCTGCAGCAAAGTGTTTAGTAGCAAAGTAATATGATAGTGGTGGTAGCGGCAACAAAAGTAAAGACAACAAAAGTAATATTTTTGGTATTTTGTAGTAATTGTAACAGTAGCAGCGGGAAAGTAAATAAGCGAGAACCAGCATATGGAAAACTCATAGGCACCGGATCAGTGATGGATAATTATGCCGGATGCGGTTCATCATGTAACAGTCATAACATAGGGTGACACAGAACTAGCTCCAATTCATCAATGTAATGTAGGCGTGTATTCCATATATAGTCATACGTGCTTATGGAAAAGAACTTGCATGACATCTTTTGTCCTACCCTCTTGTGGCAGCGGGGTCCTATTGGAAACTAAGGGATACTAAGGCCTCCTTTTAATAGACTACCAGACCAAAGCATTAACACATAGTGAATACATGAACTCCTAAAACTACGGTCATCACCGGGAGTGGTCCCGATTATTGTCACTTCGGGGTTGCCGGATCATAACACATAGTAGGTGACTATAGACTTGCAAGATAGGATCAAGAACTCACATATTCATGAAAACATAATAGGTTTAGATCTAAAATCATGGCACTCGGGCCCTAGTGACAAGCATTAAGCATAGCAAAGTCATAGCAACATCAATCTCAGAACATAGTGGATACTAGGGATCAAACCCTAACAAAACTAACTCGATTACATGATAAATCTCATCCAACCCATCACCGTCCAGCAAGCCTATGATGGAATTACTCACGCACGGTGGTGAGCATCATGAAATTGGTGATGGAGGATGGTTGATGATGACGACGGCGACGAATCCCCCTCTCCGGAGCCCCGAATGGACTCTAGATCAGCCCTCCCGAGAGGTTTTAGGGCTTGGTGGCGGCTCCGTATCGTAAAATGCGATGATTTCTTCTCTCTAATTTTTTCTCTCCGAAAGCAAATATATAGAGTTGGAGTTGGCGTCGGAGGGCATCCAGGGGGGCCACGAGGTAGGGGGCGCGCCCTAGGGGGGCGCGCCCCCCACCCTCATGAGAAGGGTGTGGGCCCCCTTGTCTTCATCTTTGGTGAGGATTTATAATTATTTATTCTAATATGTTCCGTGGAGTTTCAGGTCATTCCGAGAATATTGGTTTTCTGCACATAAAACAACACCATGGCAATTCTGCTGAAAACAGCGTCAGTCTGGGTTAGTTCCATTCAAATCATACAAGTTAGAGTCCAAAACAAGGGCAAAAGTGTTTGGAAAAGTAGATACGACGGAGACGTATCAACTCCCCCAAGCTTAAACCCTTGCTTGTCCTCAAGCAATTCAGTTGACAAACTGAAAGAAAGAAAGAAAAACTTTTACAAACTCTGTTTGCTCTTGTTATTGTAACTATGTCAAGCCAGCATTCAAGTTTTCAGCATAGATCATAACTAACCACATTTGCAATAGTTCTCAGGTCTCATAATTACTCATATCAATAGCATAATCAACTAGCAAGTCATAATAATAGATCTCGGATGACAACACTTTCTCAAAACAATCATAATATGGTATAACAAGATGGTATCTCACTAGCCCTTTCTGAGACCGCAAAACATAAATGCAGAGCACCTTTAAAGTTCAAGGACTGACTAGACATTGTAATTCATGGTAAAAGAGATCCAATCATAGTCACACCCAACATAGATTAATAGTGATGAATGCAAATGACAGCTGTGCTCTCCAGCTAGTGCTTTTTAATAAGAGGGTGATGACTCAACATAAAAGTAAATGGATATGCCCTTCGCAGAGGGAAGCAGGGATTTGTAGAGGTGCCAGAGCTCGGTTTTGAAATAGAGATAAATTGTATTTTGAGCAGTATACTTTCATTGTCAACATAACAACTAAGAGATGGCGATATCTTCCATGTTAAACACATTATAGGCGGTTCCCAAATAGAATGGTAAAGCTTATACTCCCCCTCCACCAACAAGCATCAATCCATGGCTTGCTCGAAACAACGAGTGCTTCCAACATACATCAGGTCCCAGGGGGGGTTTTGTTTGCAATTAATTTTGATTTAGTTTGCATAAAGCATGGGACTGGGCATCCCGGTGACCAGCCATTTTCTCGTGAGTGAGGAGCGGAGTCCACTCCTCTTGAGAATAACCCGCCTAACACGGAAGATAAGGATAGCCTTGCTTGATACATGAGCTATTCGAGCATACAAAACAGAATGTTTATTTTAAGGTTTAGAGTTTGGCACATACAAATTTACTTGGAACGGCAGGTAGATACCGCATATAGGAAGGTATAGTGGACTCATCTGGAATAACTTTGGGGTTTAAGGGATTGGATGCACAAGCAGTATTCCCGCTTAGTACAAGTGAAGGCTAGCAAAAGACTGGGAAGCGACCAACTAGAGAGCGACAAAAGCCATGTACATGCGTTAAAATTAATAAACATTGGATGCAAGCATGAGTAGGATATAATCCACCATGAACATAAATATCGTGAAGGCTATGTTGATTTGTTTCAACTACATGCGTGAACATGTGCCAAGTCAAGTCACTTAAATCATTCAAAGGAGGATACCACCCCATCATACCACATCATAATCATCTCAATAGCATGTTGGCACACAAGGTAAACCATTATAACTCATAGCTAATCAAGCATGGCACAAGCAACTATGATCTCTAATTGTCATTGCAAACATGTTTATTCATAATAAGCTGAATCAAGAATGAGGGACTCATCATATTTACAAAAACAAAAGAGGTCGAGTTCATACCAGCTTTTCTCATCTTAGTCAGTCCATCATATATCATCATAATTTCCTTTCACCTGCACAACCGAACGGTGTGAATAATAATAAGAGTGTACGTGCATTGGACTAAGCTGGAATCTACGAGCATTCAATAAACAGAAGAAGACAAGGCAATATGGGCTCTGGGTTAAATCAACAATAATGCATATAAGAGCCACTTCAACAATTTAATTATGGTCTTCTCCTACTGACCCCCAAATAAAAGAAAAGAGATAAAACTATTTACACGGGAAAGCTCCCAACAAGCAAAAGAAGAACAGGAAATATTTTTGGGTTTTCTTTTTAATTATTACTACTACAACAGAAAAATAAACTACTACTAATTTTTTTAAGGTTTAACAAACACACAAGAAGAAAGCAGGAAAAAGAAAATAAACTAGCATGGATATTACAATGAAAAAGTATGAACACCGACATCTAGCAATGAGTGTGTGTGAACATAAATGTAATGTCGGTGAGAAATATGTACTCCCCCAAGCTTAGGCTTTTTGCCTAAGTTGGTCTATGGCCACGGCTAGCCTAGCGGATATCCATAATAATAGTTGTTGGGGTCGTACTGTGATGAGGAGGAATAGTTGGGATCATACTGATGTGCAGCAGTTATCGCCTGCTGAGCTGCAGCGTGGAGTCGAGCTGCCTCCGCTCTCCTCTCGTACTCTTCTGCCTCCTCTTTGGTAATAACATATCTTCTTTTTGTCTGTGAATCAAAGAAGGCAGGAGCAGGGAGAGTAATACGGAAAACACGTTGTTTATCAAAAATTAAACGATATAAGAGAGGTGATTCAGGCCTCTCGACATACTGGTGCGAAGCCATAGAGTTATAATCTAAATATGCAGGAGGCAACTCCGTATCACCCTCATGAATGTCTATCTCAAGAAAATGAGCTAAGCGGGTTGCATAAATTCCTCCAAAGAAATCTCCATTATGTCTATTATGATGCAACCTACGAGCTACAATGGCTCCCATATGATAAGATTGGTCTCCTAACACAACACTCCTAAGAATGCTAAGATCAGGGACACACATGTGGCATGCTTCATCCTTAGCATTTATGCATCTACCGATGAAGAGAGCAAAATAATGTATAGCAGGAAAGTGAATGCTCCCTATGGTAGCCTGCATTATATCTCTAGATTCCCCTACAGTTATACTAGCAAGAAAGTTTCTAAATTCATATTTAGGGGGATCCCTAACACTACCCCATGATGGAAGTTTGTAAGCAAGAGTGAAATCCTCTAGGTCCATGGTATAAGATTTTTCATAAAGATCAAACATGACTGAAGGAGAATTATGCGAAGATGAATACTCAAACCTCCTCACAAATGAACTTGTGAGATCATGATACTAGGGGCATTTGTTAGCCTCAAAATCCTCAAGACCGGCATTGCGCAAATATGCTTTGAATTCTTCTTTAATTCCCGCACGGTCCATAAAATTTTCTGACGGCCATTCACAAGGCCGTAATGGAGCGTCTCTTGGTGGATCCTCGTCAGCATCGCGCATAGCAATCCTGGGTCCTTGCTTCTTAGAGGAACCACCTTGGAACATCTTCCTAAGCATATTGTTTTTTCTCTGAAAAATTCTGAAATTTTCAGTAACTTCAAAATAAAAGTAACCAAACTCAATAAAACTGATAGTAACTACTCCTACAAGTGCCTAGAGCCTATATCAAGCATTAGAACTACTTGGAACCATACAAATTTGACATGCAAGCTCAAGAACAGGGTCACCTAAGCAACACAAATTTGCAAAGAATAAAGCACTAGAACAAAAACTAATTGGACCAATGGAGGAGTCACATACCAAGGAACAATCTCCCCAAGCAGTTTTGCGAGAGGTGCTTTGAGCAAGGAGATCGAAAATCACAGCAAAAGTGGCTGGAACTCGTGCTTGAGTTGGTTTTTCGGGTTTGTGTGAGACAGAGGAAAAATATGGGTGTTGGGATAAGTGGAGGAGGGCCACCGTGGGCCCACAAGGCAGGGGGGCGCCCTAGAGGGGGGCGCGCCCACCACCCTCGTGGCCAGGTGGCAGCTCCTCCCGTGGTAATTTTTGCACAGTAAATCCTCAAATATTCCCGAAAAAATCATATTAAATTGGCGTGGCCTTCTGAGGACTTTTATTTTCGGGATATTTTTATATTGCACGGATAAGTCAAGAAACAGACTAAAAATACTATTTTTACTTTATTTAATATAAATAACAGAAAGTAAAAGTGGGGTACAGAAGTTTTTGCTTCTAGTTTCATCCATCTCATGCTCATCAAAAAGAATCCACTAACAAGGTTGATCAAGTCTTATTAACAAACTCATTCCGATAATCATCAAACCGGAGAAATTTCGAATAACACTAAGTTACCTCAATGGGGATATGCACATCCCCAATAATAAGTATATCATATTTCTTCTTGACAGTAGGAAGAGGAAATTCAAAACCTCCAAATATAATCGATGGAATTTTTCCAATAGAGTTGATACTATGAACTTGAGGTTGTTTCCTCGGAAAGTGTACCGTATGCTCATTACCATTAACATGAAAAGTGACATTGCCTTTGTTGCAATCAATAACAGCCCTGCAGTATTAAGAAAAGGTCTTCCAAGAATAATAGACATACTATCATCCTCGGGAATATCAAGTATAACAAAGTCCGTGAAAATAGTAACGTTTGCAACCACAATAGGCACATCCTCACAAATACCAACAGATATAGCAGTTGATTTATCATCCATTTGCAAAGATATTTCGGTAGGTGTCAGCTTATTCAAGTCAAATCTACGATATAAAGAGAGAGGCATAACACTAACACTGGCTCCAAGATCACATAAAGCAGTTTTAATATAATTTCTCTTAATGGAGCAAGGTATAGTAGGTACTCCGGGGTCTCCAAGTTTCTTTGGTATTCCACCCTTAAAAGTATAATTAGCAAGCATGGTGGAAATTTCAGCTTTCGGTATCTTTCTTTTATTAGTAATGATATCCTTCACATATTTAGTATAAGGATTTGTTTTAAGCACATTAGTTAATCGCATACGCAAAAAGATAGGCCTAATCATTTCAGCAAAGCGCTCAAAATCCTCATCATCCTTTTTCTTGGATGGTTTTGGAGGAAAAGCCATGGGTTTCTGAACCCAAGGTTCCCTTTCTTTACCATGTTTCCTAGCAACAAAGTCTCTTTTATCATAACATTGATTCTTTGATTGTGGGTTATCAAGATCAATAGTAGGTTCAACTTCTACTATCATTGTCATTACTAGGTTGAGCATCATCATGAACATTATCATTAATATTTTCATTAGGTTCATGTTCATTACCAGATTGTGTTTCAGCATCAGACATAGAGATATCATTTGGATTATCAGGTGGTTCAGCAATAGGTTCACTAGAAGTTTGCACAGTTCTATCATTTTTCTTCTTCTTCTTTTTAGAAGAACTAGGAACATCAATATTATTGCTCTGAGAATCTTGCTCGATTCTCTTAGGGTGGCCTTCAGGATACAAAGGTTCCTGAGTCATTCTACCAGTTCTAGTAGCCACTCTAACGGCATAATCATTTTTCTTACTATTCATTTCATCAAGCACTTCTTTTTGAGCCTTAAGTACTTGTTCTACTTGAGTGGTAACCATAGAAGCATGTTTGCTAGCAAGTTTAAGTTCACCTTTAATATTAGCCATATAATCACCCTAGTGTCTAATCATATAAGCATTTTCTTTTAATTGTCTACCAAAATAAGCAATGAAGTCGTCTTGCTTAAACATAAAGTTATCAAACTCATCCAAGCACTGACTAGCAATTTTAGTAGGAGGGACTTAAACTTTATCATATCTATAGAGAGAATTTACCTTTACTACCTGTGCCGGGATATCGAGGTCAGGAGGTTCTTCAATAAATAAAGAATTGAGATCATATGTTTCTTCAACAGGCGGTATATTAAGACCATGTATTTCTTCAATAGGAGGTAAATTCTTAACGTCTTCAGCTTTAATACCTTTTTCTTTCATAGATTTCTTTGCCTCTTGCATATCTTCGGGACTGAGGAATAGAACACCTCTCTTCTTCGGAGTTGGTTTAGGAATAGAGTTAGTAATTGGAGCAGGAGTTGGCTCAGGAGCTGCCCAATTATTTTCATTTGTCAACGTATTATTCAATAAAATTTTAGCTTCATCCGGTGTTCTTTCCCTGAAAAGAGAGCCAGCACAACTATCCAGGTAATCTCTGGAAGCATCGGTTAGTCCATTATAAAAGATATCAAGTATTTCAGGTTTCTTAAGAGGATGATCAGGCAAAGCATTAAGTAACTTGAGAAGCCTCCGCCAAGCTTGTGGGAGACTCTCTTCTTTAATTTGCACGAAGTTGTATATTTCCCTCAAAGCAGCTTGTTTCTTATGAGCAAGGAAATATTTAGTAGAGAAGTAATAAATCATATCCTGGGGACTACGCACACAACCAGGATCAAGAGAATTAAACCATATCTTAGCATCACCCTTTAATGAGAACGGAAATATTTTGAGTATATAAAAGTAATGCGATCTCTCATCATTAGTGAACAGGGCAGCTATATCATTTAACTTGGTAAGATGTGCCACAACAGTTTCAGATTCATAGCCATAAAACGATCAGATTCAACCAATGTAATTATATCAGGATTAATAGAGAATTCATAATCCTTATCAGGAACACATATAGGTGAAGTAGCAAAAGCAGGGTCTGGTTTCATTTTATCTCTAAGTGATTCTTTGTTCCATTTAACTAATAACCTCTTAAGCTCATATCTATCTCTGCAAGCTAAAATAGCGGCAGAAGATTCCATATCAAAAAGATAACCCTCAGGGATAACAGGCATATTTTCATCATCACTATCATCATCGTATCCAGATTCAATAATTTCTTTCTCTCTAGCCCTAGCAATTTGTTCATCAAGAAATTCACCAAGGGGCATAGTAGTATCGGGCATAGAAGCAGTTTCATCATAAGTATCATCCATAGTAGAAGTGGCATCATCAATAACATGCGACATATCAGAAGTAATAGCAGAAGCAGGTGTAGGTGTCGCTAGCTTACTCATAACAGAAGGTGAATCAAGTGCAGAGCTAGATGGCAGTTCCTTACCTCCCCTCGTAGTTGAGGGATAGATCTTGGTTTTTGGATCTCTCAAGTTCTTCATAGTGTCCAGCAGATATAATCCCAAGTGACTCAAAGAATAGAGCTATGCTCCCTGGCAACGACGCCAGAAATTAGTCTTGATAACCCACAAGTATAGGGGATCGCAACAGCTTTCGAGGGTAGAGTATTCAACCCAAATTTATGGATTCGACAAAAGGGGAGCCAAAGAATATTCTCAAGTATTAGCAACTGAGTTGTCAATTCAACCACACCTGGAAACTTAGTATCTGTAGCAAAGTGTTTAGTAGCAAAGTAATATGATAGTGGTGGTAGCGGCAACAAAAGTAAAGACAGCAAAAGTAATATTTTTGGTATTTTGTAGTAATTGTAACAATAGCAGCGGGAAAGTAAATAAGCGAGAACTAGTATATGGAAAACTCATAGGCACCGGATCAGTGATGGATAATTATGCCGGATGCGGTTCATCATTTAACAGTCATAACATAGGGTGACACAGAACTAGATCCAATTCATCAATGTAATGTAGGCATGTATTCCATATATAGTCATACGTGCTTATGGAAAGAACTTGCATGACATCTTTTTTCCTACCCTCCCGTGGCAGCGGGGTCCTATTGGAAACTAAGGGATATTAAGGCCTCCTTTTAATAGAGAACCGGAACAAAGCATTAGCACATAGTGAATACATGAACTCCTCAAACTATGGTCATCACCGGGAGTGGTCCCAATTATTGTCACTTCGGGGTTGCCGGATCATAACACATAGTAGGTGACTATAGACTTGCAAGATAGGATCAAGAACTCACATATATTCATGAAAACATAATAGGTTCAGATCTGAAATCATGGCACTCGGGCCCTAGTGACAAGCATTAAGCATAGCAAAGTCATAGAAACATCAATCTCAGAACATAGTGGATATTAGGGATCAAACCCTAACAAAACTAACTCGATTACATGATAAATCTAATCCAACCCATCACCGTCTAGCAAGCCTATGATGGAATTACTCACGCACGGCGGTGAACATCATGAAATTGGTGATGGAGGATGGTTGATGATGATGATGGCGACGAATCCCCCTCTCCAGAGCCCCGAACGGACTCCAGATCAGCCCTCCTGAGAGGTTTTAGGGCTTGGCGGCGGCTCCATATCGTAAAATGCGATGATTTCTTCTCTCTGATTTTTTTCTCTTCGAAAGCAAATATATAGAGTTGGAGTTGGTGTCGGAGGGCATCCAGGGGGCCCACGAGGTAGGGGTGCACCCTAGGGGGGGCACCCTCGTGAGAAGGGTGTGGGCCCCCTGGTGTTCATCTTTGGTGAGGATTTTTTATTATTTTTTCTAAGATGTTCCGTGGAGTTTCAGGTCATTCCGAGAATATTTGTTTTCTGCACATAAAACAACACCATGGCAATTCTACTAAAAACAACGTCAGTCCGGGTTAGTTCCATTCAAATCATACAAGTGAGAGTCCAAAACAAGGGCAAAAGTGTTTGGAAAAGTAGATACGACGGGGACGTATCACACGTCGGCCGTTGGATGGACATCCAACAGTCACTGCTGCTAGAATCGTGTGTTCACTGACAAAGCCTTGCGTAAACAAGTCAGCCTCGAAATCTGTGGCGTGTACAGCCCATTTGCTATTATTTTTATAATTTTTACTCATTTTCTAATTCATATGGAATTTATTGCAGCCCGTTTTCCATTTTTAGAATTGCTGTCCATTTTCTGGTCAGTACCAGGGTCAAAAGTTTAACTAAATATGTGGGAAATTTTGAAAATTTGCAAATTTTTGCTGGGGACGAAATATTCTTAATCCAAAAATTAATAGCCATACTAAAACAAATTTAAAAATAAATTAGTACTATGTCATGTTAAATCCAATGAAATACGTATAAGATATCAATGAAGAACAAAAACAAAAAAAGAAACTTATATCCCATTTGCTATAAATTTTTTGGAATTTTCAACCCCTTTTGATATTACTTTTAACAGACATTGACCATACTCTTAAGACAGGCCGGAATGCATCCCTCCTCGTCTTGAAAGATTTGCAGCACAGTAATTTGGAGAAAACAAACAGGCCTAGCTTGGGTATTCTTCAAAAAGAAATACTGGCTACCTATTTTCCCAAAGAACTGGTGCATGAGCATTTAGCTTTATTTATTTATTTATTTATTTACTTATTTATGTTTAGGGGACCATGAGCATGTACCTGGGCCGGATTCATGTGAGAGCCTCCCTTCCAGTTAATTATGGGCTTCTCTATTGGGCCTTCATCCGTGGGCTGCATGTTATCAACAAGTGGAAAATGTGTTCCGTACGAAAAATAGTATGCGCTACGCACAGTACGGGGCACTAAAGGATCGAACCGTGCAACGACTTCCAAAACATTGTGTTTGTCGTTCTAACAACACATTTATTCAACCAACAGACCAAATATACTACTGATTGTACATTGAAAATAGCAGCAGCAGCAGCAACCAGGGCTAGGGGTGCAACAGAAGCAGTAAGCCGGCCAGAAGAGTGAAGACGCAGCTCTCTCTCTTCCAAACCAAACATCAGCCATCATTACAAAAGGGCTACCAAAAAAGAACAAGTGTATGCATCAAACTAAATAAAGATCCTACTACACCAAGTGTACGCATCTAACTAACTGGCTCAGTTAGACGTTACTATTTATTAAGCTGTGGAGATTGGCTAACGGCTTGAACCATATGGGTGCCTGATGGGGGAAACTCCAGCCAGCAGGTCGAAGTCTGATACTTGTGACCCTCTCTCCTACTTTGGGCTGCAGAGTGTGGCGGCACATATCAGGGTATGGTGCATGCAGAGACGCATGGTATGTTGTGTACACACAGTTTTGCCTGATTAACAAAACCGTGCTGCCATCATGATCCTTGCCGTCGGTTATCTCCTGGTTAATCGGATAATTCAGTCCGACAAACAGAGAACGTGTACCAAGGCTACTTACCAGCCTCCAGTCAAAAAATCCTGAAGGCCCAGAGAAGCTAGGATCCTACTCAAAGACCTTGCAGTGACTGTGATTGTATTCCGCGAAACAACAGGTCTGGTACATGCGAACGATCATCAATCTTTCGCCGTTGTCTGATCGAGCCAGGAACCACCTGCAACTGCCATGCCGCTTTTCTTTGAAAGGTTCTAGGATTAGGAAGGGTAGGGACACCAAGCGGCCTACAACATCATATCAAGTTGGAGTCAAATAAAAAAGGGCTCTTGATTTTGTCAAATATGAGCATGAATATTTTTTCAGCAAATGTTGACAGTAATATAAGCAAGCCATCATGATATCATAGGAAAGTAACATACTGCTGTAACAGCTGTTTGTAGCGATGACTGGAGTAGGCCAGCAATATGTCCAGCCATAGAAGGAGTCGACAGTGTAAATGAAGCCCTTGTGTTCAATGACATCAGAGAACCATGGAGGATGTATGATCCTGCGATGGACGTGCAGATTTATCCACTTACTGTAGTGACCTGTCAGATAGGCGAGACCGCGGTTGAAGAACGCAATTAGCCTAAAGTCTTTCTAATTCGCAGATCTTGTGGGCACTTGGCAGATTACAACCTTGAGCAAATCAAACTTGGTATCATGTTGGCTACTGTAAGATTCCGAGTATTCTGGGCCACGGTGCCAAAGCAGTGCAATGTTAATCGAAGGAAGGGGGATCAATCGCCGGGTGTAGACCTCCACGAGCATCCAGCTACCGCGACCGTTGACGAGCACCATCCAAGATGTGTTCATGCCGACCCAGTACATACCGTTAATGTAGTTGAGGCTGACGGGGATCGGATCGTAGTCAAGGGGGTTGATGCTCGCCACCCTACGATCGTTATGCTGCGTGACACGCCGTTTCTGAAGATCAGGCGGCATCAGCAAGCAAGGAGCTGACTAAAAAAGCTCCGGCCTGAGGGCTTTGAGCAAACGGTACAGCCCCGACGAGCACGCGGCGAGCGGCATGGTACTGAGATTGTCCACACGCGAAACAATGAGCTTGATTACCTCTGTGGGGAGCGAATTCCGGCCACTCTTTCTGCGGACGCTACTCGATTCTGCCATTGTTAGTGCTTGGGTTTCGGACGAGGGGGAGGCGCCTTAGCAGGGATGGAAGATTGGACGAGATTATGTGCGGACAAAGATGGAGAAGCGAATATGTGCTGCGGGAAGTGGACATGTGATGATGACTACAGCACACCGCTTGACTTACGAGACACATACCAGCAGCGTAGGGTCATGTCGATGCCAGACAACTTGCTTGAGTGATCACAGTACTGGTACTCCCTATAGTGATATGCCCTAACTTGCTTGAGTAGAGTAGTAGAGTAGGACTCTGCTGTACTACTAGCATCGGAGGAGTAGTATATTCTAATCTAAAATAGTTACAAACTTGAATGCCTGAGTGTGGAACGACTACAAACCGTGCTCAAAGACCGTGTCTACTTGGTGTTTGGACATAGGCGACAACCTCAATGCCAACGGTGCTGCTCCCGTTGCACCGTATGTGTTTCTGTCCTTCCTGTTCAAAATCCAAGGAGGTTCACCTGGACATATGCATTATCAAGTTAAATGTTGATCATTAGTCTTCGCTCAATGTAATCCGTTGTCTAAGCATGTGGAGACTTCCATGCAGGATCTTGCTCTATTGGAGTATCGCGCATGAATAAAAGTGTATCCGTTTATGGTTTAGTCTAGAATCTTCCATGTATGAATTTTTACTACAATACTGGTGAAAGACTTATGATGAACCATTTCTTACATCTCCTCTGCCCGCTTGCAAGTCATCCTGATTTAATCCCTCCGTCTAGGTGTATAAGGGCATGGTTAATATTACTTAATAGTATAGCTAACTGTTGACTATAAGAAAGTGCCATGTCATCTGTAGCCAACATGTATAACAATCGATACTCAAAAACTAATTATTAAAGATCATTTCTTGCAAAGCACAATAAGTGTTATTTCTTCACAAGTTTTGGATGCAGGTTGAACAGTTGAACGCTTTTGTTTGCAAAAGATACCTTTTTATCTATTTCACCCTGATGTTTGTGAGCTCTAGAGATGAAATAATATCCGAAGAAACCTATCGATACCCGTTACACATGAGATGACCCCCACATCCTTTGTCAAAATAAACAACTCCCCGATCAATGCATTTCACTCTTCGGTGCAACGCACGGGCACCTTACTACTCCCTCGGTCCTTTTTAGTCTGCGTTTAAGAAAAATCCATTTTTCCCGCAATGCTCTGCGTATTAGCGTGTTGGGGTTGTTCTTTCAACTTTACCCCTCCTTTATGTTCGCTCGCACGCATGCCTGCAGTTACTCACATCTCTCTCTCCCATGCATGTCCTTCGCGCCTTCCCAAGGCAGGCAGCCGCCAACCTCTTACTCTCCTCCCCAGTCCCCACCGGTCCCATCTCACCTTCCCATTCTCCCATCTCTGCTACATCTCGTACATCTCCATGGATGAAATGCACCCATCATGGTTGTGGTAGGATAGCCAACCCTAGTGAGACCATGGATGAAAGCTTGCTTGACGTGGACAACATCAAGCTCGCGTACCGAAGCGTGCTCCCGCTCATGGACGACAACGCACTTGTGGAAGACGGGGCGCTAACTAATGACAACGTGTTGCAGCTAGGCGATGTGTTACAGGTGTGCGGCGCGCCTGCGGACGGCGATGTACTCGTGCAAGGCGGTGCGCTCGCAGACTGCACCATGCACCTGGATGACGGTGGCATCCACGCGCCTGAGCACGTCGTACGGGTGCTGGTCGGGCTGCTAATCTATGGTGGGTTGTTCAGTTTAGGAGGGAGTTGAAAATTTTGGTGGAAAGATTTCATCTGCCAAAATTAAACGAATTGTTTTGGATCCAATTCCACCAGTATCAAGCGACGATGCTGTTCTTCTTGCCTCGGCATTGTTCATGCTCAAACGCCATGCAATGGGTGAGAGATTGGCACAGATGCTGAGAAGATTTTGCACAGAGAGAGAGAGAGAGACGCATGCGCCTGCATGTAGAGATTGAGCGGAGAGAGAGAACCCGCATGCATGCAGAGAGGTGGACAAAGGAGAACGTGGGTGCGAGAATACAGGGTGTCGAGCCAATCGTTGCATGCGCACAATAACTACCCAGTGTCCCTTCTGTAGCAAACCAGGGGCAAAACAGTCTGGTTTTTGCTGCTCTCTCCTCTCCTTGGTATGTGGGCTAAGCATAGAATGCAAAGAAAAAGGACCGGAGGGAGTACTATAGATTAGTACGACCAAAAATTGAACTAACATTATATATAGTACGATAAATGCTGATGCATGTCACCTAAAATTATATCATTCAAAACTATGTTCAAATACGAATCCAACGATAAAGTTTTTGTTGACATGCACTAACATTTTGTTAAAATCTTCAGTCAAATTCAATGGGGGACTAATAAACCACGGCCGATGTAGTACAAGTGTAGAGGGCGGCGCTGCATGGGAGTCTCACCTCTCGCCCCGCTCGTGGCGCAGCAGTAAAGCCATCATATCACAAAACCCAACCACTCCCAGTAATAAGTGGCCTGGTAAAATAAACGGACAAGCAACCATCACATCCCTCCGTCTTTTTTGCATTTCATCTCTCTGCATTTAGTTTCTCCGGTTCATCTCGCACACTCGATCCCTAGCTACTACTCCTAGGGCCAGTTCTTTTGGCGGCTTCCCCGGCTTTTCCCACAAGGTGCCTCACTCATTTATTTGGGCGTCTAAACTACTACTCCATCCTGGTTTATTCCTCATCATTGTAATTTGTGCTAAATTTTGACCAAAGATTTAACTGGTTTATTCCTCACCATTGTAATCCCTCTGTCTAGGTATGTAAGTCATCTTACGAAAACCAAATAATCACAAGCTTGGCTAATGTTGTTTTTCTACTTTTACAAAAACCGCATCGTAATGTTAAAACGTGCATTTGCACGTACATAAGTAATAGTAGTACTCCCTCCGTCTAGGTGTATAAGTCTTCCCTCCTTCTTGGTCACGGTGCACAACCAAAGATGACTTATTGACATGGATGGAGGGAGTAGCACAGTCTACAAGCATATATCGAGAGAGACGTGTAGTGCGATAGTATATAGTAAAGTTTGTGCTATATGCACGTACTTGCAAAATGCGTACGAATACACAAGGTTTCCAAACTTTCCCTTTTACATACTTAATTAAGGACGCTAAAAATTCATGAACGTTCGGGATTTATCATTTGCGTCCCAAAACTAATGAGATCGCCTTACGAAACAAAAATTATACTCCTCCTAAAAGCCACAGCGCTCGCAGGAGCGCTTGCAGCGCGCCACGAGTGCCCTGGTGCACGGCCGTTTCCCAGCGTGCTGACACAACGCCTCTTCCTCAGCCTCGCAACTCGTGAGGTGCTGATTGGCGGCTTGCCGGCGGGCGAGCGCGATCTCACCGGTGTGGTGATACGGTGCCAACAGGTACTCCTCCTTGCTGGAAGCATGCACCCGTTCCATGTACCGCCAAGCGTGGATGAGGCGCTTGGGCCCGAGTGCACTCAGGGCGTCGGCACGGGCGTCCTCCACCACCCTCACGGCCCTCGCACGAGCCTTCTGCCAAAGAGCCAATCGCCTGACTCTCTCGGACGCGACATAGGCCTCCCAGGCAGCTTGTTCCGTGGTGTGATTCTCTTCCTCGACGTTCTTCTCCACCTCTATTTTGGCACGCTCTGATGGAGGCAAAGCCTCCCACAAGGCGACATCCATTTCTTTCCAAGGCTCCTCAAGGATGGGGGCTCGGCGGGCGGCGCGGCGTTCTCCTCGTAGCGGGGAGCCGACGCGTCCTCCGGCACGCGTGCTGGTGAGATTGGCAACGCCGTTGCGTCCACCTCGACGCGTCCTCCTCGACTAGTGGCGGTGAGGAACGGAACGGTGACGCGTCGTGTAGCGGCAAGGAGCGGAACACCGACATGTCCTCCTCGACTAGTGGCGGCGACGAACGGAATGGTGACGCGTGACCGTCCGCGCGGTGCAGCGAGGGGCTCCTAGGGCTTGGGAGGGGCGATGCCATGGTGGTCAGCATGAGAGGGAGGGGGAGATAGCGATGAACGTGAACGTGAGGGGGAGGAGATAACGATGTCGTGGGAGGCGCAGTATTTATAGCGAGCAATGGCACACCTATGTAAGATATGGACTGAGCTGCACTGATTTAACTGCAGGTCCAGTTGTGTCACTGACATGTGGGCCAGACCCCTATTGGGCCCATATGTCAATGACCCAATGCACCTGCAGTTAAGTAACAGCTACGTGGGCATATTTGTTGGAGTAAATTACGGGGGAGCGAAGGGGTGGAAATATTGCTGGTCACAACAGATTGGACGAGCGTGGGGGGAGGAGAGTCGTGCATGCATATTTTTTCACACGGGGTGGAGTGGTGGGACCGCCGGAGGGAGAAGGAGAGTTTGGCAGGCATATTGTTTCCACACATGGAGAGGAAAAGATTTGGAGACGAACGGGCTTCCTGCGGGTATGGGGAACGGTGCATAATAAGTCATCTTGCATGTCGGGCTAGGTATAGTCTCAAGTCATTAAAAACATACACGCCCCACACATGTTCATATTTCAAGGTGCACTAAATTATTGCATGTGATGATTAAGGCTAGCCATAATGGTGGTATCTTAGCTGGTATCATGCACATGGGAATAGCAAACATGCTGATGTGGCAAAGAATTAAAGAAGAGAGGGGGGTTAGAGTAACTAGTGTTCATGCATGCATCTCGTTTTCCATTCACATTTTACAAGTAAAATTCGTGGACAAACTTTGACCCAAAGTATGATGGGGACTAGTAAACCAGAATGGAGGTAGTAGTTTTTTTTAATCAAAGAAGGGTTTCCCCTTCCGATTTTCATTACTGAAAACCAGCATCTAAATCTAAACCATAGTATTTGCCCTAGAACTACCAGGTTCAACATCTCGCAACATAAACCCATACAACCTCCATCGCAAAAAAAACCATACAACCATACGCCAAGGAGGTACGTAGTACTATGAATTCCATTTTCGCTCCATACCAATCGTTCTAAAAACTACTTACTACTTATAACGCGCCATTGAAAATCGGAACTCTTAACCCCGCTAAAAACGATATTTTAAACATGGCTACTCGATCTGTGGCAACTAGCGAGCCACCGTGCTCCAAGTCGTTCACCTGTGGTCCCGACCATCAACTCCTACGGATCAAATTATCACGCGAGCTGACTATTCCTACAAAGGTGCTCCACCACGTACCCGGTACCCGCGAATGCCGCAATCATGCACCTAGGGTTTTAGGGTTTATTTGTTAACGTCGCCTTTACGTAACACTCATGTGTGCGAGACAGCGAGAGGCCGACTACGTGCGTGCGCCTCTTCTCTTCGTATATGTACTCCACCGTTTGTCTGGTGTCCAAAAAATTATAATAACTACTAGCAATGTGCCAATGCGTTGCCACACGATCAAAGTAGATTAATGCATATTCACCGATTTGATAGAAAAAAAAAGTCTAGTTTTGAAATACGTATATCACTAAAAATATGTTATGTTTCACTCAAAATATATTCCTTTGACGGTTTTGATGAGATAAGGGAGGAATGTTGATGGTTTCAAGATTCGAGAAGTGGTATATGTCTAATTTCTACTCTTACCAGCAAGATGCCCGTGCGTTGCACGGAACATCAAGATCTTGTGGGAGAAAAGGATGAACGAGGGAAGGCCTTATCTGCAAATGTGGTGAAGAGTGCGGGTAAATTGCCATATTTTCCTTCCTATCCGTCAGATATAAATCGGATGACCTACATTGCAGGATGGCAGGCCCACCATCATCATCAACTCTATTTTTTATCCCTACTCTTATAAAAAGCATTGTCGGTGATGATCGTGTGCCTGCCATCCTGCAATATAGGCCGTCCGATCTATATCTGACGGATAGGAAGGAAACTATGGCAATTTTGCAAAAAGATACCCACACCCCTCTCCACATTTGCAAATAAGGCCTTCCCTTGTTCATCCTTTTCCCCCACAAGATAAACTACTCATACAAATGCATCTTGATGTTCCATGCAATGCATGGGCATCTTGCTAGTTGTTGCAAAAAGCCCATGTGTGTGTGAGAGAGAGGGAGAGTGGAGGAGGACGGAGTGCATGTGTGACAAAGACACAAGGAGTGTGTGTGCGATAGGTATCAGCTTAAAATGAGGCGATAATGTGTGTGTGCATGATCGAGAGGGCGTGTCTCAAGAAGGGAAGAAAAATCTACATAGATACAAGGAGCGGGAGAGAGACATGTATGCGATGGTGGAAGCACGAGTGTGCGGGTGTATAAACCTATTTAGAGGCTAGCTAGTCGATAAATGTTTGTGAGAGAAATACGAGTCGGGGTGCGAAAGCGAGAGTTTTGTGTGTGAGAGAGAGACGGTAGTCGGGAAGGGGAGTGGAAGCAGGAGTTGTGTGCGTGTCTGTGAGAGAGAGAGGAGACAGTAGTCGGGGTTGTCTGATCGGTAAACAAATGAATAATGTCAGTCTAGGATGGAGACGAAAAGGAGACCGCAACAAATATTGTGTCTACAGGAGAGAGAGAGAGAGTAATTTTAGTTGTATGAGTCATATGTAGAGACATATAGGGTGTGTGAGAGAATCCCATAGAGAGAAAGACGAGTGGAGACTGTGTGTGTGGCGGTGAAAAAGAAAGCTTAGGTACCGAGTGATACCAGAGAACAGTAGAGATGTGAGAGATAATGAAAACCGTGTAATGTATAATGATAGGGAGAGTGTGACACTTCTCAAGGGAGATGTCGAGAGACCATGTTTGCGAGGATAGGAGAAACATGAAGTGAGCGTGCGGGTGAGCTGGAGAAAAGAGAGTGATAGCTACCTGAAGGAGCATGCATGCAAGAGAGATGGGCGTGAAAGGAGTGAACAAAAAAGGGATTCAAATATTTGAATTCGAGATGATGATACATGTAATCCATACTCGAACCAAAATTGATCTATCAAACATGCATACTCATATGAATTCACACACATCTATGTTATTTAATATGTAGATATTACTGATCCATACATTTTACTAGAACATAATTTGGTTAAAAAATTCGAATTCAACCTTAAGATTTCGAGATTGTTGTATTTGTAAATCATATTATACATATAAAGGAGGAGAATTCTTTGTTGTGCTTTTGAAAGTATATATAAAAAATGATATATATAGAATGTAATTCCAATTGAAAATGGATCCCGCCCGAAAAAAATAGAATACAAACGGGATTCGAATTGAGTTGGCACGGTAAACGTGCACTCTGCAAAATTTGAACGAAGCGGGGAAAGTCGCAGTAACCGCCTGAAACCAAAATCTGCGAGATGGAAATCACTACTGCCTATCCCTGCCACGCAAAGCCTATCTGCTGGATTTCTATAGGTTTTGATAGGGGTAGGTTTGTAATTTCACCCAAACGTGACGTAACGACCTCTCACCCGGATTCATACACGGTGGGCGCCAAAACACAGTGTGTCCTCGGCCGAAATCGACTCCCTCCCCAATTCATATTCATACATGGTGGGCGCCAAAAACAAACTCTCCTCGGCAAATATTCGGTGTATGCGAGATTACCGTCCTATCCCCAACCGACTAATGTTGATGTGATGTAGTAGAAATTTGAAACGGGGGCTAAGTTTGTAAATTTCCTCGCATTTGAGACAAGCGCACCCTGAATACATGGTTCCCCCTTCCTCTCTACCTCCCTTTTCCCCATTCGTACTCCGTGGGCGCCAAAACACCCTCTCCACCCCACCCTCCTCCGTCTGCCGCCGTCCGCCACCCCATCCACCGCCGTCCTCCTCCACCATGTCGGAGCTGATACCCCGACGCCGCCATCCATTACAAGAGATCGACCTCTCTCATCCACGGCTTCGGACCGGGATCCTTGCATCCCGTCCTCTCGCTTCATCCCCGCCGTCGTCCACCTTGCCGGTGCCGCTCCTACGACCGTATCATACACCGCGCCCCGCCGCCACCGTCTACCCTCCTAGATCTACTTCCACGCCACCGACAACCATCGCTACCGCAGCACCGAAAAATTCTCAGCAGATGCGTACACGGCGTCGCACCAGAGGCGGTACTCTTTCGTATCTGCCCAACTTATTTATCGCAGCAAGAAAATAGATCGCCACTGCTTTACTCTGATTTCTTGTCTTGGTTGCGAAGTTGCCTTTGTCCGGTTTGCACCTTCAGATCCGCCATGGCACGCTCAAAACTATACTCCCAATGCTTATGGTTTTCCCCTTTTATATTCCACACTAGTTAAATCACAGTAGACTAAATTTCAAAATTGGGTCATTCGATTTTTCAGAGCTCGCCGGAGTTCGCCGGTGCCATTGAAGGGTCTCAGGTGGTTGTGGGGCCTCACCGAAAGAAGAAAACTCGACACGGGTGGGGGTGGGGGTGGCGGAGGAACACATGTGGTGGGGGCCGGTGGTCCGGCCGGCGGCCCGTGCGGTGTTCTGTATGGGAAGAATCAGAGACGAGGAAGAAGAAGGGTTAGGAGACGTAGGATCTTCATCCAACCGCCTGAAATGGTCGAGAGACAGCTAGGAGTTGCATTCTTAATGCGCTCTGGTTCATCATGTGTGGGCACTGCGCAACCAACATTTTGTTATCCAAAATCTGCTTGCTCTTCTTTACCATGTTCCTCTTCCATTCTTCTTTAATATGTACTCTCTCTGTTCCTAAATACAAGTCTTTGTATAGATTCCACCATGGACTACATATGGAGCAAAATGAGTGAATCTACACTCTAAAATGTATCTAGATACATCTGTATGTGATCCATAGTGGAAATCTCTACCAAGACTTATATTTCGGAACGGAGGGAGTATGGTAGTAGTACAGTATGTTCCTTGTACTAAAGATGAGCAGGGACATTTGCAGTGTAGAGGTCTATACGGTCGGTTGTGATGGACACTTTGAGCCTCTTTGATTCGTAGGATCTTGTAAAGATAGGAATAGGATTTGTAGTGGCCTGCCCACTTGAATCCTATAAGAATAGCAAGGAAATGCGGGGAGTTGTGTCGCCTTTGAGAGTTACACTGATATTAACAGTACTGCACCTTCACTTGAAGAGAGCTGGTATCCGAAGCCTTTCTAGCCAAATCGGTAATACTAGCACATATATTCCAGCAAGTTCCACTTTGCTGATTTTACTCTCATGCTTAAGGTTTTCCCGTTATATCTACACTATGATCTGTGTAGTTGCTTTGTGTCGCACTAGCAGCAGTCCACTCTTGAAGCTAAACACTGCAATGACTTACAAAATTGGCATCAAGGCATTGAGTGCCTTTCTGGATGCAATGAAACTCATACGCTCCCCACCTGTTGATTCTTGTTCAGAATATGATCCTAATGACTATTCTAACCTTGAGGAGTCAAAGGCAGATGGCCTGTCCTATTCACCCATCAAGGTGCCTATTCTAATTTGGCAATGTTTTATTGATTGCGGGTATCTTGCATATGTTGTCTTGCATTTCTTCTACTTTGTTGCACCGCCATCTGCTTAGTTTACTCATCATATATGTCAAGATGCCATGCCCATCCATTATCAATACATATTCCATCTGTCATCATACCATGTTTTTTCCACTCAAATGTTGTTCTTGTGCATCAGACATCAAAAAGGAAGAGGGTGATTGCCGAACCTGAAGGAGCACCAGCAAAGTCCTTGAAAAACGTGGTGGTGCCGTAGAAATCAGACAGCACCCCACTTATATTGGTTGTACAACCAGTGACACAAAACGTAGGACCGACTCCAGCAGACTGTACCCATACTTCACTGGCCACACCACTAGCACCACCACACAAGACCTACACTCCAACAAAAGGTATACCGATTTCATTTGCCATAGCACCAGCTGTACCATAGAAAAATCCCACTCCAGCAAAAAGTACAGCAAGTCCACCGGCTGAAGACCTATCCCAACTGCAGAGACGGCCAATTCCTGCAGATTGGAACCCCATTCCATTTATTCCTAGTTTAAAAGACAATGCTTTCAATGTTGTTAGGGACTACGTGCATATATTCCCATCATGGTAAGATTATTGTGAAGACAAACACCATTTTCACATCTTCCTATCCAACTTACGTGTAAGTGTTATTATTCATGGTTATTATTTTCCTGTTTTCTGCTAATTGAACACATCAATGATTTACATTACATTGTTGTAACTAGGCGAGGGTCAATCTGGATAGTCATGACGAGCAAAGCTTGCTTGTGATTTTCAAGGAAGCATTGCAGCAGTATCGGTGTTACCTGAGGAAATCACACTTTGATGGCAAGTCTATAAACGAATTTCCGGTGAAGTCTCCTGTGCTAAATTTAGAAGACATTGAATGGAAAACCTTGTTATGCACTGGTCTCCTTCCCAGGATGAGGTACTGTCTATGAAATCACATGACAATTTGAATTTCTACTTTTCCGCATGTGCCTTATGGATTTTTTTTGCAGGAAATCTGCTCAAAGAAGAATTCCGGTTTGACAAGAACGACAGGATATAGCAAATATGCTGCCCGCTACTTTGCTCTTGTTAGTACCTATTGTCCTGTATCACTCTACTTGCATACATACCTGGTTCATTATGTGACAGCAGTATGCATGATAGCTTGCTTATCAACTGTTCGCTCCAAATTATCTGATCTGTATGAATGGTTACATTAGTGTAGAATATATCCAATGCCAATGTTTTTTAGCTCTGCATTGTTCTTGTAAGTACATATTGTCCTTTATCAGTGTACTTATAATGACATGTAGTTGTTCATGTACCATCACTCTGCAGCTTATTTTCCTTTGCCCTCCATTTTCTACACATCAGATCTATATTTACTCTTACCATAAGGTTGGTACTGAAGAAGTTTAGTTGTGCATTGCTCTTGGCTGTACCTTTTGCCTGTATCGCTGCACTTACATTTATAGCTACTTGGTTATGTAGCATCACTCTTCATCTTATCTTAAATATTCTCCATTTTTTCGTATATTATCACATCTATATTTACTCTTAACAAAATGTAGAATAAAGGCAATGATTTTGAAGAAGATTCTGTGGTAAACTTCTTGAATTGCCCCCCCCCCCATCAGCATGGACAAGGCCTTTATAGAGCCTGTCTTCACCAATAATGTAAGTTTGTCCATCTAAAGCCTTCAAACTTTGTTGTATATATTTGGTTAGGCATGACTACAACAGCTGTTTATTTTTGGTGTTTGTATCAAATTGCTTGTTTAAAGTTTATTATGTGGTTCATAAACAAAAGTTTGTCCTTTCTCAATTTAAGTTTTCAGTTGTACAACCAAGTTCCTTCTTCATACCATGTAAATTAAACTATACGGAGCAAGTGATCTTCTTTTGCACTGCATGTATGCTTCTGTTCTTCATCCGTAATCAAGTGGTGTGGTGAACCTACCCACTACAGCACAATGTCATATTCTGCAATGTCTTAACTATGAACAATGTCATATCATTCTACTATTATTTAAACTGTCTCTTTATTTACCAATCTGAAATGGTATAAATTGACAGCACACTAACCATTGATACTTATGAGTTCTTGATCTGTAATCCAGTGGTGTCGTGAAGCTGCCAACTCCTTCACAATGTCATTTCCTGCCATGTCTTGACCTGAACAATACCATATAGTGTTAATGCAATTTTAAACCGTGTCACTTTATTTGTTAGTAAGAAATGTGATGAATTGTCAGACTGATACTTTTATGTGCAAAACCTGTCATCTGTCTGCTTATTTATCTTTCAGAGTGAGGAAGATATAAGTGTTGAACAAGCGCAGTCTCATCATCTTGCTCAGCTGCTTGCGCTGCTGCTCCCCAGCAGGGCTAACCTTTCTTGAACTCTATTGAAGTGCTGTCGGTTTTGTATATTATTTTGTCGGCGTGTTTATTTGCACTGGTGGCGATCTTTGATGCCCAGTGTATGTAATCCGTTGTCTGCTTGTGCTTTATTATCATAGTGGCGAACTTTGATGCCAAGTGGATGTAATATACCGTAATTTCTTTATTGTATAGTCTAGGTTTTTTCTTATTGACGATGCTACAGTTATTTTACTGTATATATATATCCTGTCTTCGTAGTAAACCGGCCAAACCGTAAAATTATGGTACATAATCGGGCCGTCTTGCAATCACGATGTAGGTTGGGCCTGAAACGTGCCAAACAGCTCACGGGCCGGCAGCAGCCCGAAATGAACCCTGGCCCATGATTGTGTGAATCAAATCACGGGCTTTTAACAGGCCAAAATTGTCTCGGTCCTTGTTTGGCCCAATCGAATATCAGCTACGAGCAGGCCGGATGCAAACCGGGCCGTAGTTAGGCCCAACTATATGACGCGCTTTTAACATGCCGAAATTAATATAGGGCCGAAATGTTAAACGGGCCCTTAACAGGCCAAAACTAATATCAGGTCGAATTACTAAGTGGGCCTTTAGCAAGTGGGCCCAAAAGCATAGTGTCCAGTTAACGGGCCGAATCTGATATGGGCCATAATTGAGCCCAAAGCCTCTTAAAGGGTCGGACCTGATCTGGGCCGTAATTTGGCCCAGAACGTGGTAGGCTTTTAACGGGCCGAATCTCATATGGGCCACTATTAGGCCCGGAGCGTGGCAGGCCATTAATGGACCGGATCAAATATGGGCCGGCATTTGGCCCAAAACATGGCAGCCAGTTAATGGGCCGCCCTACTACGGTCCCCAAAATCTTGTGGGCCTACAGCTGGGCCGGCCCATTAATGTCGGTGAAATCTCATGGGCCTTTAGCTGGGCTGGCTCATTATGATCTGCAAGAATCTTGTGGGCCTTTACCTGGGCCGGCCCATTATGGCACACAAAAATCTTGTGGGCCTTTACCTGGGCCGGCCCATTATGGCCCGCAAAATCTTGTGGGCCTTTAGCTGGGCCAGCCCATTATGGTCCGCAAAATCTCGTGGGCCTTTAGCTGGGCCGGCCCATTATGGTCCGCAAAATCTTGTGGGCCTTCAGTTGGGCCAGCCCATTTAAACTTGATGGGCTGGCCCACGTGTCAACATCTCATAGGCACGTCTCGCCCATTGGATGAGTGACACCTATGCCAACGCGGACCTGACACGTGTCTCCTCCAGCCAATGTTGATTTTACACATGGAAAATCCCCATTGGTCAGGGCTGTTAACGGGTTATCGGATCCAAAACCCGACCGGATAGCTTAACGACGTTTCGTTACGGTGGATGCCGCGTGTCGGTCACCCTTGACGAAAGCACTTCTGTGACGCGCGATTTATCCTCATGGAAGTGGACACTTCCGTGATGATAATTTTGGTAATGTCATGGAACACTTCTACGACAGCACAGGTATGACTATCTTGATTCTGTCATAAATTTGTCATGGATGTACATGCATGACAAAAAACGCGACCTACTGTGACAAACACGTATCATCACGGAAGTGTATTTTTTGTAGTGTAGAGTATTAAGTTCATAAGAACAAAGTAACGCCTTAAGCAAGATGACATGATGTAGAGGGATAAACTCATGCAATATGATATAAACCCCATCTTTTTATCCTCGATGGCAACAATACAATACGTGTCATTTCCCCTACTGTCGCTGGGATCGAGCATCGCAAGATTGAACCCAAAGCTAAGCACTTCTCCCATTGCAAGAAAGATCAATCTAGTAGGCCAAACCAAACTGATAATTCGAAGAGACTTGCAACGATAAACCAATCATACATAAAAGAATTCAGAGAAGAATCAAATATTGTTCATAGATAATCTAGATCATAAACCCACAATTCATCGGATCTTGACAAACACACCGCAAAAGAAGATTACCTCGAATAGATCTCCAAGAGAATCGAGGAGAACTTTGTATTGGGATCCAAAGAGAGAGAAGAATCCATCTAGCTACTAGCTATGGACCCGAAGGTCTGGAGTAAACTACTCACACATCACCGGAGAGGCCATGGAGTTGATGTAGAGGCCCTCCATGACCAATGGCCCCTCTGGCGGAGCTCCAGAAAAGGCCCCAAGATGGGATCTCTTGGGTACAGAAGGTTGCGGCGGTGGAATTAGGTTTTCGTGGTGCTCCTGGATGTTTGCGGGGTACGTCGACTTATATAGGAGGAATAAGTAGGTCGGTGGAGCAACGAGGGGCCCACGAGGGTGGAGAGCACTCCCCCTGCCTCGTGGCCTCCTTGATTGTTTCTTGACGCCCACTCCAAGTCTCCTAGATCACGTTTGTTGAGAAAATCACGTTCCCGAAGGTTTCATTCCATTTGGACTTCTTTTGATATTCCTTTTCTGCGAAACACTGAAATAGGCAAAAAAACAATTTGGGCTGGGCCTCCGGTTAATAGGTTAGTCCCAAAAAGGATATAAAAGTGTAAAATAAAGCCCATTAACATCCAAAACAGATAATATAATAGCATGGGGCAATCAAAAATTATAGATACATTGGAGACGTATCAAGCAATTGATAGAAAAGCGAATAATTATGAGAATATCTAGGCATGATCATGTATATAGGCATCACGTCCGTGACAAGTAGACCGAAACGATTCTGCATCTACTACTATTACTCCACACATCGACCGCTATCCAGCATGCATCTAGAGTATTAAGTTCATAAGAACCGAGTAACGCCTTAAGCAAGATGGCATGATGTAGAGGGATAAACTCATGCAATATGATGTAAACCCCATCTTTTTATCCTCGATGGCAACAATACAATACATGTCGTTTCCCTTTCTGTCACTGGGATCGAGCACCGCAAGATTGAACCCAAAGCTAAGCACTTCTCCCATTGCAAGAAAGATCAATCTAGTAGGCCAAACCAAACTGATAATTCGAAGAGACTTGCAAAGATAAACCAATCATACATAAAAGAATTCAGAGAAGATTCAAATATTCTTCATAGATAAACTTGATCATAAACCCATAATTCATCGGATTTCGACAAACACACCGCAAAAAAGATTACATCGAATAGATCTCCAAGAGAATCGAGGAGAACTTTGTATTGAGATCCAAAGAGAGAGAAGAAGCCATCTAGCTACTAGCTATGGACCCAAAGATCTAAAGTAAACTACTCACACATCATCGAAGGGGCCATGGAGTTGATGTAGAGGCCCTCCGTGATCAATGACCCCTCCGGAGGAGCTCCGGAAAAGGCCCCAAGATGGGATCTCTTGGGTACAGAAGGTTGCGGCGGTGGAAATAGGGTTTCGTCGTGCTTCTGGATGTTTGCGGGGTATATGTATATATATAGGAGGAAGAAGTAGGTCGGTGGAGCAAAAAGGGGCCCACGAGGGGGTGGGCGTGCCCCCTACCTCGTGGCCTCCTTGATTGTTTCTTGGCATCCACTCCAAGTCTCCTGGATCACGTTTGTTCCAAAAATAACGCTCCCGAAGGTTTCATTCCGTTTGGACTCCGTTTGATATTCCTTTTTGGGGAAACACTAAAATAGGCAAAAAACAGCAATTTGGGTTAGGCCTCCGGTTAATAGGTTAGTCCCAAAAATAATATAAAAGTGTAAAAATAAGCCCATTAACATCCAAAATAGATAATATAATAGCATGGAACAATCAAAAATTATAGATACGTTGGAGACGTATCAGTCATAATAAACGAAACGGTGGAAAGTTGCATGGCAATATATCTCGGCATGGCTATGGAAATGCCATAATATGTAGGTATGGTGCCTGTTTTGAAGAAGGTAAATGGTGGGTTTGTGGTACCGATGAAAGTTGCGCGGTACTAGAGAGGCTAGCAACTGTGGAAGGGTGAGAGTGCGTATAATCCATGGACTCAACATTAGTCATAAAGAACTCACATACTTATTGCAAAAATCTACAAGTCATCAAAACCAAGCACTACGTGCATGCTCCTAGGGGGATAGATTGGTAGAAAAAGACCATCGCTCGTCCCCGACCGCCACTCATAAGGAAGACAATCAAAGAAACACCTCATGCTTCAAATTTGTTACACAACGGTTACCATACGTGCATGCTACGGGACTTGCAAACCTCAACACGAGTATTTCTCAAATTCACAACTACTCAACTAGCATGACTCTAACATCACCATCCTCATATCTCAAAACAATCATAAGGAATCAAACTTCACATTGTATGCAATGCACTTTATATGAAAGTTTTTGTTATATCCCTCTTGGATGCCCATCATATTAGGACTAAATTCATAACCAAAGCAAATTACCATGCTTTTCTAAAAGACTCTCAAAATGATATAAGTGAAGCATGAGAGTTCAACAATTTCTTCAGAATAAAACTATCGCCATGTCCAAAAAGATATAAGTGAAGTACTAGAGCAAATGACAAACTGCTCCAAAAGATATAAGTGAAGATCAATGAGTAGTTGAATAATTATGTAACCAAAATTTAAGAATTTCAGATCTTGGGATATTATTCAAACAGCAAGCAAAACAAAACAAAATAAAATAAAATGACGCTCCAAGCAAAACACATATCATGTGGTGAATAAAAATATAGCTCCAAGTAAAGTTACCGATGAACGAAGACGAAAGACGGGATGCCATCCGGGGCATCCCCAAGCTTAGGCTCTTGGTTGTCCTTGACTATTACCTTGGGGTGCCTTGGGAATTCCCAAGCTTAGGCTCTTGCCACTCCTTATTCCATAGTCCATCGAATCTTTACCCAAAACTTGAAAACTTCACAACACAAAACTCAACAGAAAACTCGTAAGCTCGTTTAGTATAAGAAAATAAATCAACACTTTTGGTACTATTGTGAACTCATTCTATATTCATATTGGTGTAATATCTACTGTATTCTAACTTCTCTATGGTTCATACCCTCGGATACTACTCATAGATTCATCAAAATAAGCAAACAACACATAGAAGACAGAATCTGTCAAAAACAGAACAGCCTGTAGCAATCTGGAGGTTCCAAATACTTCTGTAACTACAAAAATTCTGAAAAATTAGGACCACCAGGATAAAGAGTATATTGATCTACTGCAGTTGGAATTGGTATTTTATCACTCTATGGTAAAAAATAATTATTATTTTCGTGAGCGCATACTTTCTGTTTTTATCAGCAAGATCAAACAACAATCACCCAAGAAGATCCTAAAGGCTTTACTTGGCATTTTATTCAGACAAAAGGTATAAAACATTATTACTACAGTAGCTTAATCATGTGAACACACCAAAACAATAGGGGTAAATATTGGTTTGTGTCGTGGAAACGTCACGGCAGATGTCCTAGTGTGAGGACTTAGTCGTGAGGCCAACGCATCTATGCGGTAGCTTGAAGGGGTTGATCGGAATCGAGAGATGCAACACGCAAGACGAAGATTTATACAGCTTCGGGCCCTGGGAAACATCATCCGGTAACAACCCTACATGATGTTTGTGGCTAGGTCTCATTATCATCATCAGGGAGTCGCCTTAACTCCGGCTCTCCTAGTTGTGTCTAGACTTAATGATTATTCAACTTGCCCCTCTTGGGGAGCCCTGCCCCTCCTTATATATGTTGAAGGGGCGGGTTACATGTAGAGTCAAACTCAGATTAGAACTTAACCTATTTTGACGTCTTACCATAGGCTTCTCACCATGGGCCTCTTAACGTCTTGGGCTTCTTAACATCTTGGGCTTCTTAACATAAGCCGGTTTACTTTCCGACTTAACCATCTGACTTAACTGTCTGCTTAACTATCTGACTTATATGATTGTGTCTGCCGAGTTACATGACTATGTCTGCCGGGTTACATGACTGTGTCTGCCGGCTTACATGACTGTGTCCGCCAGCTTACATGACTGTGTCCGTCGGCTTAACCTGCTTAACTGTTCCCGCTGGCTTAACCTCTGGTTTAAACAATTTGCCAGCTTACCAATGAAATACCAAGTCCCAGCCAGGTCATATCTCCGGCCGGGTCATACCGCGGGGTATATCCCTGACATTAGCCCCCAGTTTAATTTGGATTCATCCATGTTAAACTGGTCCTATAAACAAAACACAAGAACAATTTTAACATGTTATGCTCCGGGTTTAAATATTCTTGTAAGCCGGCACCTGATCATCCTTAACTCCTTGTTATTTCCTCCTACAAAAATCCGGGTCAATAAGCCAACTTCATAATCAATTTGCTGACGTTGGTTTCTCATAGAGAAAAGACTGTGAAGAATAATTCATTTGACTCAGCTCCCAATGCTTAAAAATATTGGTCTTGAAATACCCATGTGACCTTCAACCGGCTTAAAGATGAAAACACCTGTCGGGTTATAAATAGATGATGTCGAGTCATAATTGTTGCCGACGTCGGGTCAAAATTGAGAATTTTGAAGATTTCCCTCCATCATATCCATATTACCTATAGCCCCCAAGTCTTGAGCTGAGCAAAGTGATGACTTAAGACTTGCTTCAATATAAATATCACCACTTTGAAGAAATCCATGTTGTTCATCTCAATCACTAGTCAAAACTGAGTATTCCACATAATAGCCCCCAAGTGTCGGGTTGTCATGCTTGCAGCAACCTGGGACTTGAAATTGCTTTATGCTCATAAAAACTTCAACCAGTGTAACCCCCAAGGGCCGGGTCATTATGCAATAATGAGCAGGGACTTTATACATATGATCATGTAAATTTGAGCAGCAACGTGTAGCCTCCAAGGGCCGGCTCATTATAATGTGATGAGTCGGGTCTTCAATAAGGCCAGTAAAAATGACTTTCCATTAGCCCCCAAGTGCCATGGTGCATGCTAGCAGTGACATGGGACTTGCATATTTGATATAATCTCAATCTGAATAATGTATCCCCCAAGTGTCGGGTCGTAAGACTGCAGCGACTCAGGACTATTCTTTCCATTGTAGAATAAATCATATCCATTGATAAAATAATAGCCATTGCGCCAAAGCGAATTCGAATACCTTATTTGTTTGACAAGTAAATCCGGAGTTTAAATACCCGGCGGCTCTTGGTCGATGGCGATTTTATATGCCTCCATTGTAAGCCGAAATTTTTATAACCCGGCGGCTTATAGCCTTTGAGAAAATCAAGAATTGATAACCCTTTTGAGACACCAATTTCAATCTTTGATGATGGGCTGGAACTTAATCATTTATGTAAATCATAGATCTATAAATCCTGCACATAGTTTAAACAACATATGCCCTGGCGACTTAACGTCAAAAGCCAGGGCGGGCAACCACCGAAATGTAGTCTTATCCTGCACACAAGTAGATCACAAGATCCCTTGGCGGTTTACCGCAGGGCGGGTCATAATATCCCACATATAACCATTGTGATATTGAATTTGTACTGCCGGTTTACATGACTTGTGCAGTAAGGACGATAACCCAATCCTTAGAAGCCAATACTTCCAAATATATGACAATTGTCACATGCTGGCGACTTATCGTCCAAAGCCAAGCCGGGTTTAAATGAAACCACACTTATACTTAGATCTGAACAAAAAAGTCTCAAGACAAAACCAAAGATTGTTTGCAAAAACATAAACCAAATAAAAATTGAGGTTTCTGATTTGAATACGATCAGTAAATCGTTCCAAAGGGGTTAAGCTAGGATTCGAATACGATCATGTAGCCCCCAGTGGCTTTGGCGTTGCGACAATCAAGAGGGTACGGACAGCTATGTTCTCTTTGGTTTGAATACGACCTATGTTTGAATAGGATGCCCCCAAATGACCTTGAGAGGTTTTTAACGACCCTGATTCAAAAATGATCCAAGTCGGACCCAAAAGGGGTTAAGCTATGATTCGAATACGATCAAGAAGCCCCCTAGTGAGTTTGGCATTGCGCCGATCAAGAGGGTACTGACAGCTATGTTCTCTTTGGTTCAAATACAACCTATGTTTAAACAGGAAGCCCCCTAATGATCATGAGGTTTAACGGCTAGATTTGAATGCGATCAGCCCCAAATTGATCGTTTGGAGCGGGGTACTTATGTGTAACGCCCCGAGAATCTTGCTACAGTAATCGCCCCTAATGATGCATTGTCGTCATGCTTTCCTAAGCCAAAATGCCACTTGTCTAAAATCTACTTCAAATTCAAATTCAAATGCATGTCAATTATTTATTTCATTTGTCATGCAAACAAAATAGTTCATCCCATGGAAACTAATCTCTAAATATTTGTCATGTTGAAACCAACATTTTTGCAACTCCCAATTTGCCCCTGGGAATTTATTCTCTGGTCCAGCAGCATTTTAAATGGCCTTTTCATTTTCTAAAAATGCTTGAACAATTCCAGTGGCTCTAAAACTTTTTATGCAACACCACAATGTTGTTCTTGAAATGTGTGCCAGATTTCATGTTTGACTAAATTCATTTTTGTCACTCGAGTTAATACGAAACAGTAGCTAACTTAATTACATAAAACGGAAAATAGGAAATTACTGTGCATCTGGGCCCTAGTGACCATAGAGCAGTTTCGGCCCAACCCACACCCCGCTTGCCCCCCATCTCCAGCTACAGAAGCAGGGGTGGGCATGGCGCTCATCCACCGGCGCCATTGCCGGCGATGCACATGCGCCGGCCATCCACCGACTCCCCCCCCCCCGCGCGTATATAGGCTCTCCTGAAACCCTGGCGCAACCCTAGCCCCCTCCATTTTTACCTCGCGTCGCCCTCCTCTCTCGTCGCTTGCAACCGCGCCGCCATCGCCATGCCTCGACTCGTCCACGCGGCCACCGTCGACCCTGGCACCTAGGAGCTGAACCATAGGCTCCGTCGTCATCCGCTACGTCGTACTCACCCTTGATTCCTTGGTGTGAGCCCCTACATCGCCGGATTCGTCGTCGTCTTCAACCTTCGGTCACCGGCGCATCCGCGACGATTGTCACCGTTCTGCTGCTCCTAAGCCACCAACGGGCCAGCGTGTGCCTCCGCGGTGAGTGTCGGTGTCAAAACTGAAGGATCTCTGGTAGGGGGTCCCGAACTGTGCGTCAAGGCCGGATGGTAACAGGAGACAAGGGACACGATGTTTTTTACCCAGGTTCGGGCCCTCTCGATGGAGGTAATACCCTACTCCTGCTTGATTAATATTGATGATATGGGTAGTACAAGAGTAGATCTACCACGAGATCAAGGAGGCTAAACCCTAGAAGCTAGCCTATGGTATGATTGTTGTATATATTGTCTATCTATCGACTAGCCTGGCCTCGGTTTATATAATGCACCGGAGGCCTAGGATAACAAGAGACCTAGCCGAATACGCCGGTGGGGAGAAGTCCTTGTCTTGATCACCAAGTCTTGTGGAATCTTCCTTGTATGCGGTAGCCGTTCGAACTGGCCCATGAGTATACGGCCACGGGGGTCCTCGGCCCAATCTAATAGATCGGGAGACGACGTGGTGAGTACCCTCTAGTCTAGGACACCGTCAGTAGCCCCCTGAACCGGTCTTCAAGTTAGGGACGCTCCTCGATTCTTCCGAACTGTTCTTCATCTTTGGTTGCCGGTCTTGAAAACTGGTTCAACAAATCTTCTTTATCTTCGATCTTGAGGATCGCCGAAATGCATTCGACGAGTTTACACGTCGGGTATCCGAGGAGCCCCTTTAAGTTTCCGGCCTTTATCAATGCCTTGTTTATTTTTATGCCACACCTCGGGTTTGAAGTTGTTCCCGGGAGGCAGGGTCCTCTTGCGTCCGAGCTCCAACGCCGGACTGCATTTGAGGTATCTTTTGCAGCCGAGCACCAACGCCGGACCGCTTCCCAACTCTAGCGCCGGAATGTATCCGAGCTCCAATGCCGGACTATGTACCCGAGATCCAATGCCGGACTGTATATCCGAGCTCCAACGCCGAAATATATCCGAGCTCCAACCCCGGACTGTGTCCAGGCTCCAATGCTGGACTATATCCAAGGTGTCATATCACCTTGGTTCAAAAAAGTTGAAGGAGTTTAGCCGAGCTTAATGCCGGAAATGCCCTCTATGGAGCCAGCCACTAGCGCCCGAGCTTTATGCCGGACTGCTTCCGAGGTGGTGCACCACCCCGACTATGGGCCGATTTTTGTCAATATTTTTTATTGGTGCAATTTATTCTCTGCCGAGATATATAGCCAGTAGCCCTTAAGGTGTGTATCGGTCTAAAACCCGAGATGCACATGAAGGATGATATAAGACCGTTGATCCCAGTAGCCGCTGAGACTCAGGTTGATTTGCAAAATCGTCCTGAGGATCAAGTCCTAGCTCGGCAGAATACTTCGGGGCACAAAAACGGCGTGCTCAGTCCTCAAGACTCAGGTTGGGTGCGGCCGACCAACCTGAGGATCAAAATCTACTCGGAAACTATATTGCACATAAAATTTTCTGTATTGGACAAGCAATGCAGTAGCCCCCGAGACACTGGTCGGATGGCAACACCAGATCAGGGGATCGATGTGCCCCTTTAATATTTGTAAATAATAAGCCCGAAGCCCAGTAGCCCCCGAGCCTTAATGCAGGCACGGGTGGCCGAATTAAGGATCAATATCCATAGTAAAATCACAAATTATGTGTAATGACTCTATGTATCCAAGTACTTTACGTCATTAATGCTCGGATCCGCATTGTACAAAACTTTGTTGACCGACCATCGGCTTCCGCCTCCTTGGCCAGTAGCCGAGGAGTGTTTGTCCTACTTTATAAAGCCTTTATGAGGGCAAAGATTTACGACAAACAAGGCAATCTGGCCACACGGTTTTATGAACAAAGATACGCAGAGAGATATGTTATATTACTGTTTAGCAGAAGAAATGTCTTCCAAAGAAAATAGTCCCGCTATCGGTTCCTTTCTTTGGGTTGTCATGCTAAGAATGAACATGAAACCTCGGCTCGAATGTAAGAGAAAAATATCGAGGATTTAGTTTGGGAGGCCAGTTAATAGCCCCCGGTAGTGTTCGGCGACAGTCGAGGTCAAGCCGTAAACACTTCGGCCAATGTTATGAATGGCCCGTCATTGTCATCGAATCGCTGACCAGTTTACGCTTATTGTGACAGTCAGTTTTCGGCTTTCTCCACTAAGGTGCTTAACCATGTGAGCTAGAAGCACAATCGCAGTGGTTCTCCCTTTGCACGCCTAGCCGAACAAAACATAACGTAGGAAGCAAGTGCAGGAGCCGGGCAACCCAACTATGACCGAAGACACAATTCAAAACCGATGCATATATAGCAATATCTGAGAATGTTTTTGCAGAATCCCTAAAGGTGTCCGGCGTTGCACTGCGAGACTAATGCTGGAAAAGCACAAATAGTTTAAAAGTGCCAAAAAGCTTGGAAAACCAAGAAACGTCAGTAAAAACATGACGTCCGAACAATATCAAGTGTTTGGTGCCAATCCGAAAATTGGTCTTAGAAAAAAAAAAGAGTGCTTCTGTCGTGCTTTAACATTACACATCCGATCTCAAGACTTCAAGCGGGTCAGCCTACGGCTGGCTATTGACCACACACTCACGTCGAAAAAGGAGCGATAGAAAAAGACTTTGCAACGACCAAGAAGAAAACACATTTACTATAAAATAGCTCATGTAAATTTAAGAGCCCCCAAGTGACTTGGGTGAAAGAATGATTTAATGTACCGAAGTACTTATATCATATCTATGTTCAACCAAACTTTAAACGTGTCTTAACCGATCGTCAGCTTCTCCCTCTTCGGTCAAGGACCGAAAAGTGTTATGTACTCCATCGGTCGAGAATATCGACGGTGTTTCCAATAACCAGGCAATCGGGCCATAAGGCTGTAACAGACAAAGCGCGCTCAGGGAACTTATGCTATATTACCGTGAAGTGTAAGAAGCATCTTCGAAGAAAATAGTACCCCCACTGATACCTTTCTTCGGTGCTCATTGTTATTATGAGACTTGTGCAATAGATTTTTTGTACTCATGAGTTCCGTTGTGTGTCGACCATCATTGAATAACTATAAGAGCACTAGCTTTCGGCTTCACCCAGTCTGAGGTCCGGCTCGGGTGACCCGATCGTGACAATCGCAGAGGTGCTCCCTTTACTCCCTAGCCGAACAATCAGGAACGTAGGGGTAAACACAGGAGCGAGGCAACCCAGCTTGCAAATCGCTTAAGTCAATGTGGTGCATATTGTGGCGTAATACACGAACAAGGAACGAAGCCATACAAGTATAATCATATGCAACAGGAAAAGCTTCATAAAGGAAGCCCCCAAGTAAACGGGGTATTTGAATTTATGCGTCACAAACAAAGTTTGGACAAGGAAATTTTTTAGAAGCAACTTTTTTCCAAAAAAGTATAATGCTTGGTCGAACCGAACGCAAGTTAGAAATTAAAGCTTTGAGCATGAAAGCGACTTAGCTGGTTAATGTGTTTGGTATTGATGACGCGGTCCGAGCTTGATGCGGGGCAAGGTTCCATCCCTTAAGCCGGTTTCGAGGTGGCGGAGCGAAGAGCTTGACACGCCGAAGTGGTGACATAGCACGATCAATGCAGACCGGTAGAGTGACGCCGAAGTCCCCGGATCATTTTCCTGTGCACAAAAAATAGTGCAAACCAGAGATAATAGTAATAATAAAAAAATCGTTGCATAATCAATAATTTATGCAAAGTGAGTAATAAAAGAAATATGGCCTGGAGCCGAAGTCAATGTCGATGCAGGGCGTCGGCGTGATGCGGTAAGGGCGTGGCAAAGCCTGAATTCATAGGTCGGTTCGAGTTCCGGATGCGGCATTCGCCGGACTATGTACGGAGACTGGCCGGACCACCATGCGACCGTCGTTAATGCAGCCACCATTTGATAGACCTGTGTACATATGATGGACAAACCAGAGTAATAATTCCTTGGGAAAAATTGAACCCAAACAAGCAAAAAATACTAGGATTAATAGCACCTGGTTTATTTGTTGTAGCAATCCGAAGGAAGGTGATTTCCAAAATTGGGACCCGCTCCGCACACCCATTGCCTGATGGGCGATAAAACGACGGCATGGCAATGCTGGTAAAGGTTGACTCGCCGAGGCAAAGCCCTCGGCCCAGCTAACATGACGGAGCTGGTCGGCTAGTGACGTCGAAGTGTCCGGAGTAGGTTGATGAAGAGATGGCGAAGCCCCCGGTCTAGCCGAGATGTTGAAGCCTCGATGTCAGCCGATGAGTCGAAGTAGGTCGGCGTGACGGACACCAGCTTGAAGAAGCAATAGTGCGGCCCTGTCGATGCAGGTCGTGACGTGGTCAATGCCGGCTTGATGAAGCGACCGTGCGGCGATGCCGGTATGCCTGCTCCATGTAATTCGTGGGGCGACGATGTTGGTGATGATTTATCCTTCGCGATGCCGGGCTCTTGTTCGGCTTGCCGAGATGATGATCTGAAAAGGTTGAGCTCGGCTCAACAAAGTGACGCCGTGTCTAGCGCAGGTCGGCAGCCGTGGAGTAATATTGCCGGACTGGTTTGACACCAGCATGATGTTGAAGATCATGTTCAAAAGATCTTACAGTTAGTGGGATGTTTTCGGGAACAAAACACAATACACCATACAAAACTTCCTTCAAAAGGGATGTCCGAAATCCTGTTCATAAAAAAGATGAACTCGGGTCGGATTCGTTTTCGCGTAGAAAACAGATCCGAAAAGTGATGCACTAATCGGAAGGTTCCCGGAGTTTGAACGGTCGGATCGAGCCGAAATTTTGAGAGGTGGTAGATATAGGAATTCCGCAGCCGATCAACGGTTGGATCTTCCAAAGGACATCCGAGATAGAAGCTGGACACCACGCCCTAAACTCATCCAAATTCCCGTCCAGATTTGACACGGCTCCGGTATATCGTGGATTGCAAGAGATTCCTCCATCGGAACTCGACGAAATTTTCCAGGGTTGTTGTAGACTCAATTCCGCACAATTTTACCAAAGCGATACTCGAGGAGGTGGTGGTGGCAGATACGAGTTCGCTGTCCAGAAAAACAGCACGGTCGCTTGAGGGCAATGTTGACGTTGAGCCCCCGAGCTCCATAGATGATTCCTCCGTGATCTTGATAGAGATCGAAGTTGATGTTTGATGAAGGCCCTCGTCCGGACATGGTGATCCAAACACGGGGCGCAATTCTTGGTCGAACCAAGGTGACCAGTCGAGCTGGTGACGAAGATGCCAAAGTCGCAGTTGATCTACAGGCGAGCCATCGATCCTTTTGTCGATCACACAGCGGAACTCTCATTGAAAGCACCAATGTTGGTGTCAAAACCGGCGGATCTCGGGTAGGGGGTCCCGAACTGTGCGTCAAGGCCGGATGGTAACAGGAGACAAGGGACACGATGTTTTTTACCCAGGTTCGGGCCCTCTCGATGGAGGTAATACCCTACTCCTGCTTGATTAATATTGATGATATGGGTAGTACAAGAGTAGATCTACCACGAGATCAAGGAGGCTAAATCCTAGAAGCTAGCCTATGGTATGATTGTTGTATATATTGTCTATCTATCGACTAGCCTGGCCTCGGTTTATATAATGCACCGGAGGCCTAGGATAACAAGAGTCCTAGCCGAATACGCTGGTGGGGAGAAGTCCTTATCTTGATCACCAAGTCTTGTGGAATCTTCCTTGTATGCGGTAGCCGTCCAAACTGGCCCATGAGTATATGGCCACGGGGGTCCTCGGCCCAATCTAATAGATCAGGAAACGACGTGGTGAGTACCCCCTAGTCCAGGACACCGTCAGTGAGGCTCCCAACCATTTCCCTCTCCTTCCCGTGCGGATCCGCCGTCGTATTCGTCGCTCTGTTCGAGGCCGAAGCCATCGTCTGCCATGGCCACGAGCTCGTCGTGGCCGTGCTTCCCTCCGCGTCTCTGGCCGCCCCAGTTCGCCCCCTCGCGCATGTGCATCTGCCCGGGGCACGCCCCCTGCTCTTCATGCTTGCTCCGCAGCCGCCCGCTACCGTCTTACCCGCTCGCCTCTGCTGCCCCGCTGTCGTCGTCGCCTTGCTCGTCGCGCGCCTGCACCTAGCTGCTTGCCACCGTGCCTCGTCGCTCGTGGCCGGGCCGACTCCGGCCGCCGCCGCTGCCTAGCACCGGCGAGGCCCCGCGAGCCCCCCTCCCCCCCACAGGTCGCAGCCCCAGCCGGCCGGCCGCACCCATGGCCGCCGGTGCCCACACGCTGTGTGCGTGTGTGTTTGGGGCCGAACCCCTCCCTTTGCTTATTATTACTAATGTTGATTAGTGCTAACCGCCCCCCTCTTCTAAATATCCACTTTAAAAGAAATGCTAAATCTGTGAGAATGACACCTGGGCCCCACTACCCAGTTTGACCAGTCAACAGTTGACTAGTAAACTATGACTTGACTAGTCAACTATGACTGGACTAATTGACTGGGTCAACCAAGCCCCCGGCCCCACATGTCATTGGCTATGGCTAGCCCATGCTGTGTGTAAAATGTATATTCTGTTTCTAATTCTATTTAATAATAAATCTAGGAACTTCAGAAAAATGCTAAAATCTTTAGAAATTCATAGTAAATAAACCGTAACACGGATGAAAATGTTTTCTACATGAAAGTTGCTCAGAAAAATCCAACGAATCCGAATATGTGGTCCGTTCATCTGTCACATGCCCCTAGCATGCTGAACATGGAACTTTTCTCCTCCGGTCATCTGTCTGACACAGGTCCGGAACCGGGAAAACATTCCCGGTTGACTTCCCCCTTTGCCGGTATCGTGTAGCACCGTGTTAGAACACGTCTAGCTCTGCATGTTGTCCTGTTATGCACTTGCTTGCTATGTATTTACTGTTTCTCCCCCCTCTTCTCATCGGTAGACCCCGTGACGATGCTGATGCCCCTGTGATCGACTACATCACCGATGACCCCTCCTCGTCTGAGCAACCAGGCAAGCCCCCCCTTTGATCATCCCGATATCGCCCATTCCATTCTCTCATGCTTGCATTAGATTTTGCTACTGTTATTGTTTGCTCCTATTCTGCTGCATAGCATGTTTATTGTAACCTGCTATTGTTACCTACCTGCTTATCCTAAACTGCTTAGTATAGGTTGGTTAGAGACCCATCAGTGACCCCCCACTTGACCCGACTGGCCCGCTGGATTATTAGAAGACCCGATCAATGGGATCGAAGACCAGGCCCCGACACCTCACGTCACATCACGCCCCTTTGTTGCTCGACTCTGTAGAGTTACCATCGAGTGCCGAGGGTGGAACCTCATACATCACTCCTGATGAGATCTCTGTAGAGTAGCTATTCGGTCGTGGTCATCGAGGGAGATTTCCTCCTTAACCACTTCCGATACGACTTTGTCGTGCAACCCCTCAAGTGTGAACCTCGAGGGTGGTTCCTCTTATGTTCACCTTGATGTTTACATCGAGTGGGAATCCGACAAGGGTGATTCCTTAGGTTTTCCCCCTTGGTGTTAGACACACAGTTACTATGGTTACTATGACTTTACACTGAGCCATGTTACTAAAGACGGGTCGACCCTGAGGGGTACCCGTGCGAGCTTAATAGCGAGTGATGTGGAGTCGGGTTGACCTGGAAGGTGCCCACGAGATACTTACGAGGCGTGGCCGGGCATTCTTAGCCCTTGCCGCAAGTACTCGAGACAAGGCGACGGGGACACATCGATCGTGAGTCTCTGCTCGTTACCGCGCGTTCCTAATCCACTACGATTTGGATATTTGATCCGAGGGGCATCTGGCCTGATAGCACTAACCATCACGTGGGCATAGTATGGGCGTTCTGCATCGTATACATCAGCCGAAGCTTACTAGACATCAGTGACTGAGCGGCGTGCGCTGGGTTGGACTGGTAAGCTCCTGCCTTTTTTAAGGTGGTAGCTAGGTCTGCTCACCGGCCGCCCACGCAACGTGCAGGAGTTCCCGGGGTGATGGCCCATGATCCCTAGGGGCATAGGTTTAGTCTGGCGTGCTGACCTCTCTATTAAGCCTAGGTCGGGTTGCGGCTATTGTTTGGCCGAGGCCGGGCATGACCCAGGAAAGTGTGTCCGGCCGGAGTTAATCGAGCGTGGTGGGTAAGTTGGTGCACCCTTGCAGGGAAGAAAACATCTATCGATAGCCTGTCCTACGGTAACGGACACTTGGGGTTGTATCCCGATCGATACAACTAGAACTGGATACTTGTGATGAGAACTCGATGGTGATGAGAATTGGATTGTGATGATAACTGGATTGTATGGCTCTGGGATTGCTTTCTCGCAGGGAGTCGAGAAAGGATCTCTGGCCGAGGTTGATAACACTACTACTTTACTTTATGGTACTCTTATCTCTTCTGATGCTGCAAGATGCTTCAAGATGCTGAAGATGCTAGTCTTCGATAGGACTAGGCTTCCCCTCTATCATGGCATTCTGCAGCCCAGTCCACATATACAGCCTTCCTTTGATAATGATGCATTTGTAGTGTAGATCCTTGCTTGTGAGTACTTTGGATGAGTACTCACGGTTGCTTTGCTCCCCCTTTTCCTCCTTTCTTCTTCTTTCCGGTTGATGCAACCAGATGTCGGAGCCTAGGAGCCAGATGCCACCACCAATGCCTACTACTACGTGAAGACCGCCGACAACCAGGAGTAGTTAGGAGGCTCCCAGGCAGGAGGCCTTGCCTTTTCGATCGTTGTTGCTTTTGTGCTAGCCTTCTTAAGGCAAACTTGTCTAACTCATGTCTGTACTCAGATATTGTTGCTTCCGCTAACTCTTGTGTTTTTGAGCTTATTTATTCGAGCCCTCGAGGCCCCTGGCTTGTAATATAAAGCTTGTATTATTTTAATTTGTGGCTAGAGTTGTGTTGTGATATCTTCCTGTGAGTCCTTGATATTGATCGTACACATTTGCATGTATGATTAGTGTACGATTGAATTGAGGGCGTCACAAGTTGGTATCAGAGCCAACTGCCTGTAGGAATCCTCTTCCACACTCCTTGGCCAAAGTCGAGTCTAGACATTGCAAAAACTTTTACTAACATGGTTGTGTGTCTTACGGGCCCATGTCGCCGTTGGGTGAAATTAGGATCTTTTTTTCCTCGACCTATACTCTGGGATTCTAATATCTCTTCTATTTGGGTTAAATGATTTTCTAAAATCTAACTTTAGGTTCTCGAAAACACTTTCTCCCGGAGAGCCCCTTCAGTCCTGATGATCGCCGGCTGCACCAGAAGATTTCAAAGTTACTCTCCGATACTCTTTTGAGACTTTGTGCCCATTGCTTTTGCAATCCCCTACCACCAAAATACCCCTATGGATAAATACATACACTTGTCGTTCTTACTTTTTTTCCCAGTTGATCTTGTTATTACAAGATACCTTGAAATCCTTTCTATTGTCCAGAGAATATTTTGTGCCTACTGCCTTGCAGTTCCTTGCCACCTGAATACCCCTACGGATAATTCTCGCACTTATCGAGTATCCGATCATCCCCCAGTTGTTCATGTGTTTCACAATGGTCTTCGAAATACTATTCGATCCTCCAAAAATCCTTAGTAGCTTATTGCTCCGCAATACTTGTCTGCTTGCATGATGGATGCTTTCCATCTGTCTGGCGATATTCGTTAGTATCCTTAAGCACCGTCATTTTGATCCTATTGATTCAACATGAGTGCGAATGCACACAATCATCAGTTGATCCTTTTAAATTATCTTTCCGGCTCATACATCATTTTAAACATGAGCTGGTTCTCAACCAATCCAATTGCCGTTGATTGTACCCCTAAGGCTATTCAACTTATCCATCCCTAATCAGAATATTGCTTCTGATCCCTTGATTTGAAAATCATAATTCCTTTGCATTTGAGCTCTGGATTAGTCAGTTGTTTCTATAATCCAATGCCTTTGCATTGTTACTTCCTCTGGTTGTGTGCTGATGCTCACATCAGCTCTGTTATGGACCGACAGATCCTTTAATGGATTTTATCCGACATCGTCCTTCATATTCAATAACCTTATGAGCCTTCCCTCGGATACATAATGCCTTTGGTAAATTGTATCATCTACTTTCTCAACCTTGCTCTGCTTTCGAGCTGGTGATATTTACTCTTGAAGCTTGTGGTATATGTTTCTAAGATGCCCCTATGGGTTGAACCTATGCCTCCCCTAATCCGTTTGAACCCGAGAGTTTTTTAATGAGTCTTACTCTTCTGGTGTTTTGCCAGATAACATTTCAACACTACAACTTCATTGAACGCGAGAAGTGAATGAAGGGTTATGCATTGAAGAAGTAGGAGTCGACCTTGAACTTTGTGTTCATGCCCATGGACCCGATGTGGAACTTATCATGGAAGCTTCTTGTGAGAATAATAATCCCCTTGTTATAAGTTCATCTGGTAACTATGTTTGGTCCTTTGCAATCGTGGTTCTGACCATGATTGTTTCCCTTTGATTCCATTTCTCGGACAAGTTAAAATACTTGTCTTCTATAGATCTTTTCATCTGTCCAACCTCTATTTCGATCTACCTCGAGTGTTGCCCCCTGTTATCTTCAGGATATGTGTCATTGCACTACCTCTTGTGATTTCTCGTTGGAATGATACTCCATCACGTCATTCCTAGCCTGATCGGCTATATCATTATCGAGCTAATTTTAACTGTGCTATCTGGTCCTTCTTCTGGAGCACAACTTCTGATGACGAGCTATGCTTACGTCGATCTTCCTCATCTTATCTTTTCACCTCAAACAACAAGCTTGAATTCGAGCTTCTGTCGCACCCGTGGTTCCAATAACCTTTCGCTTCATCATTCCTTTGACTTGATGTCATCGCCGATCGATTACATCTTCATGAAATCTCTCGACAAATGTGTCATGATCATCAACATTCTGAGCTCTTCCAGGATATCAATCGAATTCATGATGAGAAATACCATCCTTACCCCTCGATGATTGTGTTATCATCGACAACATTCTTGCCTCCCCAACACGAATTTGTTCATATAAATTTTGGGAATACATCCTTTTTGGCATGTCGATGGATTTTTGCTGAAACCATCGGCCACCTCCTCATCTTCCCTGATAAAATTGCATGAGGTTTTCAAGTAATTCCTGATGGATCCTTTGTGTTCCCAAGGTCCGGCCTTTCCCTGATGACAATGTCAATGCTATCCAAAAGTATGACTGTGTTACTCCGAACATCATTAAGAACATTGGAGGCGCAATGCTAAATGTTTCTTGATCAATTATCCAAACACTGTTGTATGGGTAATATCATGATTGTTCCCTCGCCCCTTTATCTAAATGCATTTGAACTTGTTGTCATATCATGTATATCCTGCTCCGCTTCCCCTTGGGGAGGATATACTCCCAATTCTTGTGTATAAGCACCTTTCCCTTTCCATTGGTCTGGTTAAACTAATAACCACATTTTCCTTTTCATTGTTTTGTTTAAACTTTCTTGTGATCTTTATGATCTAAGCAGTAATAGTTCCCTGCTTATGTAAATACCTCGGTGTAAAATTTGTTAGTAAGACCTTGTTATCATTGCTGTTGACATTTCGGTAACCACCGATGGACGAGAACTTCGCCTATTGGTCCGCCTCGTTCAACGAGCAGGAAAATAGTTCTCTCCATCCCTCGCCCTTGGTACCAACGCGTTGACAACATAACCGACAGTCTATCACCTGACATGCCTTGCTATGGCCCCCTTTCTACTTTTAACCCACATGGTGGGCTCATAACCCACAGCTCCACAGGATCGGAACCTGACTCTCCTGTATATCCTTTATTCCAAAGTATCATTTGCTCTTGGCTTTGTGTTTTGTCACGAGCCACCTTCCGAGAGATGATCTATTCCCGATGCTCTGAACCCCCTTCTCACACTCTGTTCAGGTATCGATCATTTGTCCATTCGCTTGAAACTTCCTATTGTACCTTCATCTTTTGCTCTCGATGTTTTCTTAAGTTTCAACTCGAGAGATACTTCTGCCACATTCCCTGAATTGTTCACCAGATAATTAACCCTATAAGGGTCAGTTCTCCCGAAGTTACTCTTTACTTCACCACTTAAATCTCGGGACGAGATTTCTTGTAGTGGAGGAGATTTGTAACGCCTCGAGAATCTTGCTACAGTAATCGCCCCTAATGATGCATTGTCGTCATGCTTTCCTAAGCCAAAATGCCACTTGTCTAAAATCTACTTCAAATTCAAATTCAAATGCATGTCAATTATTTATTTCATTTGTCATGCAAACAAAATAGTTCATCCCATGGAAACTAATCTCTAAATATTTGTCATGTTGAAACCAACATTTTTGCAACTCCCAATTTGCCCTTGGGAATTTATTCTCTGGTCCTGCAGCATTTTAATTGGCCTTTTCATTTTCTAAAAATGCTTGAACAATTCCAGTGGCTATAAAACTTTTTATGCAACACCACAATGTTGTTCTTGAAATGTGTGCCAGATTTCATGTTTGACTAAATTCATTTTTGTCACTCGAGTTAATACGAAACAGTAGCTAACTTAATTACATAAAAGGGAAAATAGGAAATTACTGTGCATTTGGGCCCTAGTGACCACAAAGCAGTTTCGGCCCAACCCACACCCCACTTGCCCCACATCTCCAGCTACAGAAGCAGGGGTGGGCGTGGCGCTCATCCACCGGCGATGCACACGCGCCGGCCATCCACCGACTCCCCCCCCCCCCGCGCGTATGTAGGCTCTCCTGAAACCCTGGCGCAACCCTAGCCCCCTCCGTTTTTCCCTCGTGTCGCTCTCCTCTCTCTTCGCTTGCAACCGCGCCGCCATCACCATGCCTCGACTCGTCTACGCGGCCACCGATGACCCTGGCACCTAGGAGCTGAACCATAGGCTCCGTCGTCATCCGCTGCGTCGTACTCACCCTCGATTCCTTGGTGTGGGCCCCTACATCGCCGGATTCGTCGTCGTCTTCAACCTTCGGTCACCGGAGCATCCGCGACGACTGTCGCCGTTCTGCTGCTCCTAAGCCACCAACGGGCCATCGTGTGCCTCCGCGGTGAGGCTCCCAACCATTCCCCTCTCCTTCCCATGCGAATCCGCTGTCGTATTCGTCGCTCTGTTCGAGGCCGAAGCCATTGTCTGCCATGGCCACGAGCTCGTCGTGGCCGTCTTTCCTCCGCGTCTTTGGCCGCCCTAGTTCGCCCCCTCGCGCGTGTGCGTCTGCCCGGGGCACGCCCCCTGCTCTTCGTGCTTGCTCCGCAGCCGCCCGCTACCGTCTTACCCGCTCGCCTCTGTTGCTCCGCTGTCGTCGTCGCCTTGCTCGTCGCGCGCCTGCACCTAGCTGCTTGCCGCCGTGCCTCGTCGCTCGTGGTCGGGCCCGACTCCAGCCGCCGCCGCTGCCTAGCGCCGGCCAGGCCCCGCGAGCCCCCCCCCCCACAGGTCGCAGCACTAGCCGGCTGGCCGCGCCCATGGCCGTCGGTGCCCACGCGCTGTGTGCGTGTGTGTTTGGGGCCGAACCCCTCCCTTTGCTTATTAGTGCTAATGTTGATTAGTGCTAACCGCCCCCCTCTTCTAAATATCCACTTAAAAAGAAATGCTAAATCTATGAGAATGACACCTGGACCCCACTACCCAGTTTGACCAGTCAACTATGACTTGACTAGTCAACTATGACTGGACTAATTGACTGGGTCAACCAAGCCCCTGGCCCCACATGTCATTGGCTGTGGCTAGCCCATGTTGTGTGTAAAATGTATATTCTGTTTCTAATTCTATTTAATAATAGGAACTTCATAAAAATGCTAAAATCTTTAGAAATTCGTAGTAAATAAACCGTAACTCGGATGAAAATGTTTTCTACATGAAAGTTGCTCAGAAAAATCCAACGAATCCGAATATGTGGTTCGTTCATCTATCACATGCCCCTAGCATGCTGAACATGGAACTTTTCTCCTCCGGTCATCTGTCTGACACAGGTCCGGAACGGGAAAACATTCCCGGTTGACTTCCCCCTTCGCCGGTATCGTGTAGCATCGTGTTAGAACACGTCTAGCTCTGTCTGTTGTCCTGTTATGCACTTGCTTGCTATGTATTTACTGTTTCCCCCCCCCCCCCTCTTCTCTTCGGTAGACCCCGTGACGATGCTGATGCCCCTGTGATCGACTACGTCACCGACGACCCCTCCTTCTCGTCTGAGCAACCAGGCAAGGCCCCCTTTGATCATCCCGATATCGCCCATTCCATTCTCTCATGCTTGCATTAGATTTTGCTACTGTTATTGTTTGCTCCTATTCTGCTGGATAGCCTATTTATTGTAACCTGCTATTGTTACCTACCTGCTTATCCTAAACTGCTTAGTATAGGTTGGTTAGAGACCCATCAGTGACCCTCCCCCCACTTGACCCAACTGCCCCGCTGGATTATTAGAAGACCCGATCAATGGGATCGAAGACCAGGCCCCGACACCTCACGTCACATCACGCCCCTTTGTTTCTCGACTCTGCAGAGTTACCATCGAGTGCCGAGGGTGGAACCTCATACATCACTCCTGATGAGATCTCTGTAGAGTAGCTATTCGGTCGTGGTCATCGAGGGTGATTTCCTCCTTAACCACTTCCGATACGACTTTGTCGTGCAACCCCTCAAGTGTGAACCTTGAGGGTGGTTCCTCTTATGTTCACTTTCATGTTTACATCGAGTGGGAATCCAACAAGGGTGATTCCTCAGGTTTTCCCCCTTGGTGTTAGACACACAGTTACTATGGTTACTACGACTTTACACTGAGCCATGTTACAAAAGATGGGTCGACCCTGAGGGGTACCCGCGCGAGCTTAATAGCGAGTGATGTGGAGTCGGGTTGACCTAGAAGGTGCCCGCGAGATACTTATGAGGCGTGGCCGGGCATTCTTAGCCCTTGCCGCAAGTACTCGAGATGGGGCGACGGGGTCACATCGATCATAAGTCTCTGCTCGTTACCGCGCGTTCCTAATCCACTATGATTTGGATATTTGATCTGAGGGGCCTCTGGCCTTATAGCAATAACCATCACATGGGCATAGTATGGGCGTTCTGCGTCGTATACATCAGCCGAAGCTTACTAGACATCAGCGACTGAGCGGCGCGCGCCGGGTTGGACTGGTAAGCTCCTGCCTTTTTTAAGGTGGTAGCTAGGTCTGCTCACCGGCCGCCCATGCAACGTGCAGGAGTTCTCGGGGTGATGGCCCATGACCCCTGGGGGCATAGATTTAGTCCGGCGTGATGACCTCTCTATTAAGCCTAGGTCGGGTTGCGGCGTATTGTTTGGCCGAGGCCGGGCATGACCCAGGAAAGTCTGTCCGTCCGGAGTTAATCGAGCGTGGTGGGTAAGTTCGTGCACCCCTGTAGGGAAGAAAACATCTATCGATAGCCTGTCCTACGGTAACTGACACTTGGGGTTGTATCCCGATTGATACAACTAGAACTGGATACTTGTGATGAGAACTCGATGGTGATGAGAATTGGATTGTGATGATAACTGGATAGTATGGCTCTGGGATTGCTTTCTTGCAGGGAGTCGAGAAAGGATCTCTGGCCGAGGTTGATAACACTACTACTTTACTTTATGGTACTCTTATCTCTTCTGATGCTGCAAGATTCTTGAAGATGCTGAAGATGCTAGTCTTCGATAGGACTAGGCTCTCCCCTCTATCCTGGCATTCTGCAGCCCAGTCCACATATACAGCCTTCCTTTGATAATGATGCATTTGTAGTGTAGATCCTTGCTTGCGAGTACTTTGGATGAGTACTCACAGTTGCTTTGCTCCCCCTTTTCCCCCTTTCTTCTTCTTTCCGGTTGATGCAACCAGATGTCGGAGCCCAGGAGCCAGATGCCACCGCCGATGCCTACTACTACGTGAAGACCGCCGACGACCAGGAGTAGTTAGGAGGCTCCCAGGCAGGAGGCCTTGCCTTTTTGATCGTTGTTGCTTTTGTGCTAGCCTTCTTAAGGCAAACTTGTCTAACTTATGTCTGTACTCAGATATTGTTGCTTCCGCTGACTCTTGTGTTTTTGCGCTTATTTATTCAAGCCCTCGAGGCCCCTGGCTTGTAATATAAAGTTTGTATTATTTTAATTTGTGTCTAGAGTTGTGTTGTGATATCTTCCCGTGAGTCCTTGATTTGCATGTATGATTGGTGTACGATTGAATCGAGGGCGTCACACTATGTTTGAGTTGTGCCTTGCAAAAGACTCTCTTTGGTCCCTTTTAATTTTTCTGAGAACTTGAACTTTGCGAGAGATAAATTCTCCTTGAGACGGAATTCTTTGTTTTGAGCCGGAATTCTTCGTTTTGAGCTGGAAATTTTTCTGACGGCCTTTATACTGGCAACATTTACTGAGCCATGTCATTATTAGCCCCCGAGTCTCAAGGCGACTCAATGAGTTGACTTGAGATTCTCCACAGTTGACCGTGATATAGACCGGTTTGAGTCCTGCATGGGAGAACTTGCAAGCTAGAGTAATTGCTCTTTTAAAGAAAGCAATATATAATATAAAAATATACTGGATGGATTTCACCTGATATGTTAGGCCAGAAATTACCCACCACGGAGTTGATGATCACCGCGGTGATGCTGAAATCAATCACGGTTGAACCGGCCGCGGGAGCAGACAGATGAATCGGCCATGGCATTGTAAGCCGGTGCGGACGGGCGAGTCGATCAACCACGACATTTGTAAGTCGGTTGATAACCCACACGTATAGGGGATCGCAACAATTTTCGAGGGTAGAGTATTCAACCCAAATTTATTGATTCGACACAAGGGTAGACAAAGAATATTCTCAAGTATTAGCAGCTGAGTTGTCAATTCAACCACACCTGGAAACTTAATATCTGCAGCAAAGTGTTTAGTAGCAAAGTAATATGATAGTAGTGGTAACGGTAGTAAAAGGTAACGATAGCAAAAGTAATGTTTTTGGTATTTTGTAGTGATGATAGCAATAGCAACGGAAAAGTAAATAAGCGAAGAACAATATATGGAAAGCTCGTAGGCAATGGATCGATGATGAGAATTATGCCGGATGTGGTTCATCATGTAACAATCATAACATAGGGTGACATAGAACTAGCTCCAATTCATCAATGTAATGTAGGCATGTATTCCGAATATAGTCATACATGCTTATGGAAAAGAACTTGCATGACATCTTTTGTCCTACCCTCCCGTGGCAGCGGGGTCCTAATGGAAACTAAGGGATATTAAGGCCTCCTTTTAATAGAGTACCAGAACAAAGCATTAGCACATAGTGAATACATGAACTCCTCAAACTATGGTCATCACCGGTAAGTATCCCGATTATTGTCACTTCGGGGTTAACGGATCATAACACATAATAGGTGACTATAGACTTGCAAGATAGGATCAAGAACTCTTATATATTGATGAAAACATAATAGGTTCAGATCTGAAATCATGGCACTCGGGCCCTAGTGACAAGCATTAAGCATAGCAAAGTCATAGCAACATCAATCTCAGAACATAGTGGATACTAGGGATCAAACCCTAACAAAACTAACTCGATTACATGATAGATCTCATCCAACCCATCACCGTCCAGCAAGCCTACGATGGAATTACTCACGCACGGCGGTGAGCATCATGAAATTGGTGATGGAGGATGGTTGATGATGACGATGGCGACGGATTCCCTTATCTGGAGCCCCGAACGGACTCTGGATCAGCCCTCCCGAGAGGTTTTAGGGCTTGGCGGCAGCTCCGCATCGTAAAACGTGATGATTTCTTCTCTCTGATTTTTTCTCTCCGAAACCAAATATATAGAGTTGGAGTTGAGGTCGGAGGAGCTCCAGGGGGCCACGAGGTAGGGGGCACGCCCCCCACCCTCGTGGACAGGCGGTGGGCCCCCTGGTCTTCATCTTTTGCAAGGATTTTTTATTATTTCCGAATAGATGTTCCGTGAAGTTTCAGTTCATTCTGAGAACTTTTGTTTCTGCACATAAGTAACACCATAGCAATTCTGCTGAAAACAGCGTCAGTCCGGGTTAGTTCCATTCAAATCATGCAAGTTAGAGTCCAAAACAAGGGCAAAATTGTTTGGAAAAGTAGATACAACGAAGACGTATCAACTCCCCCAAGCTTAAACCTTTGCTTGTCCTCAAGCAATTCAGTTGATAAACTCAAAGTGATAAAGAAAACTTTTACAAACTCTGTTTGCTCTTGTTGTTGTAAATATGTAAAGCCAGCATTCAAGTTTTCAACAAAGATTATGAACTAACCATATTCACAATAACGCATAGGTCTCATGTTTACTCATATCAATGGCATAATCAACTAGCGAGCAATAATAATAAATCTCGGATGACAACACTTTCTCAAAACAATCATAATATGATATAACAAGATGGTATCTCGCTAGCCCTTTCTGAGACCGCAAAACATAAATGCAGAGCACCTTTAAAGATCAAGGACTGACTAGACATTGTAATTCATGGTAAAAGAAATCCAGTCAAGTCATACTCAATGTAAACTAACAATAATGAATGCAAATGACAGTGGTGCTCTCCAACTGGTGCTTTTTAGTAAGAATATGATGACTCAACATGAAAGTAAATAGATAGGCCCTTCGCAGAGGGAAGCAGGGATTTGTAGAGGTGCCAGAGCTCGGTTTTGAAATAGAGATGAATAATATTTTGAGCGGTATACTTTCATTGTCAACATAACAACCAAGAGATGGCGATATCTTCCATGCTACACACATTATAGGCGGTTCCCAAACAGAATGGTAAAATTTATACTCCCCCTCCACCAGCAAGCATCAATCCATGGCTTGCTCGAAACAACGAGTGCCTCCAACTAACAAGAGTCACAGGGGGAGTTTTGTTTGCAATTATTTTGATTTGATTTGCATAAAGCATGGGACTGGACATCCCGGTGACCAGCCACTTTCTCGTGAGTGAGGAGCGGAGTCCACTCCTCTTGAGAATAACCCTCCTAACATGGAAGATACGGACAGCCCTAGTTGATACATGAGCTATTCGAGCATACAAAACATGATAATTATTTGAAGGTTTAGAGTTTGGCACATACAAATTTACTTGGAACGGTAGGGAAATACCGTATATAGGTAGGTATGGTGGACTCATATGGAATAACTTTGGGGTTTATGGAGTTGGATGCACAAGCAATATTCTCGCTTAGTACAGGTGAAGGCTAGCAAAAGACTGGGAAGTAATCAGCTAGAGAGCGACAACAGTCATGAACATGCATTAAAATTAATCAACACCGAATGCAAGCATGAGTAGGATATAATCCACCATGAACATAAATATCGTGAAGGCTATGTTGATTTTGTTTCAACTACATGCGTGAACATGCGCCAAGTCAAGTCACTTAAATCATTCAGAGGGGGATACCACCCTATCATACCACATCACAACCATTTTAATAGCATGTTGGCATGCAAGGTAAACCATTATAAGCTCCTAGCTAATCAAGCATGGCACAAGAAACTATGATCTCTAGTTGTCATTGCAAACATGTTTATTCATAATAGGCTGAATCAGGAACGATGGACTAATCATATTTACAAAAACAAGAGAGGTCGAGTTCATTCCAGCTTTTCTCATCTCAGTCAGTCCATCATATATCGTCATAATTGCCTTTCACTTGCACGACTGAATAGTGTGAATAATAATAATAGTGCACGTGCATTGGACTAAGCTGGAATCTGCAAGCATTCAATAAACAGGAGAAGACAAGGCAATATGGGCTCTTTTGTCAGATCAACAATAATGCATATAAGAGCCACTTCAACAATTTAATTATGGTCTTCTCCTATCGACCCCCAAAGAAAAGAAAAGAAATAAAACTATTTACACGAGAAAGCTCCCACAAGCAAAAGAAAAACAGGAAATCTTTTTGGGTTTTCTTTTTAATTACTACTACAAGAATGGAAAGTAAACTAATTAAAAGCTACAACTAATTTTTTTGTTTTTCTTAAGGTTTATCAAACACACAAGAAGAGAGCATAAAAAGGAAAATAAACTAGCATGGATGATACAATGAAAAAGTATGAGCACCAACATCTAGCAATGAGTGTGTGAACATGAATATAATGTCGGTGAGAAATGTGTACTCCCCCAAGCTTAGGTTTTTGGCCTAAGTTGGTCTATGGCCATGACTGGCCTGGCGGATATCCATAATAATAGTTGGGGTCGTACTGAGATGCAGCGGCTATCGCCTCCTGAGCTGCAGCGTGGCGACGAGCGGTCTCCGCCCTCCTCTCGTACTCATCTGCCTCCTCTGGCATTTTTCTTCCTCGAAGCTCAAAAAATCAGGGTTACGCAAATATGCATTAAATTCTTCCTTAATTCCCGCTCGATCCATAAAGTTTTCCGAAGGCCATTCACAAGGACGCACTGGAGCGTTTCTTGGTGGCTCATCATCAGCATCACGCATTGCAAGCATGGGCTCTTGTTTCCTTGAAGAGCCCCCTTGGTACATTTTCCTAAACATATTTATTCCTCTGAAAAATTTCTGAAATTTTTAGTAACTTCAAAATAAAAGTAAACCAAGCTCAACAAAATTGATAGCAACAACTCCTACAACTTCCTAGAGCCTATATCATGCATCAAAACTACTTTTGACCATATAAATTTGGCATGCAAGCTCAAGAACATGGTCACCTAGGCAGCACAAATTTGCAATGAATAAAGCACTAGAACAAAAACTAATTGGACCAATGGAGGAGTCACATACCAAGGAACAATCTCCCCAAGCAGTTTTGTGAGAGGTGCTTTGAGCAAGGAGATCGAAAATGGCAGCAAAATGAGCTTGGACTCGGGTATGAACTGGATATTCGTGTTTGTGGGTGCAGGAATAAGTGGAGGGGGCCACCGTGGGCCCACGAGGCAGGGGGCGTGCCCAGGGGGTAGGGCGCGCCCCTGACCCTCGTGGCCAGGTGCCAGCTCCTCCTGCTGTGTTCTCAGTGCCAAATATTCTCAAATATTCCAGAAAAAATCATATTTAAATTTCAGGGCATTTGGATAAATTTTATTTTTGGTGTATTTTTATATTGCAAGGATAATTCAGATAACAAACGGAAACTACTTATTTTAATTTTATTTAATATAAATAACAGAAAGTAAAAGGAGGGTACAGAAGGTTGTGCCTTCTAGTTTCATCCATATCGTGCTCATCAAAAGGAATCCACTAACAAGGTTGATCAAGTCTTGTTAACGAACTCATTCCGAATAACATGGAACCGGAGAAATTTTGAATAACACTATGTTACCTCAACGGGGATATGCACATCCCCAATAATAAGAATATCATATTTCTTCTTAACAGTAGGAAGAGGAAATTCAAATCCTCCAAATATAATCGATGGAATTTTTCCAATAGAGTTGATACTATGAACTTGAGGTTGTTTCCTCGGAAAGTGTACCATATGCTCATTACCATCAACATGAAAAGTGACATTGCCTTTAGTGCAATCAATAACAGCCCCTGCAGTATTCAAAAAGGGTCTTCCAAGAATAATAGACATACTATCGTCCTTGGGAATATCAAGAATAACAAAGTCCGTTAAAATAGTAACGTTTGCAACTACAACAGGCACATCCTCACAAATACCAACAGGTATAGCAGTTGATTTATCAACCATTTGCAAAGATATTTTAGTAGGTGTCAACTTATTCAAATCAAGTCTACGATATAAAGAGAGATTCATAACACTAACACCGGCTCCAAGATCACATAAAGCAGTTTTAACATAGTTTCTTTTAATGGAGCATGGTATAGTAGGTACTCCTGGATCTCCAAGTTTCTTTGGTATTCCACCCTTAAAAGTATAATTAGCAAGCATGGTGGAAATTTCAGCTTCTAGTATCTTTCTTTTATTTGTAACAATATCTTTCATATACTTAGCATAAGGATTCATTTTGAGCATATCAGTTAATCGCATACGCAAAAAGATAGGTCTAATCATTTCAGCAAAGCGCTCAAAATCCTCATCATCCTTTTTCTTGGATGGTTTGGGAGGAAAAGGCATGGGTTTCTGAACCCAAGGCTCTCTTTCCTTACCGTGTTTCCTAGCAACAAAGTCTTTCTTTATCATAACATTGATTCTTTGATTGTGGGTTATCAAGATCAACAGCAGGTTCAATTTCTATATCATTATCATTACTAGGTTGAGCATCATCATGAACATTATCATTAACATTATCACTAGTTTCAGGTTCATTACCAGATTGTGTTTCAGCATCAGATATAGAAATATCATTTGGATTCTCAGGTGTTTCAGTAATAGGTTCACTGGAAGCATGCAAAGTCCTATCATTTTTCTTTTTCTTCCTATTAGAAGGACTAGGTGCATCCACATTATTTCTCTGAGAATCTTGCTCAATTCTCTTAGGGTGGCCTTCCGGATACAAAGGTTCCTGAGTCATTCTACCACCTCTAGTCATAACTCTAATAGTGTTATCATTATTCTTACTATTCAATTCATTGAGCAAATCATTTTGAGCTTTAAGTACTTGTTCTACTTGAGTGGTAACCATAGAAGCATGTTTACTAATAAGTTTAAGTTCACCTTTGACATTAGCCATATAATTACCCAAGTGTTCAAGCATATTTGAATTGTATTTCCATTGTCTACCAAAATAAGCATTGAAATCTTCTTGCTTAACCATAAATTTATTAAACTCATCTAAGCATGGGCTAGCAAATTTAGTAAACGGGATTTCAGCTTTATCATATCTATAGAGAGAATTTACCTTTACTACCTATGTCGGGTTATCAAGACCATGTGTTTCTTCAATAGGTAATGTATTAAGATCATATGTTTCTTCAATAGGCGGTAAATTAAGACCGTGTATTTCTTCAATAGGAGGTAAATTCTTAACATCTTCAGCTTTAATACCTTTTTCTTTCATAGATTTCTTTGCTTCTTGCATATCTTTAGGACTGAGAAATAGAACACCTCTCTTTTTCGGAGTAGGTTTAGGAATAGGCTCATGAAGTGTCCAATTATTTTCATTTGTCAACATATTATTCAATAGAATTTCAGCTTCATCTGGCGTTCTTTGCCTGAAAACAGAACCAGCACAACTATCCAGGTAATCTCTGGAGGCATCGGTTAGTCCATTATAAAAGATATCAAGTATTTAATTTTTCTTAAGAGGATGATCAGGCAAAGCATTAAGTAATTGGAGAAGCCTCCCCCAAGCTTGTGGGAGACTCTCTTCTTCAATTTGCACAAAATTATATATATCCCTTAAAGCAGCTTGTTTCTTATGAGCTGGGAAATATTTAGCAGAGAAGTAATAAATCATATCCTAGGGACTATGCACACAACCAGAATCAAGAGAATTGAACCATATCTTAGCATCACCCTTTAATGAGAACGGAAATATTTTAAGGATATAAAAGTAGCGAGTTCTCTCATCACTAGTGAACAGGGTGGCTATATCATTTAATTTAGTAAGATGTGCCACAACAGTTTCAGATTCATAGCCATGAAAAGGATCAGATTCAACCAAAGTAATTATATCAGGATCAACAGAGAATTCATAATCCTTATCAGTAACAAAGATAGGTGAAGTAGCAAAAGCAGGGTCAGGTTTCATCCTAGCATTTAGAGATTGCTTGTTCCATTTAGCTAATAACCTCTTAGGTTCATAACTATCTTTGCAAGCTAAAATAGCTAAAGAAGCTTCTTTATCAAAAACATAACCCTTAGGAATAATGGGCAAGTCTTCATCATTACTTTCATCAATATTATCAGATTCAATATTTTCATTCTCTCTAACCCTAGCAAGTTGTTCATCAAGAAATTCACCAAGTGGCACAGTAGTATCAAGCATAGAAGTAGTTTCATCATAAGTATCATGCATAGCAGAAGTGGCATCATCAATAACATGTGACATATCAGAACGAATAGCAGAAGCAGGTTTAGATGTCGCAAGCTTAATCAAAACAAAAGGTGAATCAAGTGCGGAGCTAGATGGCAGTTCCTTACCTCCCCTCGTAGTTGAGGGATAAATCTTGGTTTTTGGATCTCTCAAGTTCTTCATAATGATAAGAAGATATAAATCCCAAGTGACTCAAAGAATAGAGCTATGCTCCCCGGCAACGCCAGAAAATAGTCTTGATAACCCACAAGTATAGGGGATCGCAACAGTTTTCGAGGGTAGAGTATTCAACCCAAATTTATTGATTCGACACAAGGGGAGCCAAAGAATATTATGAAGTATTAGCAGCTGAGTTGTCAATTCAACCACACCTGGAAACTTAATATCTGCATCAAAGTGTTTAGTAACAAAGTAATACTCCCTCCATTCCATAATGTAGCGCTTCCTCTATCCTCGTGCTTCAACTTTGACCGTAAATTTAACTATCAAGACCGATTGCGGCGGGAGCAAAAATTATATCAGTAAATTCGTATTCGAAAGACGTTTTTAGTTATGTAACTTTTTCTCCCGCCGCAGTCGGTCTCACTCGTTAAATTTATGGTCAAAGTTCGACCTCGGGAAGCGCGGGCGCACTATATTTTGGAATGGAGGGAGTATGATAGTAGTGGTAATGGTAGTAAAAGGTAACAATAGCAAAAGTAATGTTTTTTGTATTTTATAGTGATGATAGCAATAGCAACGGAAAAGTAAATAAGCGTAGAACAATATATGAAAGCTCGTAGGCAATGGATTGGTGATGGAGAATTATGCCGGATGCGGTTCATCATGTAACAATCATAACATAGGGTGACACAGAACTAGCTCCAATTCATCAATGTAATGTAGGCATGTATTTCGAATATAGTCATACGTGCTTATGGAAAAGAACTTGCATAACATCTTTTGTCCTACCCTCCCGTGGCAGCGGGGTCCTAATGGAAACTAAGGGATATTAAGGCCTCCTTTTAATAGAGTACCAGAACAAAGCATTAGCACATAGTGACTACATGAACTCCTCAAACTATGGTCATCACCGGTAAGTATCCTGATTATTGTCACTTTGGGGTTAACGGATCATAACACATAATAGGTGACTATAGACTTGCAAGATAGGATCAAGAACTCTCATATATTGATGAAAACATAATAGGTTCAGATCTGAAATCATGACACTCGGGCCCTAGTGACAAGCATTAAGCATAACAAAGTCATAGCAACATCAATCTCAGAACATATTGGATACTAGGGATCAAACCCTAACAAAACTAATTCGATTACATGATAAATCTCATCCAACCATCATTGTCCAGCAAGCCTACGATGGAATTACTCACGCACGGCGGTGAGAATCATGAAATTGGTGATGGAGGATGGTTGATGATGACGATGACGACAGATTCCTCTCTCTGGAGCCCCGAACGGACTCCAGATCAGCCCTCCCGAGAGGTTTTAGGGCTTGGCGGCGGCTCTGTATCGTAAAATGCGATGATTTCTTCTCTCTAATTTTTTATCTCCAAAACCAAATATATAGAGTTGGAGTTGAGGTCGGAGGAGCTCCAGGGGCCCACGAGGTAGGGGGGCACGCCTGGCGCGCCCCCACCCTCGTGGATAGGTGGTGGGCCCCCTGGTCTTCATCTTTTGCAAGGATTTTTTATTATTTCCGAGTAGATGTTCCATGAAGTTTCAAGTCATTCCGAGAACTTTTGTTTCTGCACATAAATAACACCATAGCAATTCTGCTGAAAACAGCGTCAGTCCGGATTAGTTCCATTCAAATCATGCAAGTTAGAGTTCAAAACAAGGGCAAAAGTGTTTGGAAAAGTAGATACGACGGAGATGTATCACCGGTGCAGACGCACGAGTCGGCCGCAGTCACGGACGGATGTAAATCGAACAGTGGGGGCGGCGACTCGCACATGTATCCGTCGAGCAACATGGCACGGAGGAATGCCAGTGCAAAATTATGCTGACGCACGCTCCATATGCGCCGTATAACTATATCACGGTCATGAATAATTATCCTGCATAAAAATATTGCAGGACAAAGTAATTGTTTTCGGATGAAATAAATGTATGTAATGAAACCAATAAAGGAAAAATAGCACCTGATATTTGTTATCGGGTGAACGCAGACACTGGCGCCGTATAATGCTGGATGTAGTTGGACAGATGTTGCCTGAGTACTGGTACTCCCGTACCATGGCCTTCACGAGGATAGCAATGAGTGCCTTGCTTTGATCTTTGTGCAATTTTTGTTCTGGCGGCAAAAAGCACAAATTTGACCTTAGATCGAAACTATTTCACAAACTAAACTGTTCTTGAAAGTATTTCACCCGTCTGACCTTTAATGTGCAGCGCCTGACAGCAAGGCGCTGCACTCTACTGTGCAACACCTAACACTTAGGCGCCACACTGTGCAGCGCCTAGATCTAAGGAGTTGCACTACACTGTGCAGCGCCTAGTTGTAAGGAGTTGCACAGTAGAGTGCAGCGCCTTGTTGTCGGGCGCTACATAAAAGGGTCAGCAGTGTGAAATACTTTCAAAAGTAGTTTAGTTTGTGAAATACTTTCGCTTTGAGGTCAAATTTATCGATTTTGCCTGTTCTGGTGGCTCATGGGTTGAATGGAGAGGGCAAAGGGCATGCATGCACCCTGCCGTGCATGTGGGAAGCACTACTGTGCTCCTCTCTTCGAGGTTTGACCCTGGACAGCAAGCAGCAGTAGATAAAACGAGCAGCCGGGCCCAACCATCCCACGCGACATTAGATTGGTATAAACTACTGTATTTTTTTCATCACCCAGCCACTTGACCTTTCTTCCAACCAGCCCTTTATTCTTTCTTCAGCCTGCAGGAAACGGTGGTACGGGGGAGCGGCAGAGCCGGCTTGAGGCGAGCCTCAGTGATAGAGGAGAAGCCAGCGCGATGGCGGCTCGCAGTAGAGGCCGGCGACTGAGCCGGCGGAGGCGACTTTGAAGGGGCGCACGGAGGCAAGGCCGCGCTGGCAAGGGTGACTCACAGTAGGGGCGCAGCTGCAAGGAAGCCACGGCAAAGGTGGAGATCATGGCAGCCGCTTGTGGCGATGCGAGGTGGCGGGTCAGAAGTTGCCCCGCAAAGGCGACGTAGATGTGGCCGACAAAGGAGGCATCGGTGACCCGGTGAAGCAGCGACGCTCCATAGCGGGTTCATGGACCGCGGCGGCGGCTCTCAACAGGTGCGAGGCCGATGCAAAGTTGACGCACCGGCGAGGAAGCAAGGCAGCGGCTTTAACGCGACAGCCGGATTGGTGATTCGGCAGAGGAGGCTTAGCGATTTTGAGCGGAAGCGCGGTGGCTCAGAGTAGACAAGTCAGCGAGCGGCTGGTCCACGCTCAAGGCGAGTCGGAGAAGGCCAGAACTGGCTAGGAGTAGGAGGGCGCTGGCAAAGTGGAGCATAGCGGCCCAGCCGTGGTTGCAGAGGCGAAGGCCGGCAGCGGCGCGACTCACGGCGACTGCGAGCCTGTGGTGTCAGTGCACGTACAGCCAAGGAGGTCGAAGGCTTCACACCAAGGCGCGTCAACAGCCGGCCCAAGAGGATAGCGCAGCCCAACAGGAGATTCGTCGGGCCAGAATGGGCCCGTTGAGCCCGCTCGCCTGGCGGCTTGCTACTTAACCACAGGCGATGAGAGGATCAGCATCCAGGCTGGATCAGAACGAACGACGGCTTCCTCCTCTTTCCCCACCTACCTACCCTTCTTCCTCCTCAAGAACAGAGAGAAAGATTCGATTGTAATTTGAATTCGGGCTTGTAACGAGAGCTAATAGTAGATCGACCTGGTACCTAACATCCTGGTATCAGAGACCAACACCACTCCCTCCGCCGCGTCTAAACCTGGACACCCGCCGGCGAACCCAAGCGCGACAAGCGTTCTTCGCCGCCATGGATCCCGCGCTCAAGGAGTACCTCGACAAGCTCCATCAGGATGCCAAGGCCGACTCCGCCCACGTCCTCAAGCAGTTGCAGGTGCAATCTACGCAGATCGACGATCTCCTCCACTGGAAGCCAGATCTCGAGGCCCGCTTCGCAAAGCTGGAGTCCACGGTCGCGGCGCTGCGCGCTACCGCGCCTACACCACCACCGCCGAGTGGAGCGGCGATCCCACATCACCTACCTCCTCTGCCACAAGTGCGAGGAGATCTCCACGGGCCCGATGGCCGCGGTGACGTCGACTTCACTGGAGGGGGATCGTCAATGACCCACGAGTCACTGGCGGCACCTCCAGTCACGGGTACGCCTTCCCTTCCGATCGTCCCGGCCCCTGTTCCTCCCCTGTCCTCATCCATCCTGACCAATTTGGGTCAACCACCATCCATGAACTTCCCGGTGTTCACCAGTGATAACCCATAGCTGTGGAAAACACTTTGCGAATAGTACTTTCAGATGTTCACTGTCCACGACGCCTACCGTGTTCCCATGGCCATCTTGAGTTTCTCTGGTCCTGCGGGCATCTGGCTGCAATCAGTGCAGAAGAAATTGGCCGGGCTGGACTGGGAATCCTTTACTTCCCTTCTCTGCACCCGATTCGGGCGCGACAAACATCAAATGCTCATTCGACAGTTTTACGTTGTCAAACAAACTACCACAGTAGCAGATTTCATCGAGCGTTTTGAAACCTTGATGAATCATCTTATATCTTACTCAGAGTCCACTCACCCATATTTTTTCTTGACTCGTTTTGTGGAGGGACTACGGCCGGATATCCGAGCGGTGGTGCTTGTTCAACGACCGCCGGACTTGGACACGGCACGCTCGCTGGCCCTACTTCAGGAGGAAGTGGCCGACGGCGAGCACTCGTTCGGGCGCCTCGCCAACTCTTCGCGCACCCACAACTACGCGAGCTGTTTGATGCCGCCGCCCTTCTTCAGTCGACTTGCTACACCAACATCGGTCTCTGAAGATCGTCGCGGTACTGACGCAGCACGCGCAACCCCTGAAGCCAGCAAGGTCGCCGCCCTCCGCGCCTTCCGTCGCGCGAAGGGGCTCTGCTTCAAGTGCGGCGAACTGTGGGGCAAGGATCACACATGCCCGCCCATGATGCAAATGCACATCGTGGAGGAGCTGCTTGCCATGTTTCCCCAAGACGACGTGCAGTCAGAATCGCCACCAGCTTCACCGATTTCTGACGAGGAGAACCTCTGCACTCTGTCCCGTCAGGCTGAAGATGGCTCGTCGGACCCAGGGGTACTGCAGTTGAATGCCTGGCTCCAAGGGTAGGAGATCCTGCTGCTTGTCGACTCCAGTAGCTCTACGTCCTTCGTAGACAGTTCCCTGGCAGTGAAACTCACCGAAGCCAAGCCACTGCCGCGCCCATGCCGCGTTCGTGTCGCCAATGGCAACACCATTCCCTGCACCACCTACATTCTAGCGTGTCAGTGGACAACCCAGGGGCATGATTTCAGGACAGATTTCAAGATCCTCAAACTGGGCTCGTACGATGCAATTCTCGGGATGGATTGGTTAAGACAGCACAGACCCATGAACATTGACTGGATCGAGCAAGTCTTAACTGTTACAACTCCAACCGGCCAACTGACGCTATCTGCCACGGCTTCAGATCAAACCCAATGTTCTATGATCTCCGCACCAGAGCTCCTCAAGGCTTGAAAGCAAGGATCAGTGGCACACATAGTGCATCTCAGCTCTCTTGACGGCACCAGTACTACAGATGCGCCGATTCCTGTCGAGATCTTGCGCCTACTGGAACAGTTCGCAGATGTTTTTGAGGACCCGCGACTTGCCGCCTCGCCGCATTGCGATCATCGCATTCCTTTGATGGCCGGCGCGCAGCCTGTCAATTCCAGACCATACAGATACAAACTTGAATTGAAGACAGAGATCGAACGTCAGGTTCAGGAAATGCTCGGCGCAGGGATCATTCAAAAAAGTGCCAGCCCCTTTTCATCCCCAGCCCTGTTAGTCAAGAAAAAAGAAGGTACATGGCGCTTGTGCGTTGACTACCACCGTCTCAACTCCATGACCGTGGTCGCCAAGTTTCCAGTACCAATCATTGACGAGCTCCTTGACGAACTGGCCGGTGCAAAATGGTTCTCGAAGCTCGACCTACATGCCGGATTTCATCAGATAAGGATGGCAGAAGGCGAAGAGTACAAAACAGCCTTCCAAACACACTCCGGGCACTGGGAATACCGTGTCATGCCCTTCGGAGTAGCGGGAGGCCCGGCCACATTCAACGGAGGCATGCACACCACCCTGCGCCCAGTCATGCGCAAATGTGTCATTTCGTTCTTCAACGACATCCTCATCTTCAGTAAAACCTTGTCTGAGCACATCCAACACATCGCGCGCGTGCTCCAGCTGCTCAGAGACAACCACTGGCAAGTCAAGCAATCCAAGTGTTCCTTCGCACAGCGCCAGATTGCTTACTTGGGGCATGTGATCGACGAACGAGGTGTCTCTACAGATCCCAGCAAGGTCCAGACGATCCAGCGGTGGCCTATTCCTCAATGCGCCAAAGATGTGTGCAGTTTCCTCGGCCTTGCTGGATATTATCGGAAGTTTGTGCAGCACTTTGGGATCATTGCAAGACCTCTGTTCAACCTGCTCAAGAAGAACCACCAGTTTGTCTGGACAAGTGACACGCAACAGGTGTTCGACACTCTGAAACTGAAGCTCACAACGGCACCCATGCTGCAACTTCCAGATTTCAGTAAGAAGTTCGTGATCGACACTGACGGATGCGCCTATGGCGTTGGCGCTGTCCTCCAACAAGACGGTCACCCGATCGCCTCCATGAGCAAGCCACTCGGCCCCAAGAACCGCAGCCTCTGCACTTACGAAAAAGAATGCATGGCCATCCTCATGGCCGTGGAGCAATGGCGCCCTTACCTGCACAACGACGAATTCATCATCCCACAGATCAAAGAAGCCTCATGCACCTCGATGATCAGCACCTGTCCACCCCGTGGCAGCAGAAGGCCTTCACCAAGCTGCTCGGGATGCGCTACAAGATCTGCTACCGCTCCGGATCTTCAAACACCGCCGCGGATGCGCTCTCACGCCGCACCCCTGATGAGTCCGTCGCAGCTGTGTCTGTCTGCACCCCAGCTTGGCTGGACGACATCGTGGCAAGCTATAGCGCAAATCCACAAGTTTAGAAGATTTTGGAAGATTTATCCAAACGACCAGACCCAAAAGGGCATTTTTCCACGCGTGATGGCCTGCTCTACTTCCATGATCGGCTCTGGCTGGGCGGCTCCCCCGCCCTGCAGCAACGGATGCTCCGTGCTTTCCATGACAGCACCATGGGCGGCCACTCCGGCGTGCCAGTCACTTATCGCCACCTGCGTCGCCTTTTCGCCTGGCCCAAGATGAAAGAGCACACTCGTTAGTACGTCCAGTCCTGTTCAGTTTGCCAGCAAGAAAAACCAGAGTGTGTCCGCTACCCGGGACTGCTCGAGCCTCTGCCGGTGCCAGACCGTGCCTGGAAGGTGGTCACCATGGATTTCATCGACGGCCTCCCTCCTTCAGGACAGTACAACTGCATCCTCGTCGTTGTCGACAAGTTCACCCGCTACAGCCATTTCCTCTCTCTAAGCCACCCGTTCACGGCGGCCAAGGTCGCGCACGCCTACCTGGAGAACATTTACAAACTCCATGGACTTCCAGAAGTGATCGTATTGGACAGAGACCCGGTTTTCACAAGCAAGTTCTGGCAAGAAATGTTCAAGATCATCGGGTCCGAACTCAACATGAGCACGCCATACCATCCGCAGACTGACGGGCAGTCGGAACGCGTCAACCAGTGCCTGGAGATATACTTGCGGTGTTTCACGCATGCCTGCCCAAGCAAATGGCACCAGTATCTCGCCCTCGCAGAATTCTGGTACAATTCTTCCTTTCATTCTTCATTGGGTACCTCACCTTTTGTCGCACTGTATGGCCATGAACCACGACATTGGGGCATCGAAGCTGCCTCCACTTGTTCCATTCCCTCCCTCAAGGACTGGCTCAAGGAGCGCAAGCATATGCAGCAGGTGCTGTCTGAGCACCTCCATCGAGCGCGCAACATCATGAAGGCGCAGGCTGACAAGAAACACACTGACCGCTCCTTCGTCGTCGGGGATGTCGTCTTCGTCAAGCTCCAACCCTACGTTCAAACGACGGTGGTGCGTCGCACCAACCACAAGCTCTCCTTCACTACTTCGGAACTTTCAAGATCATCCGCGTCATCAACCCCGTCGCGTACGAACTGGAGCTTCCGGCCGGCGCCAAGGTCCACCCTGTCTTTCACGTCTCTCAGCTGCGGCGAGCGCTCTCCAACAACACGACGGTGGAAGACAAGCTGCCCGTCCCACCGGAGGAACCGCTGTCGCCGGTGGAGATCATCGACACCCGCTGGTCCAATACCCCCCAAGGCCGGCGCGAGCAAGTACTCGTGCGCTAGTCTGATCCGTCCATCCTCGGCGCCACCTGGGAAGACGCCAAGTCCATACGCGAGCGCTTTCCAGCTCTACTGGCTTGGGAGCAAGCCAGCTCTCAAGGAGGAGGGGATGTCAGCGCACGTACAGCCAAGGAGGTCGAAGGCTTCACACCAATGCGCGTCAACAGCCGGCCCAAGAGGATAGCGCAGCCCAACAGGAGATTCGTCGGGCCAGAATGGGCCCATTGAGCCCGCTCGCCTGGCGGCTCGCTACTTAACCACAGGCGACGAGAGGATCAGCATCCAGGCTGGATCAGAACGAACAGCGGCTTCCTCCTCTTTCCCCACCTACCTACCTTTCTTCCTCCTCAAGAACAGAGAGAAAGATTCGATTGTAATTTGAATTCGGGCTTGTAACGAGAGCTAATAGTAGATCGACCTGGTACCTAACACATGGCGGTGACTTGACGGCGGTTCAGGGCCGGCCTGGCACTGGTAGCTCTTGGCGCATCCATATTAGAAAGGGCAAGGCCCAGCGAGTCGAGGCTCCGTCCACAGGCGGCTCAGGAGGCCGTGGCTGCAACAACGGCGGAGGCCTCGGTGGTGACGGGGCGGCTCAGCCGGCGACTTAAAACAGAGCGGAGTCAGCCGACTCTGGAGCGAGGCGAAACGGTGGCAACTCAGCTGCTTAATGGCTAAGCCACAGCGGAGGCGACGGTGGCTCAAGGCTAACTCGGAGCAGAAGAGGTGAAAGCAATTCGGAGAAAATCCGAGCGGAAGCGAGTCCGGTGAAGCGACCACAACGACGAGGCGGTAGGCAGCGGCAACTCAATGATGGTGCATGAGCCCGCAGGCAGAGGTGGTAGCCCGAGGTGATCCCGGGGAAGGAGCGACTCAGAGCAGTAGTGGCTTGAGGCAGATACGAGGTCAGCGGCAACTTTGACCGGCCAGCGGTGACTTGGGCTACAGCGAGACCGCTCCGGTGACTGTTGTAGCAAGGCTAATGCTACCTCTTTTAGCAGTGCGTTGTTTTCCCCAAAGAGGAAAGGATGATGCAGCAAAGTAGCGTAAGTATTTCCCTCGGTTTTTGAGAACCAAGGTATCAATTCAGTAGGAGGCTACGCGCGAGTCCCTCGTACTTGCACAAAACAACTAAATCCTCGCAACCAACGCAAATAGGGGTTGTCAATCCCTATAGGGCCACTTACGAGAGTGAGATCTGACAGATATGATAAGATAATATTTTTGGTATTTTTATGATAAAGATGCAAAGTAAAATAAAAGCAAAGTAAATAACTAAGTAGTAGGAGATTAATATGATAAAGATAGACCCGGGGGCCATAGGTTTCACTAGTGGCTTCTCTCGAGAGATAAGTATTCTACGGTGGGTGAACAAATTACTGTTGAGCAATTGACAGAATTGAGCATAGTTATGAGAATATCTAGGTATGATCATGTATATAGGCATCACGTCCGAGACAAGTAGACCGACTCCTGCCTGCATCTACTACTATTACTCCACTCATCGACCGCTATCCAGCATGCATCTAGAGTATTAAGTTAAAAACATAGTAACACCTTAAGCAACATGACATGATGTAGAGGGATAGACTCATGCAATATGAAGAAAACCCCATCTTGTTATCCTCGATGGCAACAATACAATACGTGCCTTACTGCCCTTACTGTCACCGGGAAAGGACACCGCAAGATTGAATCCAAAGCTAAGCACTTTTATCATTGCAAGAAAGATCAATCTAGTAGGCCAAACCAAACTGATAATTCGAAGAGACTTGCAAAGATAACCAATCATACATAAAAGAATTCAGAGAAGATTCAAATATTATTCATAGATAGACTTGATCATAAACCCACAATTCATCGGTCTCAACAAACACACTACAAAAAGAAGATTACATCGAATAGATCTCCACAAGAGAGGGGAAGAACATTGTATTGAGATCCAAAAAAAGAGAAAAAGCCATCTAGCTAATAACTATGGACCCATAGGTCTGAAGTAAACTACTCACACTTCATCGGAGAGGCTATGGTGTTGATGTAGAAGCCCTCCATGATTGATGCCCCCTTCGGTGGAGCTCCGGAACAGGCCCCAAGATGGGATCTCGTGGATACAGAAAGTTACGGCGGTGGAATTAGGGTTTTGGCTCCTGTTCTGATTGTTTGGGGGTACGTGGGTATATATAAGAGGAAGAAGTACGTCGGTGGAGTAACAGGGGGCCCACGAGGGTGGAGGGTGCGCCCCCCTACCTCGTGGCCTCCTGTTAGTTGGCTTGACGTAGGGTCCAAGTCTCCTGAGTTGTATTCAGTGAGAAAATCACGTTCCCGGAGGTTTCATTCCGTTTGGACTCCGTTTGATATTCCTTTTCTTCGAAAACCTAAAACAGGTAAAAAAACAGCAATTCTGGTCTGGACCTCCAGTTAATAGATTAGTCTCAAAAATAATATAAAAGTGGATAATAAAGACCGATAATGTCCAAAACATTAGATAATATAGCATGAAGCAATCAAAAATTATAGATACGTTGGAGACGTATCAGCAGACGGATCACAGGGTCCCGGCAGCTCAAATGGACTTGTTACGGTGGGCGGCTCAACTGACTCGGTCGTGACTTGAAGCTCTGGCCAACGTTTCCGAATCATGGCCAGCTGACCAAACCGAGTCGTGGTTTTCTTTCACTTGGTAACTGAAAAACTGGACCAAATTACTAACAGCTCCACATACTGGTACTAGATGCTTGCTGGACAGATTACTCCTCCTCCAACTCTGAACTTTTACGTGGAAAGCATTCAAATGCTTGGTGAACCACTTTATATGAACAACAGCAAAAAAATATGATGCTGACTACTGGATCGGTCTTTGACTTGACGCCGGCTCATACATTTTTTGGCATGGACGGTAAGTGTATCAGATTAGTCCTGAGAGTCGTTTGTCCGAGCGCGGCAAGTAAATAACCGATTTAGTCCTTGCCTTATCAGAGGCGGCTCTTTTGCAGAGGACGGACGGTGACTCGTAAACAGAGACTCGAGGCTAAACAACATGGCAGCGGTGACTTGATGCGATCCGTCCACGAGGGGGAGGCGAGGGCGGCTCTCTGGCGGAAGTGAAGATGGATTTCGAGTCCGGGTTATGGCCGTAGCATGTCTGATCACTTCAGATTAACATGATTGTATGCGGAGCAGCTGCAGTGACTTGGCAGGCGGTAATGGTGACTCTTCGGCAGCGGCTCAATATGGGACAGTGACTCAAGGCCGGTTATGACCCGACGACGGCGACTCATGATAAGAACAGAGAGACGGCAATCCGGCGGGGCCGGCTCACAGAGACTGGGTGGTGGAGAGGTGCTGGGCCACAACGATGGTAGTGCCATTGGAGGCAAAGGTGGCTCAGACCAGGGCGGCTCGACATCTGAAGCTCAGGCAAAACCGCAAGGCGATAACAGACGGCTGGAACAAAATCCGCAGCGGCGACTGATGGAACCCGGCGATGGTGCGGCGGGCAGAGCAGACGTTTGAGGCGGAGCAGCTGAGGTGGCCGGCGGATTGAATCGAAACAAGGCCAGAGACATTTAGCTAGTACTATGTATCTGCTTCCGAGTCGTAGTTGATTTTGGTGAAAAACTTAAGCCGCCGTCACGATCTTCCCCCCTTTTTTGGCAAACGTAGTACTAACTGGAGTAGCACTCGTTGACATCGATGGATTGACTTGTAGCAGACCTTGGTCTTGTCAGGACCCCGACTCGATGTCACATCGATCTAGCCGGTAACACCTCATATCACTTTGCGGCCTCACGCACGGTATCCCCACGGGTGTCGTCTTACCTTTGCCCGGGACCGTTTGCGCCTTTTGGCTCACGTATATGATAGTGTCGCTAGCATCCATATGATAAGGAGCCCGGGCTGACATGACTAGTCGTAAACCCAAAGTGGCACAGACTTACAGGGACAGGCATCCATGACCCAGCTTCGAACGTGTCGGTCATCAGCAAGTGGGTCCGGGCTGTAGCACTGGGCTAGCAGGACTCCGGTAAACCGGGCTGTAGCGGGCTAACAGGACTCCGGTACTCAAAGCGTGACATTTCCCCGAAGGGACAGACACAGGAACGAAGAAGGACACATGCCGGCCAGCCTAAGTGTTCCAGAGCAGTAGCAAGCTACCATGGCTCAGCGGTAACACTAGGAGACATTTCCCGGTAAGAGAGGCTACTAAAGATAAACAACTAGATAGTCAGATCCCACACATACCAAGCATTTCAACCATACACACAATATGCTCGATATGTGCAAATACAACGAAGCATCACAACATGACTCTATGACACAAGTACTTTATTTAAGGCTCAGGGAGCCATACATAACATACACAAAGGTACGGGTCTCACGACCCAACATTCAAGTCATACAGTCATACAAACCAGCAGCGGAAGTAACTTGTCTGAGTACAGACAACTAGTAAAATAAAAGAGGCTTGGAAAGCCTAGCTATACTACGTGGTCCTTCACAAGCTCAGGGTCACCACCTGGGCCTTTAGCCTACTCGTTGATGTCAATGTCTACATAGAACCCATCAGAAGGGGTTGCAGCGTCTTCTGTAAAAATGTAAATTATAGCAACATGAGTACAAAGGTACTCAGCAAGACTTACATCAGATCCTACATACATGCATATTATCAAGAAGGGTTGGTGGAGTTATTGCAGCAAGCCAGCTTTGACCCTTGGCTAGACTATCCTACGATACTTCAACTTGAAATGGTTTTGCGCACACGAGTCCACTACTCACCACTTCAATACACTACCGAGGATCCACCTCCGTCTTCCTACGGAAGAGCCATCCTCGGCACTCACACTTATCTTGAAGCTTTTAGTAGTTTCCATTTACTTGTCTATGAACTGTATAGGCAACCAAGTAGTCCTTTACCGCGGACACGGCTATTCGAATAGATCATGTTAACCCTGCAGGGGTGTACTTCTTCATACATGTTTCCACCACTTAGCGTCTGCACACGACATGTGCTCGGCAGACTTCAAGCGAAAGCCGACGTGGGTGTAGACCACGACCTACCTAAACACTTAAGCCTCTAGTCCAGGTTTATCGCCTATTCAGGTTCCATCCGCAGGGAGTCCGGCCGAGGTTTCCCATACGGCCCCGAACGATGTGAACAGGGTTCCCGAGATACCTAACGGGTATTCGGTACACCGTGCCACGTACCTACCGCATCACAGCCCACCCCTACGGTCAGTGCTGTCCACGGCCTCCAGTAGGCTACAAACACCAGAAACTACTTGCAACTCCTGGACAGAGAGCTAGGGTGAATAAGAAGCCGAGCGGGGTCATATTTCAGGGCCCAATGCATGGTAGTAGCTGTATCTTAAATCACACATACAGATCTCAGTGCTTAAGGTCGGCTTCAATGAAACAACCCACCATGTACTCCTACATGGCCTCTCATCGATACCTTTACCAAATCGTGTTCACCACACCACTCTCATTACCGACATAATCATTTCACTCTAGCCCATCACCCAGATGAACCAGACCTGACACGACTCTAAGCATAGCAGGCATAGCAAGGTAGGAACAACACATACATATGGCTCATACAACTCCTACACATGCTAGTGGGTTTCATCTAGTTACTGTGGCAATGACAGGTCATGCAGAGGAAATGGGTTCAACTACCATAGCACACAGCAGTTTGAAACGCGTTGTCTTAATGTAGTAAAAGAGAGCAGGAGCGAGAACATGGGATTGTATCGATATGATCAAATGGTTGGTTGCTTGCCTGATGGTTCGATGCACTGATACGGTTCTTCGTTAGGGTAATCACGGTACTCCTCGGAGGCAGAACCTGTCGCAAAGGACACCGATACACAACCATCACCAAACAATGTGCAACAATATGATGCATGCATGAAACATGGCAATATGAGTGTGTTGGGCTAATGCAACTAAAACCAGAAGGGTTTGAACAAATTTGAATCAAAGATTCAAATTTCAAACTCAAACATGGCCTTTTAAAGTGCTTTTCCTTGTTCTGCTTAAAACATCAATTTAACTTGTTTGATCATGCATGAAAATAGTACAGATGGATAGATTGGATTTTTCTGATCATTTTTCATATATAATTTGTCTAATTTGGAGTTACAGAATAAAAGTTATGAATTTTTGAAGTTTAAATAGTATTCTGGAATTTCCTGATTTAATTTAAATCCAGAAATATATATATTGCGCCAGCATGACGTCAGCATGACGTCAGCGGTCAACTGCGGCTGGCTGGGGTCAAACCTGACGTGTGGGGTCCACACGTCAGTGACAGGGGGGTTTAACAGGGTTAATTTAATCCTAATTAGGAATTAATGGCGCTGGGGCCCACTGGTCAGTGTCAGGGGGTTAACTAACAGTGATTAGCACTAATCTGACCACCTGGCCGACGGGGCCCACGTGTCAGTGACCCTGGGGGGGTCAAACCCCAGGTCAAACAGGTCAAACCCACCGGCGACATGACGCCGGCGAGGCCCGAGACGGCGGCGCGATACGGAAACGCGCTGCAGGGCACGGGCGAGGCCGTGCTTGGGCTCGTTGGAGAGCCCTTGCTCTCGCGCGTCGAACGGTGGTGGTGGCCGTGCCTGTGGTGGCCGGTACCGACGACGGCGAGCTCGTGAGCGGTGGCCGGAGTTCGAGTGCGGTCGGGATCGGCGCTCCTGCTCGCAGGCGAGGGAGCTGAGGCGCTGGAGGGGCTCTACGGGTCGCGGCAAGCACAACGGGTGCACGCCCGTGACCAAATGGTCACCGGGGCTTCGCCGGCGACGAGCCCGTGCGGCGGAGCGTCTCGGCTCCGGTAGAGGGGCGGCTAGAGCTCGAAATCGAACATGGGGTTAGGGGGAAACGAAGCAGGGGCTCACGGGGATCATGCAGGGAGGGTCAGCGAGCTCGGGGAAGCACGAACGGCGGCGAATCGACGGCGACCATCGGCGGCGGTCGAGGAGGAAGACGATGGCGTGGAGGCGATGCAGAGCTTCCCGAGGGGCTTGGCTTGGTGGGGAGGAAGAGGGGGTCGCGGCGGAGCTCCTGAGCTCAGCGGAGGGGCGAGGGGTGGCCGGTGGCGGCTGCTATGGCGAACGGCGGCGATGGGTGCGTCGGGTGAGAGAGAGAGCAGGGGGAGAAACACGGGAGAGAGGGGGGATAAGGCCAGGGGATCGGGGCGGCTGTGTGGCGTCGTCCGGGGCATCGAGGGCGACGAGAAGGGCGCCAGGCAGGCAGGGAGGGAGGTGGCGTGGCGCGGTGGCGCGCGCACGCGCCGGGCACACTCCCCTCCCTCTGTCGAGGACGAAGACGACAGAGGAGGGAGGCGGGCTGGGCCGGACAGGGAGGAGCCCAGGTAAGCTCCTCCTTTTATTTATTTTTGTTTTTCTAATTTCTGACATTTGTTTTGATTTAAATAAAATATTAAATCATTTTATAATCTTATGCCAATTTTTGCAGGAGCTAGATATATTATTCCAGAGCTCCCCAACAGATGGCATAATTTTTGGACATATATTAATATATATAACTAATATATTTCCAATGCAAATATTTATGCATTAATTCCAAATGCCCAAAATAAATACTTATGAGCTCTTAAAAATATTGGTTTGATTTTTATCTCTGTCCAATATTTTCAGAGAGCAACATGAGCATTTTCTTGGACCTTTTTGGAGAAATTTTTATTTGGATCATTTTGAGAAATGATTCTGAGGGTTTCACAAATCCCCATTTCAAGTTTCTGATGAAAGAGTAAACATGATGCAACAATCTAATGCATGACTAGCTAGGGTGTGACAACTCACCCCCACTCAAAAGAATCTCGTCCCGAGATTTGGGTTCCTCCGGGAAGAAGGTGGGATACTCGAGTCGAAGACGATCCTCCCTTTCCCAAGTTGCTTCATCCTCAGAATGGTGCGACCATTGGACTTTGAGAAACTTGATATTATGACGTCGGGTGGTATGTTCGGCCTGATCGAGGATACGAATGGGGTACTCTCGATATGTAAGATTATCTTGGAGATCAAGCGTTTCGTGGTCCACTCCACGGATAGGATCCGAGAAGCAACGCCTGAGTTGAGAAACGTGGAAGACATCGTGGACTCTGGAGAGGTGCGGAGGTAGTTCCAACTGGTAGGCAACTTCTCCTCGTTTGGCGAGAATGCGAAAAGGTCCAATGTAACAAGGAGCCAATTTGCCTTTGATACCGAAACGATGGGTTCCCTTCAGAGGGGTGACCCGAAGATAAGCCTTCTCGTCAACCTCGAAAGTCATAGCCTTATGTTTTCGGTCATATTGACTCTTTTGACGAGATTGGGCTGTTTTCAACTTTTCACGAACGATACGAACTTGTTCTTCTGCTTCCTGAATCATATCCGGGCCAAAGAATTGTCTTTCCCCGGTCTCTGACCAGTTAAGGGGTGTTCGACACCGTCGTCCATAGAGAACTTCAAAAGGGGCATTACCCAAGCTAGATTGATAGCTGTTGTTGTAAGCGAATTCGGCAAATGGAAGGCACTTCTCCCAGTCCATTCCGAATGAGATAACAGAGGCTCGAAGCATGTCTTCTAGAATCTGGTTGACGCGTTCCACTTGACCACTTGACTGAGGGTGGAAAGCGGTGCTAAAGGAGAGACGGGTTCCCATAGCATTTTGGAAACTTTCCCAAAATCGAGAGGTGAAAAGACTTCCTCGATCCGAGTTAATTTCCAAAGGAACACCATGGAGGGACACTATACGGGAGATGTATAAGTCTGCCAGCTGACTAGCGGTTATACTCTCACGAACAGGTAAGAAATGGGCTACTTTGGAAAGACGATCGACAACGACGAAAATAGCATTATTCCCTCTCTTGGTCCTGGGAAAACCGGTAATGAAATCCATACCAATTTTATCCCATTTCCATTCAGGAATAGCTAAAGGTTGAAGGGTGCCAGCAGGCCGTTGGTGCTCTGCTTTTACACGACGACAGACGTCGCAATTTGCAATATACTGAGCAATTTCTCTCTTCATCCTAGTCCACCAGAACCTCTGGCGTAGGTCCTGATACATCTTAGTACTACCGGGATGAATGGTGAGAGGAGATTCATGAGCCTCCTTAAGGATCAACTGCCGTAGATGCTGGTTCTTGGGAACCACTAGACGGTCCTCAAAGTACACAACACCATGATCATTTGTGGAGAAACAACTAGCACCTCCGCTAGCAATGTTCTCTTTGATTTTAGATATTCCCTTATCTCTCTTTTGGGCAGCGATGATTTGATCCGTAAGAGTAGGTTTTGCTACCAAGGTGGAAAGAAAACCTTGAGGTACAATGTGAAGGTTAAGCTTCCGAAATTCCTCATGGAGAAGCGGTTGACTTTGTTGTAACATCAGGTTGTTACAATAAGATTTACGACTTAGCGCATCAGCCATGACGTTGGCTTTCCCTGGGGTGTAGGTTATTCCTAAGTCGAAGTCTGTGATCAACTCAACCCAACGTCTTTGCCTGAGATTCAGATCCGGTTGGGTGAAAATGTACTTCAGACTTTGGTGATCAGTGAATATTTCGCAACGATTACCGAGGAGGTAATGTCGCCAGGTCTTAAGTGCATAGACTACGGCTGCAAGCTCTAGATCATGAGTAGGATAATTCTCCTCATGTGGGTGCAATTGCCGTGAAGCGTAGGCAATTACGTGTCGATCTTGCATGAGAATGCAACCTAGTCCTTGTCGCGAGGCGTCGCAGTAGATAACAAAGTCCTTGGAGAAGTCTGGCGGTACCAGTACGGGAGCAGAAGTCAGGCGTCTTTTCAGTTCCTGAAAGCTGTGCTCACATTGTGGAGTCCATTCGAACTTCTTATCTTTCTTGAGGAGTTCGGTTAGAGGTTTGGCAACTTTGGAGAAGTTCTCGACAAAGCGACGACAATAGCTCGCTAAGCCCAGGAAACTCCGAACTTGCTTGACCGATTCAGGTGGAGTCCAATTAAGGACGGCTTGAACTCGCTCAGGGTTAACAGCAATACCTTTACCAGATATTACATGACCCAGATAGGTCACTTCTGACAACCAGAATTCACATTTAGAAAATTTGGCATAAAGGCGATGCTCTCGAAGTTTCTTCAACACTAGCCTTAGATGTTCGGCATGTTCCTCCTCGTTCTTGGAGTAGATGAGTATATCATCGAGGTAAACCACGACGAATTTATCCAAATACTCCATGAAGATTGAGTTCATTAACCGAGAAAAGGTGGCTAGAGCGTTGGTTAAACCGAAGGACATGACGGTGTACTCGTATTGGCCATAACGAGTAACAAAGACCGTTTTAGGAATGTCCCCGTTTCTGATTTTGATTTGATGGTAGCCCAACCTCAAGTCCATCTTGGAGAAGATTGAGGATCCAACGAGCTGATCATACAGGTCGTTGATCCTGGGAAGCGGATATTTGTTCTTGATTGTGACCAAATTGACAGGTCGGTAATCTACAACCATCCGGTCCGTACCATCCTTCTTCTTGACGAATAGGACGGGGCAAGCCCACGGGGATGAGCTAGGTCGGATGAAACCCTTTTTCAAGGACTCATCGAGTTGTTTCTTAAGCTCGGCTAGCTCTAGTGGTGCCATCTTATAAGGTCTTCTAGCAATCGGAACGGTTCCTGGAATGAGGTCTATTACGAACTCAACATCCCTGTCAGGTGGAACACCTGGCAATTCTTCTGGGAAGACATCCGGGAAGTCACGGACTACCGGCACGTCCTCAAGGTCTGGCAAAGGGCTGGCGTTAAGAGAACATAATTGTCGCTTGGCTATTCGGGTCAAGACATTGACTATCTTCCCCGAAGGATGGGTGAGTTGAACAGTCCTAGAGAAGCAATCAATTTTGGCTTGATGAGCTGACATCCAGTCCATACCCAAAATGATATTAATATCTGAAAATTTAAGGGCTATCAAAGATGCAAGGAAAACAAGTCTGTCGACTTGGATTTCATTTCCATGGCTCACTCTAGAAGTTTGCCATTTGGATCCCGGAGTTTGAATTACCATAGAGGTTGGCATATCACCGAATGCGACGTTATGCAAACGAGCATAGTTTTCAGATATAAAAGAATGAGAGGCTCCTGTATCGAAAAGAACAGATGCCGGGTGGCAATTAACAAGAAGCGTACCGAGAACGACGTTGGGATCCTCTTGAGCTTCTTCGGCAGAGATACAGTTGACATGTCCACGTGAGGCGGTGGCCGGCTTGGCGTGGAACACTTTCCCTGTCGGCTTGCCACGGCCAACAGCTTTAGCAGACTGGTTGGGGTTAGTCTGGGGACACTCACGCATATAGTGGCCAGATTCCCCACACTTGAAACAAGTCACGGAACTGGTACGTGGAGGAGCATTGTTGGTTGGACCCCCATAGGGCTTGGCCGGTGCAGACTGTTGAACAGGGCGAGGCGCCTGGAAAGATGGCCTCGGTGTGAACCTGGGTGGCAGGGCGGTGTTGGGCACCCACACGCGACGCTTCTGAGGACCAGCACCGGATGAGGAACCCATGTCACGGCCATGCTTGCGTGTTGCGTCATAGTCAGTCTGACCAGTTTCAGCACTGATGGCTTTGTTGACAAGTTTCTGAAAAGATGTGCACTCATGCAGACGGAGGTCACGGCGAAGCTCAGGACTAAGGCCCTTACGGAACCTTGCTTGCTTCTTGGCGTCAGTAGAAACTTCCTCGGCTGCATATCGTGCGAGGTTACCAAACTCCCTGCTGTAAGCATCCACAGAAAGTCAGCCTTGGGTGAAACTGCAAAATTCCTCACGTTTACGGTCCATGAGACCCTCCGGAATGTGATGTTCACAGAAAGCCTCACTGAATTCAGCCCAAGTAGTGACATGGCCCGCTGGGCGCATAGCTCCATAATTCTCCCACCATAGACTGGCAGGGCCTTCAAGATGATATGCAGCAAAGGTGACCTTGTCAGCCTCCGCTACCAGCGCGGAACGCAGTTTGTGAGAGATACTGCGAAGCCAGTCATCAGCGTCGAGAGGCTCGACGGAGTGGTGGAACGTGGGTGGATGTAATTTGATAAAATCACTGAGTGACACCACGTTAGTCCTCTGATGGTGTGCCGTGTTCTGTTCAATACGCTCCAACAAACGGTTGGTCTCCCGCTTGTTTCTCTCAGCTTCCATCATAACCTCGGCTAGGGAAGGAGGATGAGGCAGATTTGTATCCCTGACTTCACTGCCTTCGGCCTGCTCTTGAGGAGCAGGGTTAGTGCGCGTGTTGACCATCCTAGGTAAACAAGACAATGATGTAGTCAGGATGATAAAATTCCAACATAGGATACAAAATGTAGGGAATAACTCGGAATGCAAGATGATCATCCGTATGACATGGTAGATACAGAAACTGCTTCTTTTATTCCATCGTCATACACACCATACAGGGTTTAGTACAAGACCAAACAAAGTACTATTACGGTGAAAAGAGGATTACATCTCATCGGAGGCATCCCAAGCTCCTATACATTATTTTTCTACACCTCCGGAAAGAGTACAAACTAGGTCATATCCCACGAGTCACGCGGGACGATAGACGACACAGCTAGTGCGAACTAGTGATACTACCACTAACTCAGACCGATTCGTAGTAGTCCTCGTAGAAGTCACCTCATAGCCTGGAAGCTCAACATGATCATCCGGAAACAGACGATCTCGCGGAGCTTGTGGACCATAGGGGCTAGGATGAGGCCTTGGACCAACAGACGGTGGCCTGCGGGGACCGCGAGGTGGGGTGATGCCTCCTACATCACGCCATCCCATCACGTCTGGCAGAGCAGATCTCACAGGATAGAGATCGCGCATATCTGAATATCCAGCTTGCACCGCCGGTGCGAACCGAGTCAAAGTGGCCCAGTGGTCAGCACGGGTATTGAAGAGCTCTAACCTCAAGGCCCGATTTTCACGGTCCTTATCCTCGAGCATCTCAGCAGTGGTGCGAGTCCGTGAATCCTCCTGAGTGGGGTCAGCATAGATAGCCTAGAGATACCCTTGTGCTCCCGGAAGTGATCCTGGCATATACCGGAAATCAGAGTCCCGAAATAGTCCAGATCTGACTCGCATGATGGTCATCATAGAGTAGGCGGCGTCCTGCACAGCCATCTCAATGGTAACCCCGAGTCCATAGGAGCAGTGAAGGGGCTCGGTGGATCCAGGATAAGATGGAAATATCCTGACAGTGCAGAGATACTGGCTTTGATTGAAGTCCCGAAATTGCTCTTCGACCGTGTACTCAGGATACCAGCGGTATCCAGCCTCAGTCATTACCCTGACCAACTTGGCAGTATGGTCGGGTACATCTAGGCATCGAGTCAGGCGAACCACTTGATTGAGGTCGCGAGTGGCCATCTGAAAGCACAATCATAATGCAAAGGCATTAGGATTTCTAGCAAAATTTCGGTAGCATAACAGCTGTAAATGCTCAAGAAGGATTTTGAGACATTTGACAAAGGATTTCATACACACTCAACATCATCATACCAAGTTCTGAGACCATCCTAGCAACATAATGTGGTAATAGAACTGAACTAGGCTTGTAACCATCAAACCTATAAGGTACTACTGATTAGTAACGCGTGATCCTGATAGAGAGAATAGATCCTAATTCCTTAACCCCCGGTGGAAGAATAGACTGACTCAGATCAGAATGTCATTAGATAAAGGAGTAAAAGGAGCCTTACGTTCCAACCCACAAACAATTCCCCTACATATAACTAAAGAATTTCTAGACTCAACATCGACCAGTTTGGCTTGGAGAACCTACAGGCAGTCCGGCTCTGATGCCAACGCTGTCAGGACCCCGACTCGATGTCACATCGATCTAGCCGGTAACACCTCATATCACTTTGCGGCCTCACGCACGGTATCCCCACGGGTGTCGTCTTACCTTTGCCCGGGACCGTTTGCGCCTTTTGGCTCACGTATATGATAGTGTCGCTAGCATCCATATGATAAGGAGCCCGGGCTGACATGACTAGTCATAAACCCAAAGTGGCACAGACTTACAGGGACAGGCATCCATGACCCAGCTTCGAACGTGTCGGTCATCAGCAAGTGGGTCCGGGCTGTAGCACTGGGCTAGCAGGACTCCGGTAAACCGGGCTGTAGCGGGCTAACAGGACTCCGGTACTCAAAGCGTGACATTTCCCCGAAGGGACAGACACAGGAACGAAGAAGGACACATGCCGGCCAGCCTAAGTGTTCCAGAGCAGTAGCAAGCTACCATGGCTCAGCGGTAACACTAGGAGACATTTCCCGGTAAGAGAGGCTACTAAAGATAAACAACTAGATAGTCAGATCCCACGCATACCAAGCATTTCAACCATACACACAATATGCTCGATATGTGCAAATACAACGAAGCATCACAACATGACTCTACGACACAAGTACTTTATTTAAGGCTCAGGGAGCCATACATAACATACACAAAGCTACGGGTCTCACGACCCAACATTCAAGTCATACAGTCATACAAACCAGCAGCGGAAGTAACTTGTCTGAGTACAGACAACTAGTAAAATAAAAGAGGCTTGGAAAGCCTAGCTATACTACGTGGTCCTTCACAAGCTCAGGGTCACCACCTGGGCCTTTAGCCTACTCATTGATGTCAATGTCTACATAGAACCCATCAGAAGGGGTTGCAGCGTCTTCTGTAAAAATGTAAATTATAGCAACATGAGTACAAAGGTACTCAGCAAGACTTACATCAGATCCTACATACATGCATATTATCAAGAAGGGTTGGTGGAGTTATTGCAGCAAGCCAGCTTTGACCCTTGGCTAGACTATCCTACGATACTTCAACTTGAAATGGTTTTGCGCACACGAGTCCACTACTCACCACTTCAATACACTACCGAGGATCCACCTCCGTCTTCCTACGGAAGAGCCATCCTCGGCACTCACACTTATCTTGAAGCTTTTAGTAGTTTCCATTTACTTGTCTATGAACTGTATAGGCAACCAAGTAGTCCTTTACCGCGGACGCGGCTATTCGAATAGATCATGTTAACCCTGCAGGGGTGTACTTCTTCATACATGTTTCCACCACTTAGCGTCTGCACACGACATGTGCTCGGCAGACTTCAAGCGAAAGCCGACGTGGGTGTAGACCACGACCTACCTAAACACTTAAGCCTCTAGTCCAGGTTTATCGCCTATTCAGGTTCCATCCGCAGGGAGTCCGGCCGAGGTTTCCCATACGGCCCCGAACGATGTGAACAGGGTTCCCGAGATACCTAACGGGTATTCGGTACACCGTGCCACGTACCTACCGCATCACAGCCCACCCCTACGGTCAGCGCTGTCCACGGTCTCCAGTAGGCTACAAACACCAGAAACTACTTGCAACTCCTGGACAGAGAGCTAGGGTGAATAAGAAGCCGAGCGGGGTCATATTTCAGGGCCCAATGCATGGTAGTAGCTGTATCTTAAATCACACATACAGATCTCAGTGCTTAAGGTCGGCTTCAATGAAACAACCCACCATGTACTCCTACATGGCCTCTCATCGATACCTTTACCAAATCGTGTTCACCACACCACTCTCATTACCGACATAATCATTTCACTCTAGCCCATCACCCAGATGAACCAGACCTGACACGACTCTAAGCATAGCAGGCATAGCAAGGTAGGAACAACACATACATATGGCTCATACAACTCCTACACATGCTAGTGGGTTTCATCTAGTTATTGTGGCAATGACAGGTCATGCAGAGGAAATGGGTTCAACTACCGTAGCACACAGCAGTTTGAAACGCGTTGTCTTAATGTAGTAAAAGAGAGCAGGAGCGAGAACATGGGATTGTATCGATATGATCAAATGGTTGGTTGCTTGCCTGATGGTTCGATGCACTGATACGGTTCTTCGTTAGGGTAATCACGGTACTCCTCGGAGGCAGAACCTGTCGCAAAGGACACCGATACACAACCATCACCAAACAATGTGCAACAATATGATGCATGCATGAAACATGGCAATATGAGTGTGTTGGGCTAATGCAACTAAAACCAGAAGGGTTTGAACAAATTTGAATCAAAGATTCAAATTTCAAACTCAAACATGGCCTTTTAAAGTGCTTTTCCTTGTTCTGCTTAAAACATCAATTTAACTTGTTTGATCATGCATGAAAATAGTACAGATGGATAGATTGGATTTTTCTGATCATTTTTCATATATAATTTGTCTAATTTGGAGTTATAGAATAAAAGTTATGAATTTTTGAAGTTTAAATAGTATTCTGGAATTTCCTGATTTAATTTAAATCCAGAAATATATATATTGCGCCAGCATGACGTCAGCATGATGTCAGCGGTCAACTGCGGCTGGCTGGGGTCAAACCTGACGTGTGGGGTCCACACGTCAGTGACAGGGGGGTTTAACAGGGTTAATTTAATCCTAATTAGGAATTAGTGGCGCTGGGGCCCACTGGTCAGTGTCAGGGGGTTAACTAACAGTGATTAGCACTAATCTGACCACCTGGCCGATGGGGCCCATGCGTCAGTGACCCTGGGGGGGTCAAACCCCAGGTCAAACAGGTCAAACCCACCGGCGACATGACGCCGGCGAGGCCCGAGACGGCGGCGCGATACGGAAACGCGCTGCAGGGCACGGGCGAGGCCGTGCTTGGGCTCGTTGGAGAGCCCTTGCTCTCGCGCGTCGAACGGTGGTGGTGGCCGTGCCTGTGGTGGCCGGTACCGACGACGGCGAGCTTGTGAGCGGAGGCCGGAGTTCGGGTGCGGTCGGGATCGGTGCTGCTGCTCGCAGGCGAGGGAGCTGAGGCGCTGGAGGGGCTCTACGGGTCGCGGCAAGCACAACGGGTGCACGCCCGTGACCAAATGGTCACCGGGGCTTCGCCGGCGACGAGCCCGTGCGGCGGAGCGTCTCGGCTCCGGTAGAGGGGCGGCTAGAGCTCGAAATCGAACATGGGGTTAGGGGGAAACGAAGCAGGGGCTCACGGGGATCATGCAGGGAGGGTCAGCGAGCTCGGGGAAGCACGAACAGCGGCGAATCGACGGCGACCATTGGCGGCGGTCGAGGAGGAAGACGATGGCGTGGAGGCGATGCAGAGCTTCCCGAGGGGCTTGGCTTGGTGGGGAGGAAGAGGGGGTCGCGGCGGAGCTCCTGAGCTCAGCGGAGGGGCGAGGGGTGGCCGGTGGCGGCTGCTATGGCGAACGGCGGCGATGGGTGCGTCGGGTGAGAGAGAGAGCAGGGGGAGAAACACGGGAGAGAGGGGGGGATAAGGCCAGGGGATCGGGGCGGCTGCGTGGCGTCGTCCAGGGCATCGAGGGCGACGAGAAGGGCGCCAGGCAGGCAGGGAGGGAGGTGGCGTGGCGCGGTGGCGCGCGCGCGCGCCGGGCACACTCCCCTCCCTCTGTCGAGGACGAAGACGACAGAGGAGGGAGGCGGGCTGGGCCGCCTGCTGGCTGGGCCGGCCAGCTGGCTGGGCCGGACAGGGAGGAGCCCAGGTAAGCTCCTCCTTTTATTTATTTTTGTTTTTCTAATTTCTGACATTTGTTTTGATTTAAATAAAATATTAAATCATTTTATAATCTTATGCCAATTTTTGCAGGAGCTAGATATATTATTCCAGAGCTCCCCAACAGATGGCATAATTTTTGGACATATATTAATATATATAACTAATATATTTCCAATGCAAATATTTATGCATTAATTCCAAATGCCCAAAATAAATACTTATGAGCTCTTAAAAATATTGGTTTGATTTTTATCTCTGTCCAATATTTTCAGAGAGCAACATGAGCATTTTCTTGGACCTTTTTGGAGAAATTTTTATTTGGATCATTTTCAGAAATGATTCTGAGGGTTTCACAAATCCCCATTTCAAGTTTCTGATGAAAGAGTAAACATGATGCAACACTCTAATGCATGACTAGCTAGGGTGTGACAGGTCTTCATCCCCGAAAGTAACAGGTAGACTTCTATTTCTCCCTGCGACTTGACCCTCTCGTGAAAAACAACTAACATGGATGTGAAGTATAACAGGAATCAGATCCGGTTGTTAAATCCCAACATCTGACGTATCATGCAGTACGTCTACGGCGTCAAAAAAACTTATATTGATCTCGGCGGTTTATAGTGGTGCCCAGGCGCAACCCTGACTTCTCTTCATCCTTAAATCTCACAGATCTTAAGTCTGGACTGATGGACTTGACACTAATGCAAATCCTTCAAACCAGCTCTTCTTCATCCAAAAAAATTATGAGCCCCTCGAACCCTAAAAAAGATCCCTTCAAGAACTCAACACCACTGTGCGCAGGCCCCACGATGGGCGTTGTCGGGGATATACCCCGCGGCGTAAACCGGCCGGACTTGGCGGTTTACTTGAGACCCGGCTAAGACTTGATGACTCACTGGCGACCCGTTTGGGCCTGGCGGCTTACGGTTCATTGGTAATCCGGCAGGCGGGTCAGAAGAACGACAAGACCCGATGGCCCAACAGGCGGTTCATGAAGGCCGGTTCATAATATGGTAGGCCGGTTTAAGGAGAAAGGCATGACGAATATTTACCTTATAAGGAGTTAAGACCAGGACTTGTATCCGGTTCGTATTAGAGATAGACTAGTCCTAATCCTAATAGGACTCCACATATAAACCGCCCCTTCAACATATAGAAGGAGGGGTAGGGCTCCCCAAAGAGGGGAGGAAAAGAAGAAACAATCTTAGGGCTAGACACAAAGAGGAGAGCCGGTTTACGGTGACTCCCTCGTGATGATAATGAGACATAGCCTCAAACAGCATGTAGTGCTATTACCGGATGATGTTTCCTGGGGCCCGAAGCTGTCTAAATCCTTGTCTTGCGTGTTGATCCGCCCTGCGTCTCTAGTCCCACTCAACCCCTCTCAAACTACCACATAGATGCGTTGGCCTCGCGACTAAGTCCTGACACTAAGGACATCTACCGTGACAAATCCACGACAGTTGGCGCCCACTGTGGGGCTGGCGCACGGTGGTGTTGAGATCTTGAAGGGATCTCTTCAGGGATTGAGAAGTTCATGATTTGCTGGATGGAAAGAACCAGCGCAGAAGTTTACATCATATTCAAACCGTCAAACGATATATTCGAGATTCAAGATCAAGAGAACATTAGGGCTGGATCGTTGCTACCGCCATAACTCGCCAAGATCAAGAGAAGGAATTATTCTCATCGAAACCAAAACTACTGCTACAAGAGCTGTCAACAGAGAATGGGCGAGCGGATCCGATGACTACTATGTCGGGCGGCTGTCCGATCGGCCACGTACGAGTGGTTGCGTCCACGAAGATTTCAATATCCCAAGAAAGTCCGACACGGTTCGTGGAATACGATTGAAAGTGGCCAAAGATTGCAGCGTTTTCCTTAATTAGTATGGAGGGACCCGCACCAGGAAAGCCGCCACTCACGTAGGCATCAAATCCCATCAGTCAGAAATTACCAAGGCAACGTTTTCACCGGAGGGTCAACCCTGGTTGAACGGCCGCACCAAGCCACCGTCGCTTCACTGCAGTTTCGTCCGAACCGCCGGTCTGTTCCGAGTCAACTTCGCGTTTTTAAACCGGATCAACTCTGAATCGCTGCTGCTCTATGTCCACAAATCCCAGGCCGTAGCAATCAACCGTGTACTACTGCCTTTTCTTCTACCACGAAGGCACTATAGATCATAGAAAAAGACAGTCTATCACATCAAGCCAACATGACACCAGAGGTTGTTACTAGTACGCAAGGAGTCAAAGGGCAAAATACTATGGATCAGCTGCAGTCATCTACATTAATAAAAGAAAAAGGCTGCAGCCTGACCGCTGTCCCATATCTCGATGGCAGTGACTTTCCAAAGACTTGCTACTAGTGCTAATTGAAATGGAATTACAATGGCACAATCTCCAAGAAGGACCATCATCCATCACGTGGAAGACAAGACTAGTCAAATCCAAGTACTACTAGTACTCGGTCACGTGATTACGTGAAGCTGCAATCAATTTCAGGAAAATGCCACTGGATAAAGGCGATTAAAAAAAGGGGGTGTCAAGGCTAGCCACAAGAAAAATCGAGACAAATCACAAACCACCAGAACTATTATTCGTTATAAAGGTGTCGCAAAGGGATGTGCGCCATGATTATTTTTTGCACTAGCACGGACGAGAGAGTCGTCACCCCCGCTACATCAACGCACGCGGTTGACTCGTCGTCCGCCCCCGCGGCCGATTCGCACACGTCTGCGCCGCTTCCAACGTGGCGGCCGACTCGCTCGTCAGCGCTGGCTTACAGCACTGCGGTCGACTCTTCTGTCCGCACCGGCTTACAACGCCGCAGCCTACTCATTTGCTGTCCGGACGAGTCAGGTGGTATCCATCTAAAGTTTATTTTAGTATACATATTGTTTTTGTCAAAGAACAATTACTTGGTCTTGTAATATTTTTGCAGGACCGTTACGAAAGGGTGTCGCCTAAGGGGGCGCATCAACATCACTTTTTGCAGTTGTGTTTGTCCATGCTAGGATGCTCGACGGATATACGTGCAAGTCGCCACCCCGATGTTCGGATTACATCCGTCCGCACCTGCCGCCGATTCGTGCATCTACATCAGTTAAACAACATCATGTTTGAATCGCCACCCGCGCCGCTTTACAAACGCCATGGATGACGCGTTCATCTACCCTCACGGCGGTTCACGCGTCCGCACCGGCTTACAATGCCACGGCCGACTCATCTGTTGTTCGGGTGAATCAGGTGATATCCCCCTAAGTATAATTTAGCACATATTGTTTTTTTCAAAAAACAAATTACTCCGGCTTGCGATGTTTTTGATGTAGGATAATTGTTCACTACATCAACACGATGTGGTTGACTTGCTCGTCCGCGCCGGTTTACGACACCGGTGCCGATCTTCCCCGTTCCCACCGGTTTACAATGCCGCGGCCGGTTCATCTATCCGAGCTGCCTCTGATGTTGCGGTCGCTTTTGTCGTCCGTCTCTCGCGGCCTGGTCTACATCAACATACCGGGCCGCACCTGTCTGCATGAGCTGTTTATTGGGCGCACAAGTCGCCGCCACTATAGTTTTGATTAACTTCAAATCGCCAGTTGGAAGGAACCATTGGCCGAGTTGCTGACAGGGCTCATATGGGATCATTTACAACCCGCTGCAGTCACCTCAACTTTCTATGGATTCACATCGTGCTATTAACGCCAATGATATACAAGTTATGCCAGTTTATATCACGGTCAAATATGGAGAGCCTCAAGCCAACTCCTCGAGTCACCTTTGAGACTCGGGGGCTACGATGACATGACTCAGCGAATATTGCCAGTTTCAGCAAATTTAAAAACCCCAGGACGATGGAGGGAAGGATAACCCGGTCCCGGAGGCTACTGTTATATTGATGAAAGTTTAAAGGCCGTCAGAAAATTTCCGGTTTAGAAAGTATATGACAGTTACAAAATCCCGGCTCAATGAAGAAGATCCGGGTCATCAGAAAGGATTCCGGTTTATAATCCGGCTCAAGGGAAGTCAGTCTGACTGAAGCTCTCAAATATCCGGTTTACAGTCCGGTTCAAGGGAAATCTGTTCTCCCCCAAAGCTCTGAAGCGCTCAAATCCAGTTTAAAAATGTCCGGTTCAAAAAGGAATTAACTTCTCGCAAGTTCGGGTTTAAAGGCCGTCAGAAAATTTTCCGGCTGAAAATGAAGATTCCGGTTTAAAATCCGGTTCAAGGGAAAGATGTCTCCCATAAAGCTTTGAAGCTCTCAATATCCGGTTCAAGATCCCGGTTCAAGAAGAATTTATCTCTTGCAAAAAGTTAAAAATTGCCAAAGAGGACCTGCTGCCATGATGCGCGGTTCAAACATGGGTATCCCGCCTTACTGGCCTGACATATTATTGATCACATGGGGGCTTCTGCTTCATAAAGCGGGGTCTCTGTTCTTTTACATCAGGTGAGGTTACACGGAGTTGCTCTAAAGCGGCCTCCGGTTTACCCCTTGAGTTCGCTTTGCTAAAAGCATCGTGTTATATCACTTGGAGAATTGGTCGTGTCCGAACCAATACCATGCCTCTTGATAGGCGAGAGCCACCAGATCACTTGGGGACTTGGTCATGTATGAACCAGTCATGCCTCTTGATCGGCCTAAGGCCACAGAATCACTTGGGGGCTTGGTCGAACCCGAACCATGACCACGCCATTTGGTCGGCATAAATGCCACGGTTTCATTTGGGGACCTAGCTGACTAGAGCCATAGTTACACCTAACGGGAGCTTGGTCGTGTTTGGCCATGGTAACACCATTTGATCAGTTTAAATAAAACTTTTCTTTTTGCTTCACACTTTTCTTTGAAGGTTTTTTTTGCTTTTCATTGTGTTTTTTAAACCGACAAAAGTTTTTTAACCAATCAATTGACGGAACACAGTTCACGTCAATCCGGAGACTATTTGCCCGGTTTGATCCTTGTTGTTAACATCCTCTTATGGAGTAACACGGTGTTTATCACAACCCGGCACGGTTTTATCATAAACCGGCACAATATGGAAGGAGTTATCAGTACTCGAGATTTGGGTTATCACCCTTACTAAAAAAGAAGTTGGTAAACCAACGATGTGATTCAATGTCATAGGTATGATATGTTTCATATTCGATTATTCTAAAATGTAGCCTTGGTTATAAACCCAGGTTATATGTTGGGCATTATGACCCGTCCTAGTGTGAGGACTTAGTCATGAGGCCAACGCATCTAAGCGGTAGCTTGAAGGGGTTGATCAGAATCGAGAGACGCAACACGCAAGCTGAAGATTTAGACAGCTTCGGGCTCCGGGAAACATCATCCGGTAACAACCCTACATGTTGTTTGTAGCTAGGTCTCATTATCATCATCCGGGAGTCATCTTAACTCCGGCTCTCCTAGTTGTGTCTAGACTTAATGATTATTGAACTTGTCCCTCTTGGGGAGCCCTACCCCTCCTTATATATGTTGAAGGGGCGGGTTACATGTAGAGTCAAACTCAGATTAGGACTTAACCTATTTTGACGTCTTACCATAGGCTTCTCACCGTGGGCCTCTTAACTTCTTGGGCTTCTTAACGTCTTGAGCTTCTTAACATAAGCCGGTTTACTGTCCGACTTAACTGTCTGCTTAACTATCTGACTTATATGACTGTGTCTGCTGGGTTACATGACTGTGTCTGCCGGCTTACATGATTGTGTCCGCCGGCTTAACCTGCTTAACTGTTCCCACTGGCTTAACCTCTGGTTTAAATAATCTGCCGGCTTACCAATGAAATACCAAGTCCCAGCCGGGTCATACCGCGGGGTATATCCCCGACAGTTTGTCTCCCAACAAGCGCTTTTCTTTAATGCCTTTCTAGCTAGGCATGTTGATTTCAATGATGCTCACATAAAAGATAAGATTTTAAATATGAAGAGAGCATCATGAAGAATATAACTAGCACATTTAAGTCTAAGCCACTTCCTATGCATAGGGATTTTCTGAGCAAACAACTTGTGGGAACAAGAATCAACTAGCATAGGAAAGCAAAACAAGCATAGCTTCAAGATTTTCAACACATAGAGAGGAAACTTGATACTATTGCAATTCCTACAAGCATATATTCCTCCCTCATAAAATTTTTCAGTAGCATCATGAATGAATTCAACAATATAACCATCACATAAAGCATTATTTTCATGATTGCCAAGCATAGAAAATTTACTACTCTCCACATAAGCAAAATTCTTCTCATTCGGAATAGTGAGAGCAAACTCAACAAAATATCTATCATGTGAGGCATAATCCAATTGAAAATTAAAATCATTATGACAAGTTTCATGGTTATCATTATTCTTTATAGCATACGTGTCATCACAATAACCATCATAGATAGGAGGCATGCTTTCATCATAATAAATTTGCACATCAAAACTTGGGAGACTAAAAATATCATCTTTATCAAACATAGCATCCCCAAGATTATGGCTTTGCATATCATTAGTATCATGGATATTCAAATAATTCATACTAACAACATTGCAATCATACTCATCATTCAAAGATTTAGTGCCAAACATTTTAGTGCATTCTTCTTCTAGCACTTGGGCACAATTTTCCTTTCCATCATTTTCATGAAAGATATTAAAAAGATGAAGCATATGAGGCACCCTCAATTCCATTTTTTGTAGTTTTCTTTTATAAACTAAACTAGTGATAAAACACGAAACTAAAAGATTCGACTGCAAGATCTAAAGATATACCTTCAAGCGCTAACCTCCCCGGCAACGGCGCCGGAAAAGATCTTGATGTCTACTACACAACCTTCTTCTTGTAGACGTTGTTGGGCCTCCAAGTGCAGAGGTTTGTAGGACAGTAGCAAATTTCCCTCAAGTGGATGACCTAAGGTTTATCAATCCGTGGGAGGCGTAGGATTAATATGGTCTCTCTCAAACAACTCTGCAACCAAATAACAAAGAGTCTCTTGTGTCCCCAACACACCCAATACAATGGTAAATTATATAGGTGCACTAGTTCGGCGAAGAGATGGTGATACAAGTGCAATATGGATGGTAGATAAATGTTTTTGTAATCTGAAAATATAAAAACAGCAAGGTAACTAATGATAAAACTGAGCACAAGTGGTATTGCAATGCGTTGAAACAAGGCCTAGGGTTCATACTTTCACTAGTGCAAGTTCTCTCAACAATAATAACACAATTGGATCATATAACTATCCTTCAACATGCAACAAAGAGTCACTCCAAAGTCACTAATAGCGGAGAACAAACAAAGAGATTGTTGTAGGGTACGAAACCACCTCAAAGTTATCCTTTCTGATCGATCTATTCAAGAGTCCGTAGTAAAATAACACGAAGCTATTCTTTCCGTTCGATCTATCCTAGAGTTCGTACTAGAATAACACCTTAAGATACAAATCAACCAAAACCCTAATGTCACCTAGATACTCCAATGTCACCTCAAGTATCCGTGGGTATGATTATACGATATGCATCACACAATCTCAGATTCATCTATTCAACCAACACAAAGAACTTCAAAGAGTGCCCCAAAGTTTATACCGGAGAGTCAAGACAAAAACATGTGCCAACCCCTATGCATAAGTTCACAAGGTCACGGAACTCGCAAGTTGATCACTAAGACATACATCAAGTGGATCACGTGAATATCCCATCACAATATCACGATTGGTTCTTGGCGCCTACAAAGGCTTGCGACGGCGGAACTCCCGATCTAGGTTATTTTCTGGAGGTTTTTGTATTTATAGGAATTTTTGGCGTCGGTCTCACGTCATGGGGGTCTCCGAGTCGTCCACGAGATAGGGGGACGCGCCTAGGGGGGTAGGGAGCGCCCTCCACCCTCGTGGACGGCTCGGGACTCTTCTAGCCCAATTCTTTTACTCTGGCGGCTTATTTTGGTCCATAAAAAATCATCAAAAAATGGCATGTCAATTGGACTCCGTTTGGTATTCATTTTCTGTAAAACTCAAAAACAAGGGAAAAACAGAAACTGGCACTGGGCTCTAGGTTAGTCCCAAAAATCATATAAAATAGCATATAAATGCATATAAAACATCCTAGATGGAGAATATAATAGCATGGAACAATCAAAATTATAGATACGTTGGAGACATATCAGCACACTCCTTATGCTTTGTGGTCCTCGTATGTGGAGGCAGAACCGGGTAGCAAAACAAACTCATTGCTGCCGCCGGATATGAAGATCCATGATACTCGGTCTCGTCTCGGCAATCACCTAGTGGCGCAAGACCACGCCATCGCCTACGCGCCCAAGCAGAGAACCGCCATAATAGGACAATGTCGTCCACGTTTGTGCAAAAAGGATCACGACCACCGGTGTCTCACTACCGGAGACTGCCAACCTGGCCAGAAAATCCACCATCGCTGTTGCACATCCATGCCCTCTGCCTCAAGCCGTCGTCCATACATCTCACTTCAGAGCAACGCTAAACATGCTACCTCTGGCTCCGACGGTCGAGTTAGCTCCAAGATAATGCCTCCAAGAAGGTCAGCAGCAAGAAAACCACCACCATTGTATGTCCCAAGAGGGGAGCTAGGGTTTCAACGTGACAGACATCATGAAGGAAGGAGTGGAGCAATGCAGCAACGCCTTCAACAAGGACTGCAATGCTAGAGGCATCGTCCTCATCGCTCCTAGCACAAAGCCGAGACAGAGTTTTCCTAGCTCCCCTCACGCCCTCCCTTGCGCATCAAACACCAGGACCACATGCTTCTTGCCCAACACACCAACGAGAGAAAGACAGGCCGCTGGAGCATGGCCCGAAGACTCATCCTAAGCGCCGCCAGAGGTCAGACCACACGCCTCTGTGAACCAGGCCACCACGACAAGAGCCGTGTCGTGAACTTGTGCATGTGGTGGATATGATGATCCAATGATAATTTGTGTTTCTTTTTTACTTTTTATGATCCAACGATCTGAGGGCTCCTTTGATTCAAAAAGATTCTATATGATTTTTAAAGGATGGAAATTCTTAGAACTTTTTTTCCTACGTTGGTCCTTTAATTATACGAGTGGATTCCATAGGAGTTTTTTATATGAAACCTTTGGTACGTACTACATGTCATAGAAATCTAACATCCATTCCAACATCTTTTTACATTTTTTTGTTACCTCTGTGACATCAAACGTTCCTTGCTATTCTTATTGAATTTAAATGAATATACTTTAATTTTTATACTTTTTTATTTCTGTATTTACAGAGTCCCGCAAATCAAAAGGCCCAAAAAATATACAATTCATGAAAAACATCTCATCTTTTTTTTTGAAAAAAAAAAACATCTCATCCTACTCGTCCTCGCGTCCAGCCAACTCTTCTCCACAGGTAAGAAAAAAACTTACGACCTCCTCTGTCTTCACAGCGAAGGAAGCGAGCCATCGTCTCCAGCGTCCACGCCACGGCGCCACGCGCTTGCCCCGCCCTATTTTACTCGCCTCCCTCCGCTCCCCCTTCCTCCGCCCTCCTCCAAGTCTCCTCCCTCCGCAATCCCCTCCGCCTCAACACGCGACGACCCCGCTCGCGCTAGGTTACCACCTCCCGTCCACCCCCCTCCTCTCGCCATGGCCGCCGCCGACGAGCACCACGAGGAGGCCAGCCCCCTCCTGGCCCCGCCCGCCAACGAGAAGCTCCCCCCGGCGCAGGATCCCGTCAAGGGCTGCGCCGACGGGGTCCCCGTCGTCATGGGCGAGCCGGTCACCGCCCCTGCCGGCGCCGAGCCGCGTGAAAGCTGGGACTCTGGGATCCTCTCCTGCCTCGGCCGCAACGACGAATTCTGCAGCAGCGACCTCGAAGTCTGTACGTGCCCCTCGCCCCCAGATCTCTCTCGATTTCGGATCAGGCTTCGTGGTCGGGGTAGGCATCGACAGGAATAGGTGCCTGCGCTTCTTCTATCGAGCTCGATTTTGGCGGAAATCATACAATTTCCTAGGGATTTTAGTAACTTTGACAATGAGATCCCTGTGACGTGTTAGACTCGGTGCACGGCAGTTATAAGATTTGTAATATGTTTGCTTCTTATTTGAAATTTGGGCAATTCTGGAACTAGATAGGAGTTAGGACGCAATATTTTATTGGAATTGAGTTGCTGTGAACTAGTATCAGTTGCAAAATGTGTTACATATTGAACGGAGGTCGGGATCATGACTCCTGGAGGCATTAAAACTAGGAGTATGCATACTTGTTTCAATGATTAGGTGAAGTTGTCATGATACATTACATTCATTCTGAGTATGGAAGTTGCTTCTTCAAAGGCAACCCCTAGCACTAAATTTTCTATGTGTCATTTCAAATTTCAGCTATATTGCCCTGAGTGGAATGCAACTTAAGCAATAGTATAGGAATCTTCAAACTACTGTTGGTTGGCTCACACATGTCATTTTTAATTTTCAGTAGACATGCCTTTGATAAGATGCATTGTTCAGTTCTAATTAAGTAATTATGGACCTTTTGAATTACGGGCCAAGCCCTGTGGTGTGCTAAATGTTGTTATCTACCTAAGCACCTGGACTTTTGTATGCAGAGGGTTATCAGCTATTAAACAACATATGACAATCCTGTTCTAACTGGCCAACTAACTTGGCCATCTGATGTTTGTATGTTTGAGTTGTTCGTGTTCGTTGTAGTGCATGGGGCGGGATTTATTGTGATGGCTCTTTCGAGCCTGTCCTTTTTGTTTAAACTCGAAAAAAAGTAACTAACTAAATGGTGTTTGTGTATCATTTAGGTCTTCTTGGAAGTGTAGCGCCATGTGTTCTGTATGGTAGCCATAGTATAGGAATCTTAAAACTACTGTTGGCTGGCTCACACATGACATTTTTAATTTTTAGTAGACATGCCTTTGATAAGATGCATTGTTCAGTTCTAATTAAGTAATTATGGACCTTTTGAATTACGGGCCAAGCCCCGTGGTGTGCTAAATGTTGTTATCTACCTAAGCACCTGGACTTTTGTATGCAGAGGGTTATCAGCTATTAAACAGCATATGACAATCCTGTTCTGGCCATCTGATGTTTGTATGTTTGAGTTGTTCGTGTTCGTTGTAGTGCATGAGGCGGGATTTATTGTGATGGCTCTTTCGAGCCTGCCCTTTTTGTTTGAACTCGAAAAAAAAGTAACTAACTAAATGGTGTTTGTGTATCATTTAGGTCTTCTTGGAAGTGTAGCGCCATGTGTTCTGTATGGTAGCCATAGTATAGGAATCTTAAAACTACTGTTGGCTGGCTCACACATGACATTTTTAATTTTTAGTAGACATGCCTTTGATAAGATGCATTGTTCAGTTCTAATTAAGTAATTATGGACCTTTTGAATTACGGGCCAAGCCCCGTGGTGTGCTAAATGTTGTTATCTACCTAAGCATCTGGACTTTTGTATGCAGAGGGTTATCAGCTATTAAACAACATATGACAATCCTGTTCTAACTGGCCAACTAATTTGGCCATCTGATGTTTGTATGTTTGAGTTGTTCGTGTTCGTTGTAGTGCATGGGGCGGGATTTATTGTGATGGCTCTTTTGAGCCTGCCCTTTTTATTTAAACTCGAAAAAAAGTAACTAACTAAATGGTGTTTGTGTATCATTTAGGCCTTCTTGGAAGTGTAGCGCCATGTGTTCTGTATGGTAGCAATGTTGAGAGGCTTGCAGCAGCACCAGGAACTTTTGCAAACAGCTGCTTGCCTTACACTGGCCTCTATATGCTCGGGAACTCTCTCTTTGGGTGGAACTGCCTAGCCCCATGGTTCTCTCATCCCACTCGTACAGCTATTCGTCGAAGATACAATCTTGAGGCAAGCTTTCTCTCATTCTGCATTACAATGATCTATCATATATCGGTTTCTAGTTTTCACCCTTGAACATTATGAATCAGGACGCGGGGCTGAAACTTGCCTATTGTAAAATGACTAATCTAGTTCAAACAAATTTCTAAGACTTAACTTCTGCTGTATATGCTGTGTACTTATCCCGTCCTCCCATGGTAGCGCTGTTGGAAGCAATATACTGACATGGCTGCTCTGCATGTTTACAGGGTAGCTTTGAGGCTTTCACTAGGCAATGTGGGTGCTGCGGTGGCCTTGCTGAGGATGAGGAGAGGCGTGAGCACCTGGAGGTCGCCTGCGACCTTGCTACCCACTACTTCTGCCACCCTTGCGCCCTCTGCCAGGAGGGGCGCGAGCTGCGCCGCAGGGTTCCCCACCCTGGCTTCTATGGGCGCTCCGTCGTCGTCATGATGCCACCCACGGAGCAGACTATGGGGCGCACCATGTGAACTGGTCCAGCTCGTCCCCTGCCCTAGCTGTTCTTGTGCGCTTTGATGTTGTGTTGCCCTGGATCTTTTCACCTCTCGGTCCGTAAATACAGAATAATGTCATGTGAACAATTTGTAATGTGATTATGTGAATCTCAACTGATTCTATTCGTTACCGACTGCTGCTGTGTCTTGTATAGATTGTGGATTTTGCTCATTGTCTGACTGCCGTGTGAACTGCAATATGATGTGTGCTTGTTCTCTACTCCTGAACTTTCAATGTCGAGCCCAGTTTTAGTGAGCATCCTTGCCTTTCCTATTGGTTAACATGGTGAAATTTTCTGGAAAACCTTTTATTTCCCGACTGATTCCATGTTCTCGTCAGCCGCTTCGAGGGATGGACACACGTCACATGAGTTGCTTCCCGACGATCTGCAACGGAATTGTAATGGGGTCACGTGTCACGCTAGGTTGTCGCAGCCGCGGGAAGGAGGGGGGGGGGGGGGCATACCGTCCGTGCTACAAGTGAGCGGCCGGTTTTGTAACATAACCCTTGGTGGGCATGTAGAATCCCGGGCCACCGGTGCTATGCTGGGTCGCCCGTGCTGCACTGGAGCATGGTCGGTCCACAGGATGCTATGATGGATTGCCGGTGGTACAATGGCACACCGTCCATGCTACAAGTGAGCGGCCGGTTTTGCAACATAACCCTTGGTGCGCATGGATAATCCCGGGCCACCGGTGCTATGATGAAGCATCGCCGGGTCGCCCATGCTGCACTGGATCCCGGGCCACCGGGGCTACTGGTCAACCGACACTCTGGCGAACAAGAGACATTGCACTGCCATTCAGGGGGCTATTGTTGTGATGACCGAGCACCTACACCGCCCTGGTGGATGTGACGTGAGAGGAGGATGTGAGGCGAGAAGAGGAAGACGTGATGTGTTAATGCGAGCTTGCGATCAAACGACCACATGGGCTAGTCTAGACAGTCGGACATGCAAATTGATCTTTCCCTAAGATCTTTCTCTAAGATCAGCCGGCTGACGCCTAGCAGCTGCTCAATTTTCGGTATGACGTAAGCCTTACTTACAAAGCGATGTACATTCCAAATTGCCAACACCTTGGGTTGAGTATGATTTTTGTGCACTCCGGCCTACTCCCTCCGTTCCAAATTACTCGTCGCAGAAATAGATGTATTTAGAACTAAAATACATCTAGATACATCCATACCTGCGACAAGTAATTTGGAACGGAGGGAGTATATGTTTGCTAAATTCATCATTTAGTTTGTGCTGCGAATTTGTCATCGATTAGGTAAAAACAATTTGGGAAAGGCATTTATAGTAATTTTGAATTCATTTTTTTGGCAAAATCTTGGCTGAAATGTGCATAACTTGATATAGGCCTATTCGGCTTTTATAGCATTAGATATAGGCCTTGAGCGTTCTTTCAAGGACCTATGACGTTTCGTTTTGTCACAGGAGGAGCGGGAAGCTTCTGATCTGGGTTTTCTTCCCCCCATGTGTTTTCTTTCTATTTATGTTTTTTCTAATTAGTTTTGTTTAGGTTTTTCCTTTTTCTTTGTCTTTTTAAAACATGATTTTTTAATCCGTGAACCGTTTTTTTTTAATTCTGTTTTTTTTGCAAAATTCACTAATTTTCTTAAATTCATGATTTGTTTTTCATTTTTTTGAATGTATAATTTTTATCTTTAAAAAACTGTTTTCCGTTTCATTCCTGTGAACCAGTTACTTTTTTTTTGAGAAAAGTTACCCTTTTTTGCGGGGTAAGTTGCCTTTTCTTTAGGCTTGAGAAAAGTTACCAGTTGCTGGGGTGGTGAGCGAGTTTTTTTTTTTTTGAAGAAACAGGTTTTTTTTTTGAGGGATTTTTGAAGAAACAGGTGAGCGAGCTTGGAGCAGAGGTTGAGTGGCTAGCGAGAACAGTTAATGGGCCGCGGCCTGCCTAGCCATAGGCGGCGAGGTCTCTCGTGATGTACACAATAGGGCCTAGCCCAGGCTGCACTGGCTGCACGATAAAACTGAACTATCTCGAATCCGGCCCACCGTACGGTCTTGCTTAGTCTCCGCCCCGTCCCCCGGTTTGGTCCGTTCCTATCATCACCGAGCCTCGCAGCCGTCGAGCTCCGCCGCCGTAAACGATGGCCGACGGCAACGCCCCCGGCTCGCCGGCTTCTTCGCTCCAGAGCCACCGCTACGCCATCAAATCCTCAGGTCCCCACTCCAACACTCTCCTCCTCCTCTATGCTCACCTCGCCGTGCCTCTGGAATTCCGTCGAACAGTTCGCGCGCGGCGGTGGGGGAAGCCATAATTAGTCTCCTAAGCAAGCCCGGAAGTCACTTTAATAGCGGGGATAGGAGCGGCGAGCGCGAAGTGTCTCTTGCCTGGTACTAGTAGCGTTTTATCGTGCCCACTGTCTACAAACCCTTGATTCTGGTTTGTGCATCTAAAACCGGGCAAGTTAGAATTGGTCAGACATCAATTTGGCATGTTGTGAATTGGGACCCCGAAACTTAGGCAGTAACTTGAAATACATTGTTCAAGATAGTTGGTCAATTATAGGAGTTTTGAACAAGGTCACCATGACGGCGTGTCGGTGTGACCGCGCGATGCACGCACCGGCTGCCATGTACACGTGGCGTCACAGCACGAAGTTTCGCATGACCCACGCGACCGATCGTGTGGAGTAGAGACCAACGCACCCAGAGATGGCGCTCTGGACGTTCGCGCTCTATGATTAAGGTTTGAACAATTTATAGGATTGAAACTTTATCAGCTTTATTGTAGTGTCATGTCTGCTGCCACGAGAAAACGCTGTTAATTTTCTAGTGTTTTAACTTCACAAGTGCGCTTAAATCTTATCTGCGATTTGCCAAACTACCATACAAATTTATCTGGTGTAAATCACAGGTTAATTATGTGTCAACGTGGACTAATCACTCTTGGCAATTATAGAAGGTCCAACATATTTGTATGGGTACTTGCTGCTTGAGTGTTAGTTATTACTTATTATAGTCTTTAATTGGTTGGAAGTCTGGTTGCAGTGCACAATACGGCAGCTAGCCGGAGGCGTGAACAGGCTATAGCAATAGGGAAGGAAAGAAGGGAAGCCTTAATGCGTGCAAAGCGTGTGTGCCGTGCCCCACTTTCTGGCAGCGATGAGGCTACAATTGAAGATGGTGATATGGTTATTGATGAGAAAGCAGATCTTGAAACAAGAACTGCTCAAGCTGTTGAAGAATTGAAATCAGCTTTGTCAAGCCAGTATGTGCGGCCTATCTTTTTTCTTCTTCTTACGCAATGCAAAGAAACCCACTGCCTCTAACTAGTTAGGTTTGTGGTTCTTCTCGGATATTCCATATGCTGGAGATCACAATTCATCTTGTAATATTTGCCTATTTGGTTGTGGTGTGTGTCCATGTGGGGAGAAGAATTTTCATTATCCCTTACACATCTCATTATATTGGATTCCAGAAATATATGCTTCCATCATTATGATTTACACTACAAAATGCGACCTTAGTATGTTGGAGATTCTTTTTTTTACCTGGCTTAGTGGTTTTCCTCTCCGAGGATACACATCTTTAAGTTGTAAGGTTTGGTTTAAGCACTTGTGGATTTTGGAGAAAAATTTACACTCTGGATTACAGTTACTTATTTATATGAGAAAAATTTATGGCGTGTATTTTCCAACCTTCTTATGCTTCTTAGGGGAAAAGGGGCCCAGAAGAAGAAGATAGAGGCACTTCGTGCAGTGAGACGCGTGTTGTCACAGTCTGAAGTACCTCCCATTCAAGTAGCAATTAAAGCTGGGGCAGTTCCTCTTTTAGTGCAATATCTGTCCTTTGGATCTTCAGATGAACAGGTTGACCATTTTGCGCTGGAAAAATACCGACTCCAGCTTTCTACATTACCTGGAAAACAACTTCTATGCTATCTATTTGCTGTTATACAGTTAGATATGTTCATTGTTAGCATTGCATTTTTTTCTGTGCTCATCTGAACTATGTCTTATGAAGATTATTTATGCTTTTATTGCAGTTGCTAGAGGCTGCTTGGTGCCTTACAAACATAGCAGCTGGGGAGCCAGAAGAAACAAAATCCGTGCTGCCCGCATTACCATTGCTTGTTGCTCACCTTGGTGGTTCGTTTTCTCCATTTTGTTGGACAATTTTTTTAATCCCCATTAGGAATATATATTAATCTCTGGTCCTATGTAATGCACATTTCTCACGAACGTTGGCTAGGTAGACATTTGCAATTCAGTTGGAGTTGGAGCTTTCCTTATATTAAAAATGTTTCCTGGTCTATTTTGTTAGAGAAGAGCTCCACACTTGTTGCTGAGCAATGTGCATGGGCCATCGGTAATGTTGCTGGTGAAGGAGCGGACCTGAGAAGCACATTAATTGCACAGGGTGCTTTGTGGCCTCTTGCCCGCCTAATGCTATCAAGCAAGGGTTCTACAGCAAGAACTGCTGCTTGGGCATTGTCAAATCTCATCAAGGTTATGATCTCTTGCTTTGACTGTATGAGTCTCAAGTTTCTTATGCCAGAGTTCAACAGTTATCTCTTTCCAAGTTCTTATTATGGATTAGGAGTGCTTCGGCAAAAGCGTAAAGTAAGCCCTATTTAGGAATTAGGATTGCTTAAGCTAAAATTAACTTGATGGTAAGCTTGGGTCCTTCTGTTAGATATATTAATGAAGGGTTTCCTTAGTGTAAGACTTATTTGATCTCAGCAAAATTTCAAGCCATATTCAAAACATTTCATGGCATGCGTACTTTATGAGGTTTTTAGAATCTGAATCCCTCACTCACTCATTTTCTTTTCCTTCTGCTTAACAGTTTTTATCACTTTCAGACTGGTACATATGCATGTAGCTGTTCATGAAGCATCATTTTTACTGAAGTGTCAAATGTCTGTTCTCTTATAATCCAGGGGCCTGATCCCAAGGCTGCGTATGAGCTTATTAACATCGATGGTGTGCTAAATGCGATCATAAGGAACTTGGAAAAGGCGTATGTCTCTTAATGGACATCTTTCTATTTTGCATTGAACTTTTATTAATCATTTTACTGTACATTTATGAGTTTCTAAAAACCAAGGATTGGCTTCTTACTCATTACAAATGGTTGCAGTCTTTATTCTTAGTTCTTACAGTTACATAAAGAACACTGTTCAAATTCACTGACCTGTGCTTTCTGACATGTCTTCACTGTATATTTATTCATTATATATGCATGTAGCAGTACTTCCTTTCAATCTCTTCATTAGTAACCTAGATCGTGTGCCAAGTTGTATTTACTGGACACTTGCTACTCTTCTCCTTGTGCAATTGTTTAGTCCTTGTTATATTTTGTGGTATTTCTGAGATGCATGAATGACATGGAAACATTTACTGAAGTTTTTCAGAGTGACATGCATGGTTTTGCTCATTACTGCCACTGATGGGTTAAGTGATCTTTCAGGGACGAAGAGTTAGCAACTGAGGTGGCATGGGTAGTGGTATATCTTTCAGCACTTCCAGAAAAAGCTATCAGCTTAATAGTACGAAGCCATGTGCCTCAGTTGCTGATTGGACGCCTGCTGGCATCTGAGAACTTGCAGTTGCTCATTCCGGTATTGTCCATTTGTTTCTCTCTCTCAATCTCATTGTGTTCCTTTATCTTATTAACAATTTTGGTGCTTTCCCTGGAAATGCTTACTGCTTACACTTTTCATCGTACTTAACTACTGCTGAGCAAAATGACCATATCTTTTAAGAGGAACACGGAACACCTCAATAGTTCAAACTCCAAACTTTCATAACCCTGTGTATACATGGTTGTCAATTTGGTAACCAGTGTAATAATGAGCAGGTAATTTCTGTAGAGGCATGCTTTTATTAGGAGACGTATTGATTATGATTTGCAATTAATATATAGCTTTTCTAAATATATTTTCTCAGTTATTGTAGAATTCTGCACTTTGTATGAACATCCAATAATGTATACGATGTTACTGTGGGGTAGTGTATGTAATTTCACAACGCAGCAAATTGACACTTCTACGTTGAATCAGGTGCTTCGTGGTTTAGGGAATCTTGTAGCCGGGGATGAATACATGGTTGATTCAATCCTAATTGTTGGAAACAGCATCACAGGTTAGCCAATCATCCTTTTGTCTCCAGTTACATAACAGCACTTATGATATTCATCACGAGGTACAGTTTGCAAGTTCTAACTAAATATTGTTCTCAGATCAAGCTTTATCAAGTCTCATAAAATGTTTGAAGAGTGACAATAGGGTTCTCAGAAAGGTCCTCTTTCATTTGCTGGTTCAAGTTTACTTCATCTAGCCGACATACTATATTATTTTTGATTTATTTATGCTTCGATTTGTGGACTGCTTATGTAGGAGGCTTCATGGGCATTGTCAAATATAGCAGCAGGCAGCTTTGAGCACAAGAAATTGATTTTTACCAGTGAGGCGACGCCTTCGCTAATACACCTCCTGACGAGTGCACAGTTTGACATTCGCAAGGAAGCAGCTTACACCCTGGGCAATCTGTGTGTTGTCCCAGCAGGAAGTACTGAGCCCCCGAACATAATCACCGAACATCTAGTCTCGATCATAAATGGTGGAGCCCTTCCAGGATTCATAAATTTGGTCAGATCTGCTGATATAGAGAGCGCAAGACTCGGACTTCAGTTCCTGGAACTGGTGAGGGAATCTTACCGCGTTTTTAGCTATTCCCATCTCATTTCCTAACCCGGATCATTAGTAATTTTCAAAGTAAACTGTCTCTTCAATTTACTTTGGGTGTATCGAGTTTCTACAGTTACATTGATATCAAAATTACCACCATCTTTGCAGGTGATGAGGGGGTATCCCAATGGACAGGGTCCCCAGCTTGTGGAGAGGGGGGACGGCATCGAGGCCATGGAGAGGTTCCAGTTCCACGAGAACGAGGCGATGAGGAACATGGCCAATGGGCTGGTCGACAAATACTTCGGCGAGGATTACGGCCTCGAGTGAGCGGCGGCTGTGGCCACCAATCCTGCATCTGTTTGTGAACCCAGCAGCAGCTGCTCGTGTACTCAAACTGTAAAATGCAACTTTTTTGTAACCGTGGAATGTATACAAGACTGTCTGAGGTAGCGTAGTTGCTGTGTAACTTGGCCATCTTCATGGATATGTGTGGCGATGGGGCTGTTGTAGCTGGAAGCTTGAAGTGAGCTGGGTAGCTACCGTAGTACAGTGTGACCTGTATAAGAAGAAAAGATTTTGAGTCTTTGAGCTATATATTGCACAACCTCCGTCCAGAATTAACTGTCGATGAAATAAGTGTATCTAGATGCGTTTTAGTGTGGATACACTCATTTCAGCGACAGTACGGAGGGAGTAGTAGAGAAATGCTGTAAAAACGCTTGCCGGAAACATTTGCGACTAGCTTTGCATAGTCAGCCCGCTCCATCAGCGGGTGGTACAAGGACACGCTGAAGAGCTCCCCGCGCGACTCCAGCAGGTGAAGGCTCACTCCATACGCGGTACATCGGGTATGGCCATGACTGCTCGGCGACAGGGGGGGTTTCCACGAAGGCCGGGCCCGGCGAGAACTTGCCTGGTAGTGGCCGTGCTCGGACCACGCCGCGGCTGCTCCCGGGCGGCAGTGCCAGAGCACCGTGTCGACGCGGTTTACTACGAGCACCACGCAGCTTGGGTCCGTGGGCTCGTGCGAGAGCGCGCACCTGACCACTCGACATGGCGCCCGCCTGTTGACTTGTTTTCGCTGCGCCACGCAGACGCCCGCGCCCTAGCTTCGTCCACCTCATAAGGCTAGTCATAGTGGAACTAACTTAGCTAGTAACATAGCGCACTTTAATTTTTTTTTGCTTATATGGCAAAAAGTTAATGAAAAGCGGTAACATAACGCTTTTCAGGACAATATGAGTCTATAAGCTAATAAATGAAGTCATCTATGACACTAGTATTATGTTACTTTACACTATAAAGATGATAATTTAGACTAGTGTCATATGCATGACACTAGCATAAGTTACTCCCCATTATGACCAACCTAAGATGCGGCCCCACCATCGAAGCACTGTTTTCTACCGTATTTCTGGGGCCGCCCTTTCCCAATGGACCATTGTGAGATGCGTCGGCGCTATTTGTTCAAATCCCAAGCGCGGAACCTATGATAGCGATTTCAGATGCATCTGAGCTCGGGCACCGATTCGCCGCTCCCGGGATCGAGGGTTATTTATAATCGGTGGTTGGATAGCGATTTCAGATGCATCTGAACTCTAGGAAATAGCCATTGATGACCAACCAACTAGTCAGGAAAGAACCTCGCGGCCACATTTCAAATCGATGGCGCTGGTAACGATTCTATGAAGAACCTACTCCCTTCGTCCTTAAAAGAGTGTATTCCCAACTTTGTTGGAAAGTTAATTTTTTTTATGTTTCACCGTATTTATATAATAACAGACCGACATTTATGTCATCAAATTAGTAATATTAGATTCATGATAAAATATATTTTCATCATATACCTATTTGGTTTCACAATCATTGACATATTTTTGCACAAACTCGATCAAACTTTGAGATAGTTTGACCCTCCAACAAAGTTGGAAATACACTCTTTCAAGGACGAAGGAAGTAGGCTAACTCCAAAAACTGAGTTCCCTAAATCCTCGATGGAGAAGCTAATTTCAGTGACACTGACGAGCTATGCTCCTGAGTCCTCAACCGTGGCTGATACTTCAGAAGTACTGTATTCAACTAGCCACTGAAGCTAGCAGATTAATCTGGAAGGGTATTTCAAAAGCTTCAGTGTGTGTAAAAACAGATTCTGGCTGACCATTAGTGAATATTCACCTTCTTGCCTGGCTGACCATTAGTGAATATTCACCTTCTTGCTTCACTATCCAACCAGCGCAGTTTGCTCATGACTCAAACGAATAACGAAATAACTAGAAAATAAATTCTACTCGGTGTCTTCTGAATTATAATCGGCAGATCAAATTCTTCAATGTTTCCTCAAAATTGTAGAGGTCAACATATTTTGATTAAATAAATTCTTTAGGGACCATTTCACCTATATACACCTAGTAAACATATTAGTCCATTAATCGTTTGTCATGAATTATCAAACCCCACTAGTGAGAACCATATGAACTTATGAAGTGGTTCCTGTTGCACACCCACACCCCTTTTTTTTACGTATCATCGAGGCGCCTTGTTTCCGCCTTACCTGTTGACCACGTCAACCCGGGCTAGGCTACCTTGCCAAGGGGGGCTTTTGAGGTGTTCAGTTGGAGAAGGGAAATTTGAGGCGTGACCGCACTGTCCGCCGACACGCCAAGGCATGTCCGCACGCGTTTGAGGGGTTGGGTTCGTCAAGTCCGGTTGTAGGTGCTCTTATCATCAATACCAACGAGGTCGGCTGTCGCCCCACTCTCTACATTCTTCCACGGCAATTTTCCAAATCATAAGATCATGAGACCATTATTCATCGACAATCCGGTGCTACCACACAGCTACTAGTAGAGTCCGAAAGAGATTTTTGGTGGATGAAGAGCGAGAGGGAGAAGAACGAGGGAGTTACTGGGGAAAAATCATACATGTTTTGCTAAAAAACCACAATGAGATTATTAGAACCGGGATGCAAAATTGGTGTATGAGTATAAACGCGAGCAACTTATTGAACCAAACTGTTCTCAAACGCAAGTCAAGTTGAAGGGCCCGTAAGATAGTTTCAAAAAAAAGGAATTACATGCCGGTGTATAAGCATACATGTGTAAAAAAGTGAAATAGTGCACTCATTCCTATGAATCCATACATGCACATTCTACTCCTATAAGAGAGTGAGCCGGCAATATTTTTTTGTTTGAGATAGCTTACCCGGCTTGACGCCTGGTGTGAGCCGGCAAATTTTAACGTCGACAAAAGTCATCACATGTGACACTTAGTTGACTGAAAATCGAGAATGTCCTTGCCGCGTGAATGAAGATCGTCATGAAGGCTAACATAAATATAAAAAGTTACATGTTCAGTTTGACACACTGTAATTCTTCCTGCAAAAAAAAAAGACACGCTGTAATTCTGCATAAGAATCTGACACGTGCACGAGCGACAGTCGATGGGAAGCTTTGTTTGTTTGTTCGTTTTTTTCCATTTTTTGTTGCAAGATGGGAAGCTTGATCAGTTATTACATCGAAAAAGTGCACAAGCGGAGAAATATCGTGCAGCAACAAGCCAATTAGCAGCACAAACGAAGGTCGAGCAAAACCGATATTTAACGAGTCCCGGCTTCAAGATGCAGAAAACAACGTTGAGAAAAGAAAAATAAGCAAGGGCGGAAGCTTCAAGCCGCGGGCATCAATATCACAGCCGTGGCGTCATCGGGCAAATCCGAGTAAATAGCATAAAACTACTAGTTTACAGGCTAGGGTTTCAAAAAACTACCATTTTTTAATTTTTCTCAGAAAGCTACCCGTCGCGCGGTTCGCTGTTTTAAAAAACCCAAAACGCCCGTGACTAGCGATTGAACCGTTTTTCTGACCGCCCGGACCCACATGTTAGGCCACCTGGCCATGCGCGCTCACGGCGCGGCCGTTGACGGCCGTTAGCCCGTGCGGTCCAGTCGGAACGAAAGGAGCTGGTCGGGCCGCACTCTCTCTCAGTCTCCCCCTCCTCTCCCCTCTCCCCCGCAGTGACCTAGGTTGGCGATGGCGGCGGCGCAGCCAAATGCCGTCGGCGGCGAGCTATTGAGCCAAGGCGTCACCGGCCAGGAGGGCGGTGGACATCCAGAGGTGGCCCCAGGGCGAGGCAGCTCGAGCTTCCCGGCGTAGCGGTTGCAGCAGACATCACCGCCCGCGGCTGAGGTCGATCCGGCGTGCTCAGATCCGGCAGTCCGCGCGGCTAGGGCAGTGGCGAAGTCCATCCACGCGGATCCAGAAGGCGGCCACACTTGGGCTTCATCCTTTGGTGGAGTGAGGTAAGAAATTTCTGGCACTTCATACTTTTAGTTCAAATTACAAATTTCTGGGTCCTTTAGTTCAATTTAGAACTAGGGTTAGTAATTGTTTGTTCTTGGCATGATACATTGTTTTATTGGTTAAGTCAGTTCAGAAGAAAGTGCATTTGGTTAGTTCATTTGGTCAGTGCATTCACTGTAATTAGAAGAAAGTTCAGTAATGTTCAGTACATTTGGTCATTGTTTAAAGTTTTAGTGAGTTAAAAATTAATTGTTTGTCAATTTAATCCTACAGCTTAGATGATGAGATTTGGGACATGAGGCTACATTTTCAAGGAACAGATAACATGGAGAGAAAGTATTCAGTTTCTTCAGACATTAGTTATCTGACCATATTAGCATTGGCTGAGTTGGAGGGTTATGGAATGGATGCTTGTCTGACTTATGTAAAGGAAGAGGGAAAGGGCTTGGAGGGGGTGGAGGTCCTGGATAGTGAGGAGGCATTAGAGGACATGCTTGACTGGTTTGTTGATAAGAAGATCCTGAACATCACTGTCAGAAAGCCTACTGATCCAAGCCCAGCAGATGTTAACATGGATCACATCATGCTTGAGGAGCAGATCCCCATTGATCATGTTGGTGAACCTGTTGTTTATAGTGTTTCCCAACAAGGGGTCCTGTATCCACTCCCTAATGCAACTTTGGCAGCAGCAATCCCTGAGGAGCCCTATCTTAACACACAACAGAGTTGTAATTTCAACAAGGGGAAAAATGTTGTGGAAGAAGAAGAAGATGTAGAAGTAGAACATGATGAAGATGAAGATGAAGATGAAGATGAGATGGACAAATCCTCTTCAGATTTTGAGTTTTTTAGGGGTGATTACAAAGGGCAGAATATATCATACAAGGCTTGGTGTAGGGGTGAAGATGAGGCAGGCACAGGGACAAGCCATAAGACTAGGGAGGGGAAGAACCTGCAGATCACTATTGTGGAGCAAACTCAGAACCTTCTGAGTTTTGGGAGGAAGACCAAATCCTTTCTGAACATGAAGAACCCTCAGTTGTACCAGAGAAAGGAGCAAAGAAGCTTAATCCTGTCAGAAATCCAGGCCCAACTAGCAAGTCACACAGTGAGCCTGAACACATCAAGTTTGAAGATTGGGTGCCTGAACCTGATGAATACTGCTTTCCAGGTGATTTTGGTCTTAGTGATGAAGAAGAAGTTCCAAGGTTGCCTTCTGGTAGGAAGAGAAGGTTGAAGAAGAGGAAGGAGAGGAGGTGGTATGATCCATCAGTCCCTGATGCACATGAGCAGTTTGCATTGCATTTGTGCTTCCTAAATGCTGTGGAGTTCAGAGAAGCACTAAGAAATTTCCATGTCAGGACACTTAGGAATTTTGAGTATCATAGAAATGAACCAACTAGGGTTACTGCTTGGTGCTCTGATAGAAAGCAAGGTTGTCAGTTTTATATAGTGGCCTCTAGAATAGCAAATGAGTCTACTTTCAGCATCAAGAAGATGAATTTGGATCACACTTGTGGAGCAAGTGGAGAGAGCACCAAAGTTACAGTAAATTGGGTTGCCAAGGTTTGTGAGGATACCATTAGATCAAACCCTGGAGCTGGTGTTGAGACAATTATGTCATACACAAAGAAAACATTTGGTGTTCATGTGCCTAAAAGCTTGGCATATAGGGCAATGAGGCAAGCAGTTGAAGTTGTGCAAGGAGATCACAGACTCCAATATCACAGACTAAGGGACTATCTACAGTGTGTGTTAGATACTAATCCAGGCAGTAGATGCATAGTGACAACCAAAGAGGACCTAGAAAATCCAGCTCCTACCCCTAGGTTCCACTACATGTTCTACTGCCTTTTTGCATGCAAAGAGGGCTTTCTCAATGGATGCATGCCATTTATAGGTACCTGATCCTTACACATATATCTAAGATCGTTGCATTCATGTTATTTACAACTAATGTGATCATATTTTTAGGTTTAGATGGTTGCTTCATCAAGCTCAGCACTGGACAACAAATATTGGCAGCTACTGGCAGGGATGGGAACAACAACATCTTCCCCATTGCATTTGGTGTTGTTGACAAGGAAGACACAGACAGCTAGACATGGTTTCTCACACAGCTGAGAACTGTTATTGGAAGTGGGAACAAGTTTGGCAAGTACACAATTATGTCTGACAGGCAAAAGGTATGTTGAATGCAATCAATGATGTATTCCCTGACTATCATACTTATCCATCATTCTAAGCCATCATTAATTCATAATTAACAGGGATTGTTGAATGCAATCAATGATGTATTCCCTGACTCCCCATAGAGGTTCTATCTTAGACATATATATATATATGCCAACTTTCAATCTGCTGGTTTTAGAAGGGAGGAACTCAAGAAACACTTAGATCAGGCTGCCTATTCCTTCACTAAGAGTGGTCATGAAAAAGGGATGGAAAATTTGAAGAAAGAAAGTTTTGAAGCTTGGCAGTGGTTGTCACAGATACCAGACCATACATGGGCAAGACATAAAATGGATACTGTTTGCAAAACTGACCTGGTTGTTAACAACCTCAGTGAAGTCTTCAACAAAATGATATTGGATGTTAGGAACAAGCCAATCAGGACTATGCTGGAGGGCATAAGAACAAAGTTGATGATCAAGTTTCAGAAAACCAGAGAGAAAACAGAGTCATGTAGATGGGAGATTACACCAACCTACTCAGAAATTTTAAAAGAAGGTAAGAAGTGGGCTAAGTATTGTGATGCATACATGGCAGGTCCAGGCATCTGGCAGGTGACTAGTAGCTCTGAGAACACATATTGTGTTAACTTGAACAACCATACATGTGACTGTAGGAGGTGGGACATGACTGCTATGCCTTGCAGACATTCCATTGCTGCAATGCAGAAAGTGAAGCTACATCCTGAAGACTTTGTCAATGACTTCTTCAAAAAGCCCATGTACTGTGAAACATACAAGCATATAATTTTCCCAGTTCCAGGACCTGACCACTAGCCTCATACACCTGGACATGACATATCTCCACCAGTGTTCAAAGAAAAGAAGGGCAAAAAGCAAACTGCCAGGAGGAAAGGTGTATTTGAGGTGCCAGCAAAAAAGGATACCTCAAGAATTGGTACTGTCACATGTAGCAACTGCAAGAAGCAAGGGCATAGGTTCAGCAACTGTGGTGACCCTTTGAAGCCTAAGTTTCAGATGAGGATGAACAAGCACCAGGTCATTTGAGGCCATGTCTCATTTCATTGTCTCTTTTCATTGTTCATTTTCTTACAATGTTTCTTAATTGTGTAGGAAAATAGAGCAAATTACTCTCAAGCTGGTTCTTCTATGGCTACAAATGCTCAGAGGCCTCCAAGAGTACCTGCTGCTACTACACCTGAAGCAAGACCAGCTACAGCAAGAGCTACACCTTCTGCACCTTCACCAGCTCCAGTTGCTAATTCTAGGCCTAGGGAAAGAAAAAGGGCTGCTTCAACTATTCCAGCAGCTACAGCACAAGCACAACCAGCTAAGAGGAGCAGGACTAACACTTCGGGCCAGTTCTTTTGGGCAATTCTCCCAGAATTAACCCCCTCCCCAGCTTCTCCCAGAATTGCCACTTAATATTTTTTTACAATTCCTAGCTAATTAGACCTTAACTAGCTAGGAATTGTAAAAAAATATTAAGTGGCAATTCTGGGAGAAGCTGGGGAGGGGGTCAATTCTGGGAGAATTTCCCAAAAGAACTGGCCCTTCTTCTCCTGCTAAGAACACCAGATCATCTACATCTTCTCCAGCAAAGAACACCAGATCTTCAAGTGCCCAGAGAAGAACTTTCATTGCACCAAGGCAATCAAATTCAATTGTTGTCTAGGAGGGGTCAAAGAGGATCAGGAAGCCAAGTGGGAGGCTGAAAGACTATTTTTATGCAAGTGGTAACTAGCTCTTGGATTTGGGTAACTTGAGTTCATTTGGCATGGTTCATTTGGCATGGTTCTGTTTGTTGAACTACCATGGTTTGTAACTTGAGCTCTTGGATGGATTTGGTTCTACTATGGTCTATAATAACTACTATGGTTTGTAACTTTATTTTGTTTCAGAGATATTTAGTCAGTTGAACTACCATGGTTTGTAATAACTACTATGCAGTCTGTTCATTCAGACAAAGATTTCTTTGTTGAATCAGTCAGTACATTTCAGTGAGTGCATCTTCTGTCAGTGAATTCAGTCAGTACATTTCATTGAGAGTAGCATAAATTCATTGAGAGTAGCATAAATACATAGATACATTGGTTCAGAGTAGCATCAAACACCACTTATTACATAGAATAGATCTTACATAGTACACCAACATAGAAAGATAGATAGATAGGTATATAGATGGATGAATGAGATTGACATATCAGTCATATCGCTCGAAGAAACGGACCCACTTGGCCCTAGTTGCTGGATGAGGAGCCATGACTACCCTCATCCTTGCCCACCTAATGATCTCCATGAATGACCTTCCCCTGCCACTAGTGAAAACCAGCTCCAGTTCTTCGGCATTGCACTTCTCCAGTACTGTAACACCCCGGATATGATTTACCCAATATGTAATCCAACTCTTGCCATTTCCGGTGTTAAGTTATTTTATTTTCTCGGGTTCGGGTTTTTGTCTCCGTGTGTTGTTGTCGTTGTCATGCATCTCATATCATGTCATCATGTGCATTGCATTTGCATACGTGTTCATCTCATGCATCCGAGCATTTTCCCCGTTGTCCGTTTTGCATTCCGGCGCTCCGTTCTCCTCGGGTGGTCATTTCTACCTTTCTTTCGTGTGTGGAGATTAAACATTTCCTGATTGGACCGAGACTTGCCAAGCGGCCTTGGGTTTACTACCGGTAGACCGCCTGTCAAGTTTCGTACCATTTGGACTTCGTTTGATGCTCCAACGGTTAACCAAGGGACCGAGAAGGCCTCGTGTGTGTTGCAGCCCAACACCCCTCCAATTTGGCCCAAAACCCACCAAAACCCTCTCCATCATCTAGAGCGTTCGATCACGATCGCGTGGCCGAAAACCTCACCTCATTTGAAAACTCCTAGCTCCCTCTATGTCTATATAAAGACCCCTCCGAAATTCTCCTTCTCCTTCCCCCCGAAACCCTAGATCCACCCACCTCGCGCGCATCGGACACGTCCGGCCGCAACCGGACACGTCCGCCGCCTCCGCCGACCAACCCGGTGCCGCCACCTGTCCCGGGGAGACCACATCGCCGCCGGCCCGCCCGGGCCCAGGCGGCCCCCCCCGGCCCGAGCCGCCGCCTCCCGCGGGCCAGATCCGGCGCCGCCCCGCGCCCTTCTCCTTCCCCGATGCCAGCAGGTCCCTCCGCCGCCTCGCCCGTCCACCGGCCGCCGCTCCGGCGAGCCGCCCCGCCCCGCGCGCCTCGCCGCCCTACGCCGCGGCCTCGCCGCCGCACGCCCGGGGAGCTCCGGCCGCCCTCCTGCTCCCGCGGATCCGCCGGCCGCCGTCGCCTTCGTCAACTCCGGTGAGCTCCGATTCCGGTGAACCTCGGGAAGCGTGCAGATCTCAGATCCAAAACTTCTCGGTTGACTTTTTGCCCCGAAACCCTAACTAAATTGCAACGTTCGTCGTGTCGTAACTTTGCATCCGTAGCTCCATTTTGGGCATATAGCATATCAAAATGTTCGTCTCAGAGAGCACATCATTTCATCTCATTGCATCATTTTCATTTGAGTTCATCTTTATGCCCGAAATGCTGTTGGGAGAATGCTATTTGAGATAATTGTCAGATCTGCTGCTCCATTTAGATATTTGTCATTTTTGCCATGATTATTGTGTGCATGATATGCCCCTGAGCTCTACATGTGTTTTGTTATATGTTTTGCCATCTTTCCAGAGGTGCAACCCATGTATTTTTGTGATGTGTGTGGTGACTAGCACAAGCTTGCAAAGTGGTGCATTCGTTAATGCTGATTTCAGGGACTTAGCAATTCCACTAAGTCCTTGATCTGTTTATTTCAATATGCCATATGTTCATGTTGTTTCCTAGTGATCCATGTATCTTTGGAGGATGATCAGTAAGGATGATTTGTTAATCTTGTAGTGCTCTATCCATCCATGTCTTTGTTTGCAATTATGGAGCACCCTAGCTTGAGTCAATTGAGCTCTACTTTTGCTATTTCGTGAATCTGGGCAGATTGTCTACTTGTTAGCGATTTTGCCGAGGATGTTGTAGTTGATCCGTGCATGCTATGTTATTGTTCTTGCCATGTCTAGCTTGTATAATGTGTATTCTTGATGGGTGTATGCTTAGATTGTCATGACTTTCTCTGTAGTGAGTGCATCGAGCTCGTGAACATGCCTACTTGATATCTGATTTTGCATGCTCCAGTTTTTCACTAAGTCTGTGATCTGATTATGTTTTTGCCATTTCACATGCTTGCAAATGTATTTTCTGACCCCTTTTGGCTCAAGGTCACTAAGAGATTTTTGTTAAGCTCTTTGAGTAGCTCCATGCCATGCTTTACTTTGCCATGTTCAGGCCCTTTAGCATATAGTTTTCATGCTCCCAAGTGTGCTACCTGATCTGAAATTCCAGACAAGTGTTAATTTCACTAAGTCTGAAATCGGTTTACCAAATGCATTTTTGCCATGCTTGTTTGAACCTGTTAATGGATGAATTGGCCGTAGCTTAGTGTTCATCTTTTGTTAAGAATCATGAATGGATCCCTGCCATGTATTTTGATGCCATGTTTGAGTGCTGTAGCATGTTCATCTTGTTGCATTTAGATGGCTACTTGCTGTAAATCGCAGACTGGTGTCATATTTGATTTGCTTGCCATTTCCAAACCGTGACTCCGATTCCGGTGATCTTTATATCGTTTTCAAGAGAAATCATCTCACCTTTCCAGTGGAACACTTGGATTTCCAAGTTGAGGCCACGTTCATTCGTTCCTTGTCAAATCTTGCATATGCATCACATATCGCATCCCGCATAGCATACCATGCTTGCATCATATTGTTTGAGCTTTGCACGTGGTTGATTGTGTTCCGTTTGCTTGTTTGTCTTGTTTGGGTAGAGCCGGGAGACGAGTTCGCTAACGAGGAGCCCGTTGAGTTTGCTTTCGAGGATCCAGTCAACTCTGACAACTGTGCAGGCAAGATGATCATACCCTCGAAATCACTACTATCTTTGCTTTGCTAGATGCTCGCTCTTTTGCTATACCTATGCTATGATGCCTACCACTTGCTTATCATGCCTCCCAAATTGCCATGTCAAACCTCTAACCCACCATGTCCTAGCAAACAGTTGATTGGCTATGTTACCGCTTTGCTCAGCCCCTCTTATAGTGTTGCTAGTTGCAGGTGAAGATTGGAGACCGTTCTTTGTTGGAACATTATTTACTTGTTGGGATATCATTATATTATATGTTATCTTAATGCATCTATATACTTGGTAAAGGGTGGAAGGCTCGGCCTCTCGCCTAGTGTTTTGTTCCACTCTTGCCGCCCTAGTTTCCGTCATATCGGTGTTATGTTCCCGGATTTTGCGTTCCTTACGCGGTTGGGTGATAATGGGAACCCCTTGATAGTTCGCCTTGATTAAAGCTTTTCCAGCAATGCCCAACCTTGGTTTTATCAGTTGCCACCTAGCCTCTTTTCCCTTGGGTTTCCGGAGCCCGAGGGTCATCTTATTTTAACCCCCCCGGGCCAGTGCTCCTCTGAGTGTTGGTCCAAACAAAGCCACTTACAGCGCCACCTCGGGGCAACTCAAGGGTTGGTTTTAGTTGTACGTAGTGTTCATCTGTTGGGTTTCGTAGTAATTTCAAAAATTTTCCTACGCACACGCAAGATCATGTGATGCATAGCAATGAGAGGGGAGAGTGTTGTCTATGTACCCACGCAGACCGACTGCGAAAGCGTTGACACAACGTAGAGGAAGTAGTCGTACGTCTTCACGATCCAACCGATCAAGTACCGAAACTATGGCACCTCCGAGTTCGAGCACACGTTCAGCTCGATGACGATCCCCGGACTCCGATCCAGCAAAGTGTCGGGGAAGAGTTCCGTCAGCACGACTGCGTGGTGACGATCTTGATGCACTACAGCAGCAGGGCTTCGCCTAAACTCCGCTACAGTATTATCGAGGAATATGGTGGCTGGGGGCACCGCACACGGCTAAGGAATAGATCACGTGGATCAACTTGTGTGTTTCTGGGGTGCCTCTGCCTCAGTATATAAAGGAGCCAAGGGGGAGGGGGGCGCCGGCCAGGAGGAGGGCGCAGGAGGAGTCCTCCTTCCGGGAGTAGGACTCCCCCCCCAATCCTAGTTGGACTAGGATTCCCCGAGGGGGAAAGAGAGAGAAGGGGGGCCGGCCACCTCTCCTAGTCCTAATAGGACTAGGGGGAGGGGGGAGGCGCGCGGCCACCTTGGGCTGCCCCTTTCTCCTTTCCACTAAAGCCCATCTAGGCCCATATGGTTCCCGGGGGGTTCCGGTAACCTCCCGGTACTCCGGTAAAATCCCGATTTCACCCGGAACACTTCCGATATCCAAACATAGGCTTCCAATATATCAATCTTTACGTCTCGACCATTTCGAGACTCCTCGTCATGTCCGTGATCACATCCGGGACTCCGAACAACCTTCGGTACATCAAAATGCATAAACTCATAATATAACTGTCATCGTAACCTTAAGCGTGCGGACCCTACGGGTTCGAGAACAATGTAGACATGACCGAGACACGTCTCCGGTCAATAACCAATAGCGGGACCTGGATGCCCATATTGGCTCCTACATATTCTACGAAGATCTTTATCGGTCAGACCGCATAACAACATACGTTGTTCCCTTTGTCATCGGTATGTTACTTGCCCGAGATTCGATCGTCGGTATCCAATACCTAGTTCAATCTCGTTACCGGCAAGTCTCTTTACTCGTTCTGTAATACATCATCTCGCAACTAACTCATTAGTTGCAATGCTTGCAAGGCTTATGTGATGTGCATTACCGAGAGGGCCCATAGATACCTCTCCGACAATCGGAGTGACAAATCCTAATCTCGAAATACGCCAACCCAACATCTACCTTTGGAGACACCTGTAATGCTCCTTTATAATCACCCAGTTACGTTGTGACGTTTGGTAGCACCCAAAGTGTTCCTCCGGCAAACGGGAGTTGCATAATCTCATAGTTATAGGAACATGTATAAGTCATGAAGAAAGCAATAGCAACATACTAAACGATCGGGTGCTAAGCTAATGGAATGGGTCATGTCAATCAGATCATTCAACTAATGATGTGACCTCGTTAATCAAATAACAACTCATTGTTCATGGTTAGGAAACATAACCATCTTTGATTAACGAGCTAGTCAAGTAGAGGCATACTAGTGACACTTTGTTTGTCTATGTATTCACACATGTATTATGTTTCCGGTTAATACAATTCTAGCATGAATAATAAACATTTATCATGATTATAAGGAAATAAATAATAACTTTATTATTGCCTCTAGGGCATATTTCCTTCAGTCTCCCACTTGCACTAGAGTCAATAATCTAGATTACACTGTAATGATTCTAACACCCATGGAGCCTTGGTGCTGATCATGTTTTGCTCGTGGAAGAGGCTTAGTCAACGGGTCTGCAACATTCAGATCCGTATGTATCTTGCAAATCTCTATGTCTCCCACCTGGACTAGATCCCGGATGGAATTGAAGCGTCTCTTGATGTGCTTGGTTCTCTTGTGAAATCTGGATTCCTTTGCCAAGGCAATTGCACCAGTATTGTCACAAAAGATTTTCATTGGACCCGATGCACTAGGTATGACACCTAGATCGGATATGAACTCCTTCATCCAGACTCCTTCGTTCACTGCTTCCGAAGCAGCTATGTACTCCGCTTCACATGTAGATCCCGCTACGACGCTTTGTTTAGAACTGCACCAACTGACAGCTCCACCGTTTAATGTAAACACGTATCCGGTTTGCGATTTAGAATCGTCCGGATCAGTGTCAAAGCTTGCATCAACGTAACCATTTACGACGAGCTCTTTGTCACCTCCATATACGAGAAACATATCCTTAGTCCTTTTCAGGTATTTCAGGATGTTCTTGACCGCTGTCCAGTGATCCACTCCTGGATTACTTTGGTACCTCCCTGCTAGACTTATAGCAAGGCACACATCAGGTCTGGTACACAGCATTGCATACATGATAGATCCTATCGCTGATGCATAGGGAACATCTTTCATATTCTCTCTATCTTCTGCAGTGGTCGGGCATTGAGTCTTACTCAATTTCACACCTTGTAACACAGGCAAGAATCCTTTCTTTGCTTGATCCATTTTGAACTTCTTCAAAATTTTGTCAAGGTATGTTGTTTGTGAAAGTCCAATTAAGCGTTTTGATCTATCTCTATAGATCTTTATGCCTAATATGTAAGCAGCTTCACCGAGGTCTTTCATTGAAAAACTCTTATTCAAGTATCCCTTTATGCTATCCAGAAATTCTATATCATTTCCAATCAGTAATATGTCATCCACATATAATATCAGAAATGCTACAGAGCTCCCACTCACTTTCTTGTAAATACAGGCTTCTCCGAAAGTCTGTATAAAACCAAATGCTTTGATCACACTATCAAAGCGTTTATTCCAACTCCGAGAGGCTTGCACCAGTCCATAAATGGATCGCTGGAGCTTGCACACTTTGTTAGCTCCCTTTGGATCGACAAAACCTTCTGGTTGCATCATATACAACTCTTCTTCCAGAAATCCATTCAGGAATGCAGTTTTGACATCCATCTGCCAAATTTCATAATCATAAAATGCGGCAATTGCTAACATGATTCGGACAGACTTAAGCATCGCTACGGGTGAGAAGGTCTCATCGTAGTCAACCCCTTGAACTTGTCGAAAACCTTTTGCGACAAGTCGAGCTTTGTAGACAGTAACATTACCGTCAGCGTCAGTCTTCTTCTTGAAGATCCATTTATTCTCAATTGCTTGCCGATCATCGGGCAAGTCAACCAAAGTCCATACTTTGTTCTCATACATGGATCCCATCTCAGATTTCATGGCTTCAAGCCATTTTGCGGAATCTGGGCTCACCATCGCTTCTTCATAGTTCGTAGGTTCATCATGATCTAGTAGCATGACTTCCAGAACAGGATTACCGTACCACTCTGGTGCGGATCTCACTCTGGTTGATCTACGAGGTTCAGTAGTATCTTGATCTGAAGTTTCATGATCATTATCATTAGCTTCCTCACTAACTGGTGTAGGTGTCACTGAAACAGTTTTCTGTGATGTACTACTTTCCAATAAGGGAGCAGGTACAGTTACCTCGTCAAGTTCTACTTTCCTCCCACTCACTTCTTTCGAGAGAAACTCCTTCTCTAGAAAGTTTCCGAATTTAGCAACAAAAGTCTTGCCTTCGGATCTGTGATAGAAGGTGTATCCAATAGTTTCCTTTGGATATCCTATGAAGACACATTTCTCCGATTTGGGTTCGAGCTTATCAGGTTGAAGCTTTTTCACATAAGCATCGCAGCCCCAAACTTTCAGAAACGACAACTTTGGTTTCTTGCCAAACCACAGTTCATAAGGCGTCGTCTCAACGGATTTTGATGGTGCCCTATTTAACGTGAATGCGGCCGTCTCTAGAGCGTATCCCCAAAACGATAGCGGTAAATCAGTAAGAGACATCATAGATCGCACCATATCTAGTAAAGTACGATTACGACGTTCAGACACACCATTACGCTGTGGTGTTCCGGGTGGCGTGAGTTGCGAAACTATTCCACAATTTTTCAAATGTACACCAAACTCGTAACTCAAATATTCTCCTCCACGATCAGATCGTAGAAACTTTATTTTCTTGTTACGATGATTTTCAACTTCACTCTGAAATTCCTTGAACCTTTCAAATGTTTCAGACTTATGTTTCATTAAGTAGATATACCCATATCTGCTTAAATCATCTGTGAAGGTGAGAAAATAACGATATCCGCCACGAGCCTCAATATTCATCGGACCACATACATCTGTATGTATGATTTCCAACAAATCTGTTGCTCTCTCCATAGTACCGGAGAACGGTGTTTTGGTCATCTTGCCCATAAGGCACGGTTCGCAAGTACCAAGTGATTCATAATCAAGTGGTTCCAAAAGTCCATCAGAATGGAGTTTCTTCATGCGCTTTACACCGATATGACCTAAACGGCAGTGCCACAAATAAGTTGCACTCTCATTATCAACTCTGCATCTTTTGGCTTCAACATTATGAATATGTGTGTTACTACTATCGAGATTCAACAAGAATAGACCACTCTTCAAGGGTGCATGACCATAAAAGATATTACTCATATAAATAGAACAACCATTATTCTCTGATTTAAATGAATAACCGTCTCGCATCAAACAAGATCCAGATATAATGTTCATGCTTAACGCTGGCACCAAATAACAATTATTTAGGTCTAATACTAATCCCGAAGGTAGATGTAGAGGTAGTGTGCCGACTGCGATCACATCGACTTTGGAACCGTTTCCCACGCGCATCGTCACCTCGTCCTTAACCAATCTTCGCTTGATCCGTAGTCCCTGTTTCGAGTTGCAAATATTAGCAACAGAACCAGTATCAAATACCCAGGTGCTACTGCGAGCATTAGTAAGGTACACATCAATAACATGTATATCACATATACCTTTGTTCACCTTGCCATCCTTCTTATCCGCCAAATACTTGGGGCAGTTCCGCTTCCAGTGACCAGTCTGCTTGCAATAGAAGCACTCAGTTTCAGGCTTAGGTCCAGGTTTGGGTTTCTTCTCTTGAGTAGCAACTTGCTTGCCGTTCTTTTTGAAGTTCCCCTTCTTCTTCCCTTTGCCCTTTTTCTTGAAACTAGTGGTCTTGTTGACCATCAACACTTGATGCTCCTTCTTGATTTCTACCTCCGCAGCTTTCAGCATTGCGAAGAGCTCGGGAATAGTCTTGTTCATCCCTTGCATATTATAGTTCATCACGAAGCTCTTGTAGCTTGGTGGCAGTGATTGAAGAATTCTGTCAATGACGCAATCATCTGGAAGATTAACTCCCAATTGAATCAAGTGATTATTATACCCAGACATTTTGAGTATATGCTCACTGACAGAACTGTTCTCCTCCATCTTGCAGCTATAGAACTTATTGGAGACTTCATATCTCTCAATCCGGGCATTTGCTTGAAATATTAACTTCAACTCTTGGAACATCTCATATGCTCCATGACGTTCAAAACGTCGTTGAAGTCCCGATTCTAAGCCGTAAAGCATGGCACACTGAACTATCGAGTAGTCATCAGCTTTGCTCTGCCAGACGTTCATAACATCCGGCGTTGCTCCTGCAGCAGGCCTGGCACCCAGCGGTGCTTCCAGGACGTAATTCTTCTGTGCAGCAATGAGGATAATCCTCAAGTTACGGACCCAGTCCGTGTAATTGCTACCATCATCTTTCAACTTTGCTTTCTCAAGGAACGCATTAAAATTCAACGGAACAACAGCACGAGCCATCTATCTACAATCAAACATAAACAAGCAAGATACTATCAGGTACTAAGTTCATGATAAATTTAAGTTCAATTAATCAAATTAATTAAAGAACTCCCACTTAGATAGACATCCCTCTAATCCTCTAAGTGATTACGTGATCCAAATCAACTAAACCATAACCGATCATCACGTGAGATGGAGTAGTTTTCAATGGTGAACATCGTTATGTTGATCATATCTACTATATGATTCACGCTCGACCTTTCGGTCTCCGTGTTCCGAGGCCATATCTGTATATGCTTGGCTCGTCAAGTATAACCTGAGTATTCCGCGTGTGCAACTGTTTTGCACCCGTTGTATTTGAACGTAGAACCTATCACACCCGATCATCACGTGGTGTCTCAGCACGAAGAACTTTCGCAACGGTGCATACTCAGGGAGAACACTTCTTGATAATTTAGTGAGAGATCATCTTATAATGCTACCGTCAATCAAAGCAAGATAAGATGCATAAAAGGATAAACATCACATGCAATCAATATAAGTGATATGATATGGCCATCATCATCTTGTGCTTGTGATCTCCATCTCCGAAGCACCGTCGTGATCACCATCGTCACCGGCGTGACACCTTGATCTCCATCGTAGCATCGTTGTCGTCTCGCCAAGTTTATGCTTCCACGACTATCACTACCGCTTAGTAATAAAGTAAAGCATTACATCGCGATTTCATTGCATACAATAAAACGACAACCATAAGGCTCCTGCCAGTTGCCGATAACTCGGTTACAAAACATGATCATCTCATACAATAAAATTCAGCATCATGTCTTGACCATATCACATCACAACATGCCCTGCAAAAACAAGTTAGACGTCCTCTACTTTGTTGTTGCAAGTTTTACGTGGCTGCTACGGGCTTAAGCAAGAACCAATCTCACCTACGCATCAAAACCACAACGATAGTTTGTCAAATAGACTCCGTTTTAACCTTCGCAAGGACCGGGCGTAGCCATACTTGGTTCAACTAAAGTTGGAGAGACAGTCGCCCGCAAGCCACCTGTGTGCAAAGCATGTCGGGGGAACCGGTCTCGCGTAAGCGTACACGTAAGGTTGGTCCGGGTCGTCTCGTCCAACAATGCCGCTGAACCAAAGTATGACATGCTGGTAGGCAGTATGACTTATATCGCCCACAACTCACTTGTGTTCTACTCGTGCATATAACATCAACATAAATAACCTAGGCTCGGATGCCACTGTTGGGTTTCGTAGTAATTTCAAAAAATTTCCTACGCACACGCAAGATCATGTGATGCATAGCAACGAGAGGGGAGAGTGTTGTCTACGTACCCACGCAGACCGACTGCGGAAGCGTTGACACAACGTAGAGGAAGTAGTCGTACGTCTTCACGATCCAACCGATCAAGCACCGAAACTACGGCACCTCCGAGTTCGAGCACACGTTCAGCTCGATGACGATCCCCGGACTCCGATCCAGCAAAGTGTCGGGGAAGAGTTCCGTCAGCACGACGGCGTGGTGACGATCTTGATGCACTACAGCAGCAGGGCTTCGCCTAAACTCCGCTACAGTATTATCGAGGAATATGGTGGCTGGGGGCACCGCACACGGCTAAGGAATAGATCACGTGGATCAACTTGTGTGTTTCTGGGGTGCCTCTGCCTCAGTATATAAAGGAGCCAAGGGGGAGGGGGCGCCGGCCAGGAGGAGGGCGCAGGAGGAGTCCTTCTCCTTCCGGGAGTAGGACTCCCCCCCCCCAATCCTAGTTGGACTAGGATTCCCCGAGGGGGAAAGAGAGAGAAGGGGGGCCGGCCACCTCTCCTAGTCCTAATAGGACTAGGGGAGGGGGAGGCGCGCGGCCACCTTGGGCTGCCCCTTTCTCCTTTCCACTAAAGCCCATCTAGGCCCATATGGTTCCCGGGGGGTTCCGGTAACCTCCCGGTACTCCGGTAAAATCCCGATTTCACCCGGAACACTTCCGATATCCAAACATAGGCTTCCAATATATCAATCTTTACGTCTCGACCATTTCGAGACTCCTCGTCATGTCCGTGATCACATCCGGGACTCCGAACAACCTTCGGTACATCAAAATGCATAAACTCATAATATAACTGTCATCGTAACCTTAAGCGTGCGGACCCTACGGGTTCGAGAACAATGTAGACATGACCGAGACACGTCTCCGGTCAATAACCAATAGCGGGACCTGGATGCCCATATTGGCTCCTACATATTCTACGAAGATCTTTATCGGTCAGACCGCATAACAACATACGTTGTTCCCTTTGTCATCGGTATGTTACTTGCCCGAGATTCGATCGTCGGTATCCAATACCTAGTTCAATCTCGTTACCGGCAAGTCTCTTTACTCGTTCTGTAATACATCATCTCGCAACTAACTCATTAGTTGCAATGCTTGCAAGGCTTATGTGATGTGCATTACCGAGAGGGCCCAGAGATACCTCTCCGACAATCGGAGTGACAAATCCTAATCTCGAAATACGCCAACCCAACATCTACCTTTGGAGACACCTGTAATGCTCCTTTATAATCACCCAGTTACGTTGTGACGTTTGGTAGCACCCAAAGTGTTCCTCCGGCAAACGGGAGTTGCATAATCTCATAGTTATAGGAACATGTATAAGTCATGAAGAAAGCAATAGCAACATACTAAACGATCGGGTGCTAAGCTAATGGAATGGGCCATGTCAATCAGATCATTCAACTAATGATGTGACCTTGTTAATCAAATAACAACTCATTGTTCATGGTTAGGAAACATAACCATCTTTGATTAACGAGCTAGTCAAGTAGAGGCATACTAGTGACACTTTGTTTGTCTATGTATTCACACATGTATTATGTTTCCGGTTAATACGATTCTAGCATGAATAATAAACATTTATCATGATTATAAGGAAATAAATAATAACTTTATTATTGCCTCTAGGGCATATTTCCTTCATCATCTGAGTGTGCCCTGAGAACGAGATATGTGCAGCTCCTATCGGGATTTGCCGGCACATTCGGGCGGTGTTGCTGGATTTGTTTGAACTTGTCGAAGTGTCTTGTAGAACCGGGATACCGAGTCTGATCGGAATGTCTCGGGAGAAGGTCTATTCCTTCGTTGACCGTGAGAGCTTGTCATGGGCTAAGTTGGGACTCCCCTGCAGGGATTTGAACTTTCGAAAGCCGTGCCCGCGGTTATGGGCAGATGGGAATTTGTTAATGTCCGGTTGTAGATAACTTGAACCTTAACTTAATTAAAATGAATCAACTGTGTGAGTTACGGTGATGGTCTCTTCTCGGCGGAGTCCGGGAAGTGAACACGGTGTTCGAGTAATGCTTGCCGCATGTTGCTCTCTAGTTACTCGTTCGCGCCTTGCCTTTATCTTCTCGCTCTCTTTTGCGAACAGGTTAGCCACCATATATGCTAGTCGCTTGCTGCAGCTCCACATATTTATCTTGCCTTACCTATAAGCTTAAATAGTCTTGATCGCGAGGGTGCGAGATTGATGAGTCCCTGTGGCTCATAGATTACTTCCAAACCAGATGCAGGACCTGATGACTCCGTTCCAGATGACGCGCTTGAGCTCAAGTGGGAGTTCGACGAGGACTCACGCCGATACTACGTGTCTTTCCCTGATGATCAGTAGTGGTGCCCAGTTGGGGCGATCGGGACCGTGTCGCATGTTGGGTTGATCTTTTATTTTGGCGCCATAGTCGGGCCATGAGTGTTTGAATGATGTAATGCTATTTATGTACTTTGATTGACATGGCGAGTGTAAGCCAACTATGTATCTCCCCTTTTATTATCTATATTATATGGGATGTTGTGAAGATTGCCTAACTTGCGACATTGCTTTCAATGCGGTTATGCCTCTAAGTCGTGCCTCGACACGTAGGAGTTATAGCCGCATCGAGGGCGTTACAAGTACCTTGTCGGAGAGTCGGCGGTTGAACTCCTCTTGCTGCTCATCATGGGCCGCCTCTAGTGCCCTATGCCTGCGCCTCCTCCTCCTCTGTGTTGCTGCTGCTGTCCTAACATCCACAGCCTCCCCCTCCTCCTCTGTGACATCTCCCATGTCAGGATCCATCTGTAGGGTTTTTTTGGGTGGCGGCTGGTGGAGTGACTGGGAAAGGGTGGGGGTGGGGAGGGGTTTATATTGACAGATGGATGGGGTTGGGTTTAGTAGGCCTAGGGTTGCATTTGGTCAGAGAATATTGGGCCACTAAGCCCAATTACCCACAGAAATAATATATGTAGGCTAACAAATAACATCTAAAAGATAGAAGATCAAGTTGAACACTTAATAGCATACAAGATCCATTTCCACAACTTAGTAGCATAAGAGATCCATTTTCCACTACATAATAGCATAGGAGATCCATTACAACACTTAATAGCATAGGTGATCCATTACAACTTAACAACATAGTAAATAAGGTTCTTACAATAGGTTAAACTTCACATTCCCCCAAAATGTACACCCATAATCACTTGCAGTCATGCCAGGCGACATCCTTATATAAAGGCCTTTGGATGTACTTACTTCACCAACATATCAAAGCCACTTCAAGACTCAAGGATGGCCTTGATTTGCTCTAACTTCTCCTTGCTGCCATACCCTTCTTTTAGCAGCTCAGCAACAACAAGCTCAAGCTTTGCCTTCTCCTTCTTAAGAACATCTCTGTCAACTTGAACATCCTTCATAGCCTTCCTGGTGTTCTTGATGATATCAGCTTGGCTCTGCAAAATGCACCTCTGCTCTTTGCAAGTTTGAGCTTTTCCATCTGCACCTCCAACATAGCTTTCTCCTCTAGCTCCTTCTTCTTCTTCAAGTTCTTCCTCCTCCACTTGTTTCTGGTGCACCTTCTTGTCCACCCTACCATCCTGCCAATCAAACATCTTGGATACATCATCAACAAGCTTGGTGTACTCAATGCAAAGCTTGTCATTTTCAGTCCTAAGCTTGGCCAACTCCCTTTCATGTTCACTCTTAAGCCTGGCTGTGACGCCCCTGATTCAATCATACACTAATCATACACGCAAATGTGTACGATCAAGATCAAGGACTCACGGGAAGATATCACAACACAACTCTAGACACAAAATAAAATAATACAAGCTTTATATTACAAGCCAGGGGCCTCGAGGGCTCGAATACATAAGCTTGAATACACAAGAGTCAGCGGAAGCAACAATATCTGAGTACAAACATGAGTTAAACAAGTTTGCCTTAAGAAGGCTAGCACAAAAACAACAACGATCGAAAAGGCAAGGCCTCCTGCCTGGGAGCCTCCTAACTACTCCTGGTCGTCGGCGGTCTCCACGTAGTAGCAGGCATCGGCGGTGGCATCTGGCTCCTGGGCTCCGACATCTGGTTGCATCAACCGGAAAGGAGAAGAAAGGGGCAAAAGGGGGAGCAAAGCAACCGTGAGTACTCATCCAAAGTACTTGCAAGCAAGGATCTACACTACATATGCATCGTTATCAATGAAAAGGGGTGTATCTGTGGACTGAACTGCAGAATGCCAGAAGAGAAGGGGGAAAGCCTAGCCTATCGAAGACTAGCATCTTCTGAAAACCACCATCTTGTAGCAACAGGAGGGAGTAGACTAGCATAAAGTAAAGTAGTAGTAGTGTTATCAACCTCGGCCAGAGATCCTTTCTCGACTCCCTGCGAGAAAGCAATCCCAGAGCCATACTATCCAAGTGTCATCACAATCCAATTCTCATCACCATCCAGTTCTCATCACAAATATCCAGTTCTAGTTGTATCGATCGGGATACAACTCCAAGTGTCCGTTACCGTAGGATAGGCTATCGATAGATGTTTTCTTCCCTGCAGGGGTGCACCAACTTACCCACCATGCTCGATTAACTCCGGCTGGACACACTTTCCTGGGTCATGCCCGGCCTCGGCCAAACAATACGCCGCAACCCGACCTAGGCTTAATAGAGAGGCCAGCACGCCGGACTAAACCTACGCCCCCAGGGGTCATGGGCCATCTCCCCGGGAACTCATGCACGTTGCGAGGGCGGCCGGTGAGCAGACCTAGCTACCTCCCTAAAAAGCCAGGAGCTTTCCAGTCCAACCCGGCGCGTGCCGCTCAGTCGCTGACGTCTATTAAGCTTCGGCTGATGTATACGACGCAGAACGCCCATACTATGCCCACGTGATGGTTAGTGCTATCAGGCCAGAGGCCCCTCGGATCAAATATCCAAATCGTAGTGGATTAGTGTTGGAAATATGCCCTAGAGGCAATAATAAAAGTTTTATTATATTTCAATGTTCATGATAAATGTCTTTTATTCATGCTATAACTGTATTATCCGGAAATCGTAATACACGTGTGAATACTTAGACCACAATATGTCCCTGGTGAGCCTCTAGTTGACCAGCTCGTTGTGATCAACAGATAGTCATTGTTTCCTGACTATGGACATTGGATGTCGTTGATAACGGGATCACATCATTAGGAGAATGATGTGATGGACAAGACCCAATCTTAAGCATAGCATAAAAGATCGTGTAGTTCGTTTTGCTAGAGCTTTGCCAGTGTCAAGTATCTCTTCCTTTGACCATGAGATCGTGTAACTCCCGGATACCGTAAGAGTGCCTTGGGTGTATCAAACGTCACAACGTAACTGGGTGACTATAAAGGTGCATTACAGGTATCTCCGAAAGTAGCTGTTGGGTTGACACGGATCGAGACTGGGATTTGTCACTCCGTATGACGGAGAGGTATCTCTGGGCCCACTCGGTAATGCATCATCATAATGAGCTCAATGTGACCAAGGTGTTGGACACGGGATCATGCATTACAGTACGAGTAAAGTGACTTGCCGGTAACGAGACTGAACAAGGTATTGGGATACCGACGATCGAGTCTCGGGCAAGTAACGTACCGATTGACAAAGGGAATTGCATACAGGGTTTGATCGAATCCTCGACATAGTGGTTCATCCGATGACAACATCGAGGAGCATGTGGGAGCCATCATGGGTATCCAGATCCCGCTGTTGGTTATTGACTGAGAGCGTCTCGGTCATGTCTGCATGTCTCCCGAACCCGTAGGGTCTACACACTTAAGGTTCGGTGACGCTAGGGTTATTAGGAAGACTAGTATGTGACTACCGAATGTTGTTCGGAGTCCCGGATGGGATCCTGGACGTCACGAGGAGATCCGGAAGGGTCCGGAGGTAAAGATTTATATATGGGAAGTTGTCAAACGGACACCGGGAAGTTTCGGGGTCATACCGGTATTGTACCGGGGCCACCGGAAGGGTTCCGGGGGTCCACCGGGAGGGGCCACCCCTCCCGGGGGGCCACATGGGCTGCGTGGGGCAGGGAGCCAGCCCCTGGTGGGCTGGCCGCACCCCCCTCCCTTGGGCCCATGCGCCTAGGGTTGAGGGGGAACCCTAGAGGGGGCGCCCCCCTTGACTTGGGGGGCAAGCCACCCTCTCCCCTCTCCCCTAGGCCGCCGCACCCCCCCCTAGATGGGTTCTAGGGGGCCGGCCCCCTTCTCCCTTCCCCCTATAAATAGAGGGGTGAGGGGAGGGCAGCCGCACCACCCTCCAAGGCGCAGCCCTCCCCTCCCCAACACCTCTCCTCCTCCGTTGTGTGCTTGGCGAAGCCCTGTCGGAGTACTGCCTCTCCACCATCACCACGCCGTCGTGCTGCCGGTGGAGCTGTCTTCCTCAACCTCTCCTTCCCCCTTGCTGGATCAAGAAGGAGGAGACGTCTCCCGTCCCGTACGTGTGTTGAACGCGGAGGTGCTGTCCGTTCAGCACTTGGTCATCGGTGATTCGAATCACGTCGAGTACGACTACATCATCACCTTGCAAGCTTCCGCACGCGATCTACAAGTGGTATGTAGATGCAAACTCTCTCCCTTGACTCGTTGCTTAGATGAACTCATAGATGGATCTTGGTGAAACCGTAGGAAAAATTTTAATTTTCTGCAACGTTCCCCAACAGTGGCATCATGAGCTAGGTCTATGCGTAGTTCTCTTTGCACGAGTAGAACACAATTTTGTTGTGGGCGTGGATTTTGTCATCTTACTTGCCTCTACTAGTCTTTTCTTGCTCAACGGTATTGTGGGATGAAGCGGCCCGGACCAACCTTACACGTACGCTTACGTGAGACCGGTTCCACCGACTGACATGCACTAGTTGCATAAGGTGGCTGGCGGGTGTCTGTCTCTCCCACTTTAGTTGGAGCGGAATCGATGAACAGGGCCCTTATGAAGGGTAAATAGAAGTTGACAAAATCACGTTGTGGTGATTCGTAGGTAAGAAAACGTTCTTGCTAGAACCCAATTGCAGCCACGTAAAAGATGCAACAACAATTAGAGGACGTCTAACTTGTTTTTGCAGCGATTGATCATGTGATGTGATATGGCCAGAAGTTGTGATGAATGATGAATTGTGATGTATGAGATCATGTTCTTTGTAATAGGATTCACGACTTGCATGTCGATGAGTATGACAACCGGCAGGAGCCATAGGAGTTGTCTTTATTTTTTGTATGACCTGCGTGTCATTGAATAACGCCATGTAAACTACTTTACTTTATTGCTAAACGTTAGTCATAGAAGTAGAAGTAGTCGTTGGCGTGACAACTTCATGAAGACACGATGATGGAGATCATGATGATGGAGATCATGGTGTCAAGCCGGTGACAAGATGATCATGGAGCCCCGAAGATGAAGATCAATGGAGCTATATGATATTGGCCATATCATGTCACAACTATATAATTGCATGTGATGTTTATTATGTTTATGCATCTTGTTTACTTAGGACGACGGTAGTAAATAAGATGATCCCTTATAAAATTTCAAGAAGTGTTCTCCCCTAACTGTGCACCGTTGCTACAGTTCGTCGCTTCTAAGCACCACGTGATGATCGGGTGTGATGGATTCTTACGTTCACATACAACGGGTGTAAGACAGTTTTACACAGCGAAAACACTTAGGGTTAACTTGACGAGCCTAGCATGTGCAGACATGGCCTCGGAACACGGAGACCGAAAGGTCGAACACGAGTCGTATGGAAGATACGATCAACATGAGAATGTTCACCGACGATGACTAGTCCGTCTCACGTGATGATCGGACACGGGCTAGTCGACTCGGATCGTGTAACACTTAGATGACTAGAGGGATGTCTAATCTAAGTGGGAGTTCATAATTTGATTAGAACTTTATTATCATGAACTTAGTCTAAAACCTTTGCAAATATGTCTTGTAGATCAATGGCCAACGCTAATGTCAACATGAACTTCAACGCGTTCCTAGAGAAAACCAAGCTGAAAGATGATGGCAGCAACTATACGGACTGGGTCCGGAACCTGAGGATCATCCTCATAGCTGCCAGGAAACAATATGTCCTAGAAGGACCGCTAGGTGACGCTCCCGTCCCAGAGAACCAAGACATTATGAATGCTTGGCAGTCTCGTGCTGATGATTACTCCCTCGTTCAGTGCGGCATGCTTTACAGCTTAGAACCGGGGCTCCAAAAGCGTTTTGAGCACCACGGAGCATATGAGATGTTCGAAGAGCTGAAACTAGTTTTTCAAGCTCATGCCCGGGTCGAGAGATATGATGTCTCCGACAAGTTCTACAGTTGTAAGATGGAGGAAAACAGTTCTGTCAGTGAGCACATCCTGAAGATGTCTGGGTTGCACAACCGTATGACCCAGCTGAACATTAACCTCCCAGATGAGGCGGTCATTGACAGAATCCTCCAGTCGCTCCCACCAAGCTACAAGAGCTTTGTGATGAACTACAACATGCAGGGGATGGAAAAGACCATTCCTGAAGTGTTCTCGATGCTGAAGTCAGCAGAGGCTGAAATCAAGAAAGAACATCAAGTGTTGATGGTCAATAAGACCACTAAGTTCAAGAAGGGCAAGGGTAAGAAGAACTTCAAGAAGGACGGCAAAGATGTTGCCGCGCCTGGTAAGCCAGTTACCGGGAAGAAGTCAAAGAATGGACCCAAGCCTGAGACTGAGTGCTTTTATTGCAAGGGGAAGGGTCACTGGAAGCGGAACTGCCCCAAATACTTAGCGGATAAGAAGGCCGGCAACACCAAAGGTATATTTGATATACATGTGATTGATGTGTACCTTACCAGTACTCGTAGTAACTCCTGGGTATTTGATACCGGTGCCGTTGCTCATATTTGTAACTCACAGCAGGAGCTGCGGAATAAACGGAGACTGGCAAAGGACGAGGTGACGATGCGCGTCGGGAATGGTTCCAGAGTCGATGTGATCGCCGTCGGCACGCTGCCTCTACATTTACCTACGGGATTAGTTTTGAACCTTAATAATTGTTATTTAGTGCCAAGTTTGAGCATGAACATTGTATCTGGATCTCGTTTAATACGAGATGGCTACTCATTTAAGTCTGAGAATAATGGTTGTTCGATTTATATGAGAGATATGTTTTATGGTCATGCTCCGATGGTCAATGGTTTATTCTTAATGAATCTCGAGCGTAATATTACACATGTTCATAGTGTAGATGCCAAAAGATTTAAAGTTGATAACGATAGTCCCACATACTTGTGGCACTGCCGCCTTGGTCACATTGGTGTCAAGCGCATGAAGAAGCTCCATGCCGATGGACTTTTAGAGTCTCTTGATTATGAATCGTTTGACACGTGCGAACCATGCCTCTTGGGCAAAATGACCAAGACTCCGTTCTCCGGAACAATGGAGCGAGCAACCAACTTGTTGGAAATCATACATACCGATGTGTGCGGTCCAATGAGCGTTGAGGCTCGCGGAGGATATCGTTATGTTCTCACTCTCACAGATGACTTGAGTAGATATGGGTATGTCTACTTAATGAAACACAAGTCTGAGACCTTTGAAAAGTTCAAGGAATTTCAGAATGAGGTAGAGAATCAACGTGACCGAAAGATAAAATTCTTACGATCAGATCGTGGAGGAGAATACTTAAGTCACGAATTTGGTACACACTTAAGGAAATGTGGAATCGTTTCACAGCTCACGCCGCCTGGAACACCTCAGCGAAACGGTGTGTCCGAACGTCGTAATCGCACTCTATTGGATATGGTGCGGTCTATGATGTCTCTTACCGATTTACCGCTATCATTTTGGGGATACGCTCTAGAGACAGCTACATTCACTTTAAATAGGGCACCGTCTAAATCCGTTGAGACGACACCGTATGAATTATGGTTTGGAAAGAAACCTAAGCTGTCGTTTCTAAAAGTTTGGGGATGCGATGCTTATGTCAAGAAACTTCAACCTGAAAAGCTCGAACCCAAGTCGGAAAAATGCGTATTCATAGGATACCCTAAGGAAACTGTCGGGTATACCTTCTACTTAAGATCCGAAGGCAAGATCTTTGTTGCCAAGAACGGATGCTTTCTGGAAAAAGAGTTTCTCTCGAAAGAAGTAAGTGGGAGGAAAGTAGAACTCGATGAAGTACTACCTCTTGAGCAGGAAAGTGGCGCAGCGCAGGAAACCGTTCCTGTGATGCCCACACCAACTGAAGAGGAAAACAATGATGATGATCAAGGTACTTCGGATCAAGTTACTGCTGAACTTCGTAGGTCCACTAGGACACGTTCCGCACCAGAGTGGTACGGCAACCCTGTCCTGGAAATCATGTTGTTAGACAACAATGAACCTTCGAACTATGAAGAAGCGATGGCGGGCCCGGATTCCAACAAATGGCTTGAAGCCATGAAATCCGAGATAGAATCCATGTATGAAAACAAAGTATGGACTTTGACAGACTTGCCCGATGATCGGCGAGCGATAGAAAACAAATGGATCTTTAAGAAGAAGACGGACGCGGATGGTAATGTTACCATCTATAAGGCTCGACTTGTCGCTAAGGGTTATCGACAAGTTCAAGGGATTGACTACGACGAGACTTTCTCTCCCGTAGCGAAGCTGAAGTCCGTCCGAATCATGTTAGCAATTGCCGCATACTATGATTATGAGATATGGCAAATGGACGTCAAAACGGCATTCCTTAACGGGCATCTTAAGGAAGAACTGTATATGATGCAGCCGGAAGGTTTTGTCGATCCTCGGAACGCTAACAAAGTATGCAAGCTCCAGCGATCCATTTATGGACTGGTGCAAGCATCTCGGAGTTGGAACATTCGCTTTGATGAGATGATCAAAGCGTTTGGGTTTATGCAGACTTATGGAGAAGCCTGCGTTTACAAGAAAGTGAGTGGGAGCTCTGTAGCATTTCTCATATTATATGTAGATGACATACTCTTGATGGGAAATAATATAGAATTTCTGGACAGCATTAAGGCCTACTTGAATAAGTGTTTTTCAATGAAGGACCTTGGAGAAGCTGCTTATATATTAGGCATCAAGATCTATAGAGATAGATCGAGACGCCTCATAGGTCTTTCACAAAGCACATACCTTGATAAGATTTTGAAGAGGTTCAAAATGGATCAGTCCAAGAAGGGGTTCTTGCCTATGTTACAAGGTGTGAGATTGAGCTCGGCTCAGTCACCGACCACGGCAAAAGATAAAGAAGAGATGAGTGTCATCCCCTATGCTTCAGCCATAGGATCTATTATGTATGCCATGCTGTGTACCAGACCCGATGTAAACCTTGCCGTAAGTTTGGTAGCAAGATACCAAAGTAATCCCGGCAAGGAACACTGGACAGCGGTCAAGAATATCCTGAAGTACCTGAAAAGGACGAAGGACATGTTTCTCGTTTATGGAGGAGACGAAGAGCTCGTCGTAAAGGGTTACGTCGACGCTAGCTTCGACTCAGATCTGGATGACTCTAAGTCACAAACCGGATACGTGTATATGTTGAATGGTGGAGCAGTAAGCTGGTGCAGCTGCAAGCAGAGCGTCGTGGCGGGATCTACGTGTGAAGCGGAGTACATGGCAGCCTCGGAGGCAGCGCATGAAGCGATTTGGGTGAAGGAGTTCATCACCGACCTAGGAGTCATACCCAATGCGTCGGGGCCGATCAAACTCTTCTGTGACAACACTGGAGCTATTGCCCTCGCCAAGGAGCCCAGGTTTCACAAGAAGACCAGGCACATCAAGCGTCGTTTCAACTCCATCCGTGAAAATGTTCAAGATGGAGACATAGAGATTTGCAAAGTGCACACGGATCTGAATGTCGCAGATCCGCTGACTAAACCTCTCTCGCGTGCAAAACATGATCAACACCAGAACTCTATGGGTGTTCGATTCATCACAATGTAACTAGATTGGTGACTCTAGTGCAAGTGGGAGACTGTTGGAAATATGCCCTAGAGGCAATAATAAAAGTATTATTATATTTCAATGTTCATGATAAATGTCTTTTATTCATGCTATAACTGTATTATCCGGAAATCGTAATACACGTGTGAATACTTAGACCACAATATGTCCCTGGTGAGCCTCTAGTTGACCAGCTCGTTGTGATCAACAGATAGTCATGGTTTCCTGACTATGGACATTGGATGTCGTTGATAACGGGATCACATCATTAGGAGAATGATGTGATGGACAAGACCCAATCCTAAGCATAGCATAAAAGATCGTGTAGTTCGTTTTGCTAGAGCTTTGCCAGTGTCAAGTATCTCTTCCTTCGACCATGAGATCGTGTAACTCCCGGATACCGTAAGAGTGCCTTGGGTGTATCAAACGTCACAACGTAACTGGGTGACTATAAAGGTGCATTACAGGTATCTCCGAAAGTAGCTGTTGGGTTGACACGGATCGAGACTGGGATTTGTCACTCCGTATGACGGAGAGGTATCTCTGGGCCCACTCGGTAATGCATCATCATAATGAGCTCAATGTGACCAAGGTGTTGGACACGGGATCATGCATTACGGTACGAGTAAAGTGACTTGCCGGTAACGAGACTGAACAAGGTATTGGGATACCGACGATCGAGTCTCGGGCAAGTAACGTACCGATTGACAAAGGGAATTGCATACAGGGTTTGATCGAATCCTCGACATAGTGGTTCATCCGATGACAACATCGAGGAGCATGTGGGAGCCATCATGGGTATCCAGATCCCGCTGTTGGTTATTGACTGAGAGCGTCTCGGTCATGTCTGCATGTCTCCCGAACCCGTAGGGTCTACACACTTAAGGTTCGGTGACGCTAGGGTTATTAGGAAGACTAGTATGTGACTACCGAATGTTGTTCGGAGTCCCGGATGGGATCCTGGACGTCACGAGGAGATCCGGAATGGTCCGGAGGTAAAGATTTATATATGGGAAGTTGTCAAACGGACACCGGGAAGTTTCGGGGTCATACCGGTATTGTACCGGGGCCACCGAAAGGGTTCCGGGGGTCCACCGGGAGGGGCCACCCCTCCCGGGGGCCACATGGGCTGCGTGGGGCAGGGAGCCAGCCCCTGGTGGGCTGGCCGCACCCCCCTCCCTTGGGCCCATGCGCCTAGGGTTGAGGGGGAACCCTAGAGGGGGCGCCCCCCTTGACTTGGGGGGCAAGCCACCCTCTCCCCTCTCCCCTAGGCCGCCGCACCCCCCCCCTAGATGGGTTCTAGGGGGCCGGCCCCCTTCTCCCTTCCCCCTATAAATAGAGGGGTGAGGGGAGGGCAGCCGCACCACCCTCCAAGGCGCAGCCCTCCCCTCCCCAACACCTCTCCTCCTCCGTTGTGCGCTTGGCGAAGCCCTGTCGGAGTACTGCCTCTCCACCATCACCACGCCGTCGTGCTGCCGGTGGAGCTATCTTCCTCAACCTCTCCTTCCCCCTTGCTGGATCAAGAAGGAGGAGACGTCTCCCGTCCCGTACGTGTGTTGAATGCGGAGGTGCTGTCCGTTCAGCACTTGGTCATCGGTGATTCGAATCACGTCGAGTACGACTACATCATCACCTTGCAAGCTTCCGCACGCGATCTACAAGTGGTATGTAGATGCAAACTCTCTCCCTTGACTCGTTGCTTAGATGAACTCATAGATGGATCTTGGTGAAACCGTAGGAAAAATTTTAATTTTCTGCAACGTTCCCCAACAATTAGGAACGCGCGGTAACAAGCAGAGACTCGCGAAAGATGTGACCCCGTTGCCCCGTCTCAAGGACTTGCGGCAAGGGCTAGGAATGCCCGGCCACGCCTTGTAATTATCTCGCGGGCACCTTCCAGGTCCGCCCGACTCCACATCATTCGCAATTAAGCTCGCACGGGTACCCCTCAGGGCCAACCCGTCTTTAGTAACAGGGTCCAGTGCAAAGTCATAGTAACCATAGTAAGCGTGTGTCTAACACCAAGGGGGAAAACCTAAGGAATCACCCTTGTCGGATTCCCACTCGATGTAAAACATCAAGGGGAACGTAAGAGGAACCACCCTCGAGGTTCACACTTGAGGGGTTGCACGACAGAGTCGTATCAGAAGTGGTTAAGGAGGAAATCACCCTCGATGACCACGACCGAATAGCTACTCTACAGAGATCTCATCAGGAGTGATGTATGAGGTTCCATCCTCGGGACTCGATGGTAACTCTACAGAGTCGAGCAACAAAGGGGCGTGATGTGACATGAGGTGTCGGGGCCTGGTCTTTGATCCCGTTGATCGGGTCTTCTGATAATCCAGTGGGGCAGTCGTGTCAAGTGGGGGGGGGGGGTCACTGATGGGCTCTAACCAACCTATAATAAGCAGTTTAGGATAAGCAGGTAGGTAACAATAGCAGGTTACGATAAACAGGCTATGCAACAGAATAGGAGCAAACAATAACAGTAGCAAAAATCTAATGCAAGCATGAGGGAATGGAATGGGCGATATCGGCATGATCAAAGGGGGGGGGCTTGCCTGGTTGCTCAGACGAGAAGGAGGGGTCGTCAGTGACGTAGTCGATCACAGGGGCATCAGCATCGTCACGGGGTCTACCGAAGAGAAAAGGGGGAGAAACAATAAATACATAGCAAGCAAGTGCATAGCAGGACAACATGCAGAGCTAGACGTGTTCTAACGCGGTGCTACATGATACCGGTGAAGGGGGAAGTCAACCGGTAACGTTTTCCCGGTTCCGGGCCTGTGTCACACAGATGACCGGAGAGGAAAAGTTCCATGTTCAGATAGTTAGAGGCATCTGACAGGTAAACGGACCGCGTGTTCGGATTCGCCTCATCGTTCTGAGCAAAATTTATGTACAAAGTATTTTTATCCGAGCTACGGTCTATTTCCTATGATTTTTTAAAGTTTAAGCAATATTATGGAATTTCCTGAAAATTGGCTAAGTCTGAGAATTGATCAGTTTTTGAGCATCACTTTGCTGTTTTCCAAAGGCTATAGCTAGTGTTCCTTACATCCTATGAATTAGTGCCTTTTACCAATTTTTATCATCTTTATGTGATCTACATGACAGTATCATTGACATCCATTTTAGAGTTCAGTTGCGTGATCAAAATTGTATTTGAGAAGTGCCACTTGAAGTTAATTCTAGAAACTGTTAAAATATACGAACATAGGATTTTATGATTTTCATAGGATTTAATCGTTACATATTTTGAATTTGGACCAATAGGATAAAACAGAGTTTGTCAAGTGTACTTTCTACAAGTATTATCGTTACCCACATTAGAAGTCATTTTGTTGTTGTTTTGCTGCATTACAGAGGAGTAATCAGTGTAAACGTAGCAAAGTCAGCTACTGCTACAGTAACATTCGGTTACTGTAGCAGAGCAGCAGAGTGTGGCGTACCGCGTACGCACACACCACACACATAGCCGCACTTGGCCATGGCTATGGCCTGCAGCGGCAGCAGCAAGTAAGCAACAACGGCGGCTAACATCATCTACAGAACAACGATAACAGCAGTAGCATAGCAGCGGCGAGCATCGGCAGTAGCGGCAGCTACAGCGGCAAGAAGCAAGCAACGAGCAGCAGTGCACGGGCATGGGGACGAGGACGTGCAGGGGCGTGGCCATGAGCGCGAGGGGAGGGGCGGTCAGCAGCGCCAGGCGCGGTGTCGCGCGCGTGGACGGCGATGGCGGCCACGGCCAACGCGTCCAGGTGAGGCGGAGGCACGGCGATGGCGGCCACGGCCAACGCGTCCAGGTGAGGCGGAGGCACGGCGATGGCGGCCACGGCCAACGCGTCCAGGTGAGGCGGAGGCACGACAACTGGTGAGCGCGGGGCTGCACGGTGCATCAGTCTAGGGCGCTGGCCAAGCGGCAACAGCAAGCAAAGCAGTGGCAGGTAGCAGCGCTGCGCAGCAGCAACAGAGCAAGGGCGCGGCCGCCGCGCGCAGAGGCGCGAACGGGCGTGGGCGGCGCTTGGGGAGGCACGGCCACGACGCGGCAGGGGAACCCAGAGGGCGCACGGAGCGGCTGGGCGCGGGGTCAGAGCGGCGCGGGCGCGGCAAAGTCGCGGTGAGCGCGTCCATGCAGTGAGATGGGGCGTTTGGCTACGGCGGCTACAGCGGTGGATCGAGCGGGGAACAGGGGGAATCGGCGCAGCTCACCGAGAGGGAGGCCGGGGGCGTGCTTGTGACGGCCGGGGTGGTGCGGTGGTGTAGATCGACGGCGAGATGCCGCGGCCATGCCGGAGAAACTGGCTCGATCCCGAGCGTACGGTGCGGCTTGGCTCGGGTTCTTCGATGGGGACGAAGGAGACGAGCGAGGGGAGGCTTCTGGACACCTTGGTGCAGCAAGGGGAGGCCGGCGGCCGCGATGACGACTATGGCGCGGCGCCGGAAGCTTCGGCTCCTCTTCCAGATCGAGTGCGAGGGGGAAACGAGGGAACTGGGCGTCTAGGGTTTGTCCTGGGGCTTGGGGATGGTCTTGTACACCGCGGGGACTCGCCGGATGGTCGACACAGCGGTCATGGAGGCGTGGATGTGCGCCACGCACAGGTCTCTGCCTCCTGTACAGAGAAGATGGAGAAGGCCCTGGTGGGCTTGGGCCGCGCTACTGTAGCACTAGGCTTTTAATGCTCGGTGTGCACTTGGCCCATTTTCTTTTTTAAGTTTTCTGCTTTATTAATTTCATACTGTTTTCTACTTAATTGTCAAAGTAATTTAATTTAGTTCAACTTGAAATTTGGCACATAATTAGTAGGCAATATTTTGAGACCACACACAATGTTTCACATCATTTGGAAAATTATAAATATTTGCTTATTTTGAAAAGGGCAATTTAAATGAGTTTGGACCACTTATTAATTTCCTAGGAATTTATTTGTGAGTCAAACCAAGTTGGTTTCACATGACATTGAACAAGGAAATCGTATAGAACTATTCGAACATTTTAGTTTTATAGCTTGAGGAGAAATAATTTTGACTTGTCTTTTAAATTTGAATTTGAGGTCGGTTTTGGACAAAGTGATGATTAGCAAAATTTAATAATGATGATGTGACACCATTTATAGGAGTTTACTGTAGCATGACACCCGGGGTGTTACACTGGCCAACTCCTCAAACTTCTCCTTGTCATGTATCCTTCCAAAGTTCTGCTCATGGAACATCTCCCATAGCTTGCACAAACATTTCTGAAGAACAGTTGGCCAAGGGCCATCAACCCACTCTACAACACCACAATTCACACCATTTTCCTGCATTTATAAATGTGATAAGTTATTACAAATGGACTAGGAGCTTATTTCAGTTCCATAATTAACTTGTATATACTTGATAATTTCTAACAATGAATAACATAAATGAGATATGATAAGTTATTATAATGCCATGATTAAGTTTCCAAAGTAACAAAAATACACAGCAGAAAAATGTTTATTGGCATCATATCAAACAAAGTGCTGCATCATATCAATCATCGGTGACCATACATAGTAGAAAAGTTTATTGCCATCTAACCTGGACTGGGCAGCCATAGAAACGCCTTCCTGTTAAAGGCCCTTCAAAAGCAACACGCTTAATAGGCCTCATTTGATGCAGAATGCACTTGGGATGAGCAAGCTCAAGTAGGCCACAGAAAAAGGGCTCACAGTGGTGTCTGGTTCCTCCTGCAACCAAAATAACCAGCAAACACTAGTTTCAATCTGCACTCAACACCAGAATATACTTGCACGCTTCATTAAACATGAACACTAAAAAAATTCCCAACTCAACATGAACCCTAACACTGTACTGAGATGAACCCTATCTTACATCAATCCTACAATCAAACCCCACCCTCACTATTGAACAAGAATCCTACAACAACAACACTACACTTAGCAAGATCCATGGCGGTAGCCTAGGCCTACTAGCACCTAACCCTAACCCTAGGTGGCAAAGAACTTACCATAAGTCTCATGTCCATGCTGACGACCTCGCACTCCTCCTCCGAGCTAGTTTCCTCGTCGTTCCAGGAAGGCATGGTGGCAAGGAGGTCAACGGCGAGCCACCTCAAAGACGGCGAGCGGCGGCGAGCTCGTACTGGAGCAGGGGAGTGAGCGAGCAGGGAGAGAGTGAGTGAGCAGGAGCGCCCGACCGACCGAGGGGGTTTATTTACCCAGTTCCGACCGGGCCGTACGGGCTAACGGCCGTGAACGGCCGCGCCGTGAGCGCGCGTGGCCAGGTGGCCTCACATGTGGGTCCGGGCGGTCAAAAAAATGGTTCAATCGCTAGTCACGGGCGTTTTGGGTTTTTTGAAACAGCGAACCGCGCGATTGATAACTTTCTGAGAAAAATTAAAAAGTGATAGTTTTTTGAAACCTTAACCTATAAACTAGTAGTTTTATGCTATTTAGGGCCCGTTCGAATCCTCTCCACGAGCCAGCTTCCTAGAATTCCTACGTGAATCGATCCCGAACACTCCAGCTTCGAGGAGCCAGCTTCGCGGAGACGAGGATCCACCTGTGCAATTTTTGCAGAGACAAGAAGCGGCGGTTGGCCAGCTTCGCTAAAACGAGAAGCGGGAGTTCGATGTAATTACAAGGAATGCCACCGCTAAGTTGCATACCGGTTCGGCGAGCCTCCCGATTTCTTTTCTTCCGAGCTCTCGTAGAAACCAGCCAGTAGACATGGGTGCATCAGGGTCATCCACATCCTTCACTCCGAATTGGGCCTGCAGCCCATATCACCATCTGTGTTCCCTAATAGCCCATGTACACACCTTTCGCTCTAAACAGCCGTATAGCCCAGCGCCAGCGTATGAGAAGCTGGCTAGAGCCTCCCGAACGCACGTAGCTCCTCACGGAAGTTGGACGCTGGCGCACGAAGCTGGAATCGTGGATTTCCTGAACCTGAAGAGCTTTAGAACGGGGCCTAGTCGGCAAATCCGGACCGGGGTCGTGCATGGCAGTGGTTCCACGCCCCATGTCGTAGACATACAGCCCCTTTTCTCCGCGCCTCAGATAGTAAACGCAGTTCCCCTTGAGACCGGCCTCCTCCGCGCCAAGCGACGCGCCAAAGTGGACGGCGTCGACCAAGAAGAAGGCCCGGTCCCCGACGGCGTCCACCTCCACCCAAGCCCTCGCCGGCAAGTCGAGCCTGCGGACGACTATCTGGGCAACCTTGTCGCACCGCTCCATCAACGGGTGGTACAGGGAGACGCTGAAGAGCTCCCCGCGTGACTCCAGCAGGTGAAGGCTCCAGACGCGGTACATCGGGTGACATGGCTGCTCGGCGATAGGGGTTTCTGCGAAGGCCGGACCCGGCGAGAACTCCAGCGTCAGGACGGTGGCGCCCAGCAGGCTCGCGTAGAACTTCCCGCCCGCCGCCGTCACGAGGTTCATTGCATGGATGACATATGGTGGGTGCCCAGGCTGCCTGCCTGGTAATAGCCGTGCTCGGACCACTCGGCGGCTCCTCCCGGGCGGCAGTACCAGAGCACCGTGTCCACGCAGTTCACCACCAGCACCACGCAGGCTGGGTCCGTGGGCTCGTGCGACAGCAGGCGCCTCACCGGGTTCAAAGTCAGAAACTTGTCTCGATCAGGGGGCAGGCCGACTCTCTGGCGCGTGAACGGGTTCCACAGGAACGTCAGGCGTGAGTCAGGGTGCGCCATGAGCAGCCAGCCGTGCGGCGTTGTCCAGTACAAGTGGTCTCGGAGGTCATCCACAATCTTGCACACCGAGCGTCTTCTGCTTATGCTGTAGAAGAAAACAGCGGATCTTCTGCCTTCTTCTCGGTCTCGTCGTTTTCAGCATCTTCGTCGGGCTCACCGTCAGCGTTGGTCCCATGAGGCCTAGGGTGCTTGTGACCAAACAGTAGCAGCGGGGAGAAGCTCCGATCCAAAGCTGAGTCTTCGGTTCCCTTCATGGCTCTACATGTTCATACATGGGTGAGTCAATGGGCATAATGGAGCAAAAGGCAGCGCTCATGAAAACATGATATAGCTACGTTAGCAGCATTGATCGGTTCTTCTTTGACCTGGTTGTGGCAGTGTGCTTTGTTAAGCTGTTAGCAGGACCACTTTTTATGTGACCCTCCGTGTCACATAGCATACCGCGTATTGATTTTCTTTAATCAAAGCAAAGTATTTTTCGTGAGAAATGCTCCAGCCTATTGATAAGATGCAATGGCACTACAAAGATGCAATGAATTAACAGAAATTGCAGCCACTCTGAACGCCTTTGTGTTGCTTTGCTATTGGCATCTGTGGAAGCGGAGGAACACCCTCCCTCCCCCTCACCCTCAATTGTTGTCGGGACAACACGATGTTGTGGCACGACTGGCTCCCGATAGACACTTGTGGTCACACAGATGTTTGGCAGCTGTCAATGCTCCAGTTTATTGATAAAATGCAATGGCAATACAAAAAATACAATGAATTAACAGAAATTGCAGTCACTCAGAACTCCTTCGTGTTGGCATCTGTGGAAGAGGAACGCCGTCGTCTTCACTTCAAAGAGGGGGGGGGGGGGGTCGCCCTCACCCTTAATTGTTGTAGGGATGCGATGTTGTGGGACAATGCGATGACGAGGTCACATGGATGTTTGGTTGCATGCTCTAGTCGAGTCACACCTTGCCGGCATGGGTGTGGGGTGAGCGGTGTGTTCTTGTTGTGTTCGTGTGATATGTTCGTTGTGTGTGTCCCCCTCCATCCTAATGTCATCTTCCCACCGCTAGAAACACTTGGGCTTTAGCTCTCTGTGTATAAAAATCCAGGTGGGTGAACATCCCCCGTTTAAAAATTCAGAAGATAAAAATCACAACCATATAACGATGACTACAAGCACTAGACCAAACTGAAGGTGCTCCTCCGTCATCACTCCTCCTACGCCGGAACCACACAAACTTTCTTACAGTGGATAGTCGAAAAGTCGTCCAACTAAGCCCCAAAAAAACTTGCACCAAAACAGCAAAATTCGCCAACAAAAATGGGCGTAGATCGGAGCAACCACACCTGCAAGCGCGCCAACTAAAACGAGGGTCGGCCGAATATATACGAATCTGTCGAAGAGAAACGTCGATTGGATCCAAACAGATCCATCAAAAACCAGCATCAAGCGAATTTAAGGAAACTCGTTGATGACACACCTTCCACACACCCTTCGCGGTAGCTAGACACGTTGTCAAAGCGAATGCAGGACAAAGAAAACATTATTCCAACTACAGAACGCCAAGATCCTAGAAAAATAAAAATAAAAATTGGAACGCCACCCCTACCTCGTCGGCGCAACTACGTCCCTCCTACCGGCGTGCTCCGTCTTATCTCCAAGGCCCAAGGGCCGCCGGAGTCTAGCTTACAACCACCCTCGGGACTGCTCTGTATATAATACTCAGCGTACCTTGGCGTGCTTATCGCAGGCGCCGCTACTTGCTGGGTTGCTCTCCCCGCTTGCCTGCCGCCGGTGTCGTCCGCACGCACTTACGATCGAAGGTGCCTTTGGGTTTGCTTATAAAAAAATGATTAAGGAGTCGTTTGTGTTCTGGACCCTATCGCGTTCCAATATTGTATATACCATATAATTAAAATGTAGTACCAGTAGAGTTACGTACATGGACCGATATTATCAATATAGTACGTCCATCTGTTTCATAACGTACTCCGCATAAGGCGGTGCGCGTACGCTACGGCCGGTACGTGGTCGATCATGTCGATGGGCACGAGCGACGGCGAGACGGAGGCGACGACGTCGCGAGATCGGGACTGGTCCTCTCTCCCGACGGACCTGCTCATCGAGATACTGCGGCGGCTCCGCTGGTCCAGCCACCCCGGCTTCGCCCTGGCGTGCAGCCGCTGGCGCTCCGCCGTCTCGCCCTTCTACCCGGCGTCCGTCACGCCTCTCCTGCTCAACGCCGCCCGCGTCGGCTCCACCAACGCGCGCTTCTACAGCCCCTACTTCGACAAGAGCTTCGAGCTCGCCGCCACGCTGGGCGCGCCCGGTGCCAAGATCTGCGGCGCCGCCGGACGGCGCCTCACGCTGGCCCTGCCGCACCTTGTCCGCAACGTCGACCTCGGGTCGGGCATCGCCCACGACATGCCGCCGGTCGATCAAGTCGGGTTCGACTTCGTCGTCGGCGACGGCGGCGACGGCGCGGCGGGCAGGATGGTCGGTGTCAGCGCGGTCATGTTTCTGCGGCTGCAGGCCGCGCTCTCCTTCAGGAACGGCGATGGCGGGTGGACGGACTGGGACTTCACCCCGTACGAGTTCGGACCGGCGTTCGTGCCGTCGCCGAGCTGTAACCCGGTCTTCCACGGCGGGTTGCTCTACCTGCTGGGACAGGACGGGAGGCTGGCGGTGTACGACCAGCGCATGCACGACCAAGGGTTTGAGATCCTGGAGAAGCCCCGGAGCTTCGGGTTCGAATGCGAAGACAGCTACCTCGTCGAGTCCGGCCAAGACGAGCTCATGGCCGTCCTGGTCGGCCTCCGTGGGCCGCCGGTCAACGTCGTCAAGCTCAACGAGCACACCATGGAGTGGGAGAAGGTGGAGAGCCTGGAGGGGAGCGTCCTGTTCACCGGCACGCTCACGACGACGATGAAGAAGACCGGCGCCAGGTGGATGCAGGACAGGATCTTCCTCCCCAGGCTCTTTGATTGGCCCGAGGCCATCCCTGCTGACCTTGTTCAACATGACGGCGAACTCGCATTTGTGCCCAAGCAGGAGTGCGCGTGGCCTGCTGTGAGGGATGACACCTATGTGACAAACATGTGGAGTTACAAATTGGGACAAAGCGGTGAAGAAGCAAGAGAATTTTGGGAAACAGAAAAACTAGATTATGGTGTCTGGGTCGATTTTGATAGTACTTAGCCGTGCTCGGACTCGGACCACTCGGCGGCTGCTCCCGGGCGGCAGTACCAGAGCACCGTGTCCACGCGGTTCACCACAAGCACCACGCAGCTTGGGTCCGCGGGCTCGTGCGAGAGCACGCACCTGACCGGGTTCCTCGTGAGGAACTTCTCTGTATCAGGGGGCAGGCCGATTCTTTGGCGCGTGAATGGGTTCCACAGGAATGTCAGGCGTGAGCCAGGGTGCGCCATGAGCAGCCAGCCGTGCGGCGTTGTCCAGTACAAGTGGTCTCGGAGGTCGTCAACTCTCTTGCACACCGAGAGTCTTCTGTTTATGCTGCAGAAAAACAGCGGGTCTTTTGCCGTCTCGTCGTCTCCTCTTTTCGTGGCCCATGAGGCCCGGGGTGCTTGTGACCAAACAGTAGCAGCGGGGAGGCTTCGGTCCAAAGCTGAGTCTTCGGTTCCATTCATGACTGTATATGTTCATACATGGTGAGTCATCAATTACTTTCTCCGTCCCATAATATAAAAACTACGTTAGTGTCAAAAACATTTTTATATTATGGAATAGAGGGAGTAGCAAAGAGTAAAAGGCAACGCTCATGAAAAGGAAGAAGATATAACTACGTTAGCAGCATTGATCGGTTCTTATTTGACCTTCGGTTGTGGCAGTGTGTTTTGTTAAGTTGTTAGCAGGACCACTTTTTATGTGACCCTCCGTGTCACATAGCATAATGCGTATTGATTTTTCTTTTAAGTAAATAAAGTCTTCTTCATGAAAAATGCTCCAGTCTACTGATAAAATGCAATGGCAGTACAGAATCCAATGAATTAACAGAAATTGTAGGCACTCTGAACGCCTTCATGTTGCTTTGCTATTGGCATCCGTGGAAGAGGAGGAACCCTGTCGTCTCCGGCGACGACCATCGGGGAGCTGGGATGCACATAAGCTATTTGTGAAAATGCCAAAAAAAGATAGAGAGAGGAGGAAGAAGAATGATGTGTGGGTCCCACCTGTAATAACGGTCAACTGAACGGTCAACATGTTTAAATCGTTTAAACTGGGTATTATCTGAAAGTGGTAATTTTGAGTCACAAAATTAAAAAAAAATTGATAGTTTTTGGCCACTTTATAAAAGGTGGTAGTTCTGTAGGACCAAATCCCTAAAATGGTAATTTTTTGTCAAACACTCTGGCAGGGGTGCGGGGTGAGCGGTGTGTTCTTGTTGTGTTGGTATGATATGTTCTTGTTGAGCGAGTCATACTTGGGTTTTAGCCATTGTATAAAGAGAATCAGGTGGGAGAATCTCCCCCGTTTGAAAATTTTAGAAGATAAAAATCACAACTATCTAACAATGACTACAAACACCTACACCAAATTGAAGGTGCTCTCCCATCATCACTCCTCCTATGATGGAACCACACAAACCTTCTTGCAGTGGATAAATGAAAAGTCGTCCAACTAAGCCCTAAAAAAACTTGCACTAGAACAACAGAAGCCGCCAACGAAAGTAGGCGTAGATCGAAGCAACCACACCTACAAGCGCGCCAACTAAAACGTCGATCAGCCAAATATATACGAGTCCATCAAATCCATCAAAGATCAGAGTCGAGCGAATTTAAGAAGATTCGTCGAAGACACACCTCCACACACCCTTCGTCGTAGCTAGACACGTCATCAAGTAGATGTAGGACAAAGAAAACATCATTCTAATTATAAAACACCACTGCGCGCCGCCTCGTTGGCTCAACTGACACGCAAACTGCGTTCCTCCTCCTACCGGCGTGCTCCGTCTTATCTTCAAGGCCCAAAGGGCCACCGGAGTCTAGCTTGCAACCTCCGTCGCAAAGCTACGCGTACCTTTGCGTGCTTATCACAGCCGCCTCAGGTTGCCAGTGGACGCGGGCTACCCGTGGCGCCCACATAAAAGCCCATAAAAATCATGTTCGTGGACACCCACGAACCTGGAATAACCTCATTTCATATGTGGTAAATGTGGGCTACCCCACAAAAACCACAGAGCCCACGTAACAGAAACCACGTCCATGATATAAGAGTTAATTGCACACAAGTATCACAATTGGGGCATCACATGCAGATTGGTACCACGATTGCTAATTTTTGCGTGTCAGTACCAACATTGGTCCAGATTTTTGCAATAAAGACTAAAAGGCTGATTTATACGTATTGACAGTGTATCTGGCTGTTGGGGCCCGTCTGTTAGGTGCTGAAGTGGCATATTTTTTTGCAAAAAACCCTCTTGCTTTGTACGTAATCACATAAATACCCGGTTTTTTTGCGGAAAAAATGTTAACGTGAGAGTCTTTTTTTGCTTGGGACTTGTTTGAAAGTTTCCAACGAACTGGACAAATAAATAAAGTAAACGAAAAACCGGCCGCGTCAGGTTTCGAACCACGATTGTTAATTTTTGCGTGTCAGTACCAACATTGGTCCAGATTTTTGCAATAAAGACTAAAAGGCTGATTTATACGTATTGACAGTGTATCTGGCTGTTGTGGCCTGTCTGTCAGGTGCTGACGTGGCATATTTTTTGCAAAAAACCCTCTTGCTTTATACGTAATCACATAAATACCCGGTTTTTTTGCGGAAAAAATGTTAACGTGAGAGTCTTTTTTTTGCTTCCGACTTGTTTGAAAGTTTCCAACGAAGTGGACAAATAAAGTGGTAAATACACCCACGGTCTTAGAACTTGCATTGGATGGTCACTTTGGTGCACGAACTTGTAAAATACGCGTTTGTGGTCACGGAACTTGCTAAACGGTGCAAATACAGTCACTCCCTCCGTACGCAGCCGTATGTGGAGACGCAGCGTGGCATGGGCCCGCTGTCAGCGACCATGGCCTTCCAGCGAGGCGTGTGTGCGGTCACTTTGCAGAAAACCTCGTGGGTTTCTTAATTTTTGCGCAGAAAGCCCCTGGAGACGCGGGAACAGAGCGCTTTGCAAATAAGCATATAGGTACCCCAAAATCGCTGGCAGCCCATTGTAACTCCCCACCGCTTCGTCTCCCTTCTCTGTCGATCGTTCCATGGCGCTGGCGGAGGCGGAACTGCGGCACGACGGCCGTCGTCGGAGGAGATGGAAGAACCGCGCCGCCGACGGCCGGGCGAAGCAGCACCCACATACGGTGAGTGATCCCATGCATCTACCTCCTCTTTTATTTACCGATTTTGTCAGCCCGCCGCGGGTAGGATTTGTGTAGTAGGATCGGTGGGTTGTACCAGTTGATTGAGATGTTCAGACTTTGATTCAAGCGCATATTTGCCCTATGGATTAGTTGCGACCGGCCAGAACTCCTGCTTCTCCAATCTGACCTAGGGTTTAATTGGGGGTTTTCAAGGAGGCGTCTTTTTGCTTCAGAAAAGTTGATGAAAGTAATCCAGAATTCATGTTAGGCACGCTATGTTGACAGATTTCGTCGTTGATGCAGTGTTTTAACTAAACGTATGTGGAACTGGACGTGTGCTTTCTGTATAATTAGCATGTCTGAAAATACTGAATATTTGCTGCAATTTAATTGAATATGGCTGCACTGTTCATAACTGAATGTGAAAGTTCTGTTTTTACTGAATGTGAGTGCGCTGTTCTGTACTAAATGTGAGTGCTCTATTTTGTATTGAATGTGACTGCTCTGTTCTGTACTGAATTTGATCATTCCAGTACGCAATTGAAGTTTAATTATTTGACAATGCAGGACAATTTGATGGCTTGTTCACTGTTGAGATCCATCACAATGGTTTTTTTGTGGAACTGGAAGCAACATGACATACATGGATTATATGGTTGACTGGTTTGACAATTGTCAGAGTGACACTTGGTCAATGCTGTAGATAAATGATTTTCTTGTGCAACTAGGATATGACAATGAAGTGTCCAAGACTGATGTGTATTGGTGTCAACCAGGAAAATCATTTGGTGAGGGCCTGAAGCTTATGACATGCGATGCAGACATTGTTCTTATGATTGTTGCAACAATTGAGCACAATAACCTGGTACTGGTTGTAGACCATGGTGACACACTTCAGTCAGTAACCACAGATGATGTGCTGATACATGGAGTGCCTGATTTGCCAAAGGTTATAAGTCCAACAAAACTAAGGCATGGTAAAGAAAACATCAGCTATTCAGAGAAACAACCCAGTACAACAGAGAAGCTTTCAAGCCCAGTAAAGAGGTTTATGCCATTTGGAGAAGGATCTAGTTCTGGTATTGCAGCTGAAGAAGAGGAGGAAGAGTTTGACATTAGTGACAATGGTGAAAGTAGTGGTTCAGAGGGAAATGGAGAGGATGTAGAGGCTGAGACAGATGAGGATTTCTATGAGAGTGATTATGAAATAGCAGCAGGTGACGATGATCTTTTGATGCCAATGTGGACAAAGATGTTGATGATCACAGAGAGAAAGAAAATGTGCAGGACTTTGAAGGAGAACTTCCAGAAGATGCATTAGAGGATAGTCATTTGAACTTGTCAAAAGAAGAGAAGGAGAAGCTGAAGCACAAATTCAGCACTTTCAACCCAAGCACTGATCTTAATGCGCCTATTTTCAAGCTTGGGATGGTCTTTGGAGATATGAAAGAGTTGAGGCATGCTCTCGTTGCATATAGTGTCAGAAATAGAGTGAAGGTGAACAAGCGTAGGAATACTTCAAAGTTGTTAGAGGCTGTATGCAAGCCAGGTTGTACTTGGTACTTGAAGGCAGGACATGATAACAGGTCAAGTAGCATTCAAATAAAAAAGTACACTGACAAGCATACATGCACCAAAGCTTGGGACCTGAGAGTTCTTACTGCACCTTTTCTTACTCACAAGTTCAGGAATGAATTCAGAGACAATGAGAAAATGCCTCTGAGGAAATTTTCAGAGAAAGTTGAGCAAGAATTCAACTTGGTTGCAAAGAGGACCAAGTTGGGAAGGGCAAGAATGGCAGCAGTCAAGCAGATTAGGGGAGAAGATGATGATCAGTACAAAACCCTATGGGACTATGGGCAGGAGCTTAGAAGAAGCAATCCAGGAAGTCAGTTCTTCTTGTGCACAAAGGAGGTGTTTGACAGCAAGGCCAAGATGACAAAGGACCACTTCTCGACATTATATTGGTCTTATGATGCATGTAAGAGGGGGTTTCTTAAGGCTTGTAGGCCAATCATTTTCCTTGATGGGTGCCACATTAAAACAAGATATAAGGGGAATTTGCCGACAGCAGTAGGAATTGACCCAAATGATTGCATATTTCCTATTGAATTTGGCCTATGTGAAGTGGAGTCAACACACAGCTGGGAGTGGTTCTTAACTTCATTGAAGGATGATCTCAACATAAGCAACAGTACACCATATACACTTATGAGTGACAAGCAGAAGGTGGGCACACTTCCTTCCATTTTATGCTAGTGTTTGCTGTTAGTTTATGCAATTATTGTTATTGATGATATTGCTATTTTGTAGGGTTTAATAAATGCAGTTCAGAAAGTTTTTCCTTATTCAGAACACAGAAATTGTGTTAGGCATATTTACCAAAATTTTCACAAAGTCCACAAGGGTGAGCAGCTGAAAAATGACTTGTGGGCTATAGCTAGATCCCCAAATGAGATGGCCTACACGAGAAGCATGAATCAGATCAAAGAGCACAGCCTTGATGCTTACAAGTGGGTTGAGAAGTTAGCTCCGAAAACATGGATCAAAGCTTTCTTCGACCCATTTTGCAAGTGTGACATATTATTAAACAACATGTCTGAAGTCTTCAACAGGTTTGCATTGCCCTCCCACCTTTCCTTCATATCATGTTAAACAATGTCATTGGGTACTAACACAACATGAACATATGAAAATATCTGCAGTTATATATCGGATGGAAGAGAGCTACCGATTAAGTCAATGCTGGATTATATTTTCACGAAGCTCACAAATAGGATAGTTGGTAAGCAAAGGGAGTCAGAAAAGTGGACAGGAAGACTATGCCCCAAGATTCAGAAGAAACTCGACAAATACATTGAGTGGGCAAAGAATTGCAGGGTGCAAGAGTACGGTAGAGGTGTGTTCAAAGTTTTCTCTCTACAAAACTCATACATAGTGGACTTAAATATGCTAAGCTGTGACTGCAAAAGGTGGGTACTGTCTGGCATCCCTTGTCATCATGCAATAGCAACTTTCAGGCATGAGAGGATTGAACCAGAGAGCATGGTTCACTCCTGCTATACAGTGGAGGAGTACAAAAAGTGTTATGGATATAACATGATGCCGATGAGGGATACAAAGCTATGGGAGAAAATGAACGGGATTGATGTGTATCCACCATTGTACACAAAAGTTATGGGCAGGCCAAAGAAAAACAGGAAGAAAGATCCAGAAGAGAAGAGTGACAAAAATGGAGTAAAGAAGGTGACCAAGCATGGTGTGACCATGCACTGTTCAATATGTGGAGCAGCTGATCATAACAAAAAGGGACACCATAATCATGCTGATAAGACTCCAAATGAAGAAGCTGCTAGGGAATCTGAAGAAGAGTATGATGATCCATCAATACTTGCCGTAATACACTTGTACTCTTATGCTTACTCCCATATACTTTTTTAGATTTAGGATACACTAAGTTCATACATTGCTTGTCTTGTGCAGAACATAATGCCACACAGGGTATACCCACAGCTGGATCCAACACAAACACCTGACTGTATGGTATACAAGATGCAGGAACAGGCAATGATGATTTCACTAATTAACTTGTACACACTCATAAATCACTAGTATGTGTGCTCACACTTGCTCTGTCTTAATATTTGCAGGAGAGGTTCACGTACCCACCCCTTAGGGAATTTGGCCCCTTGCCTGAGTCTACATTTATTGCAAATGCTAGAGAAGCAATGCCAGTAGGCAGAGTGACAACAACAATGGCTAGGGGGAGGGTGAGGAGTCGGCAAGCAGCACCTGCAAATGGAGAGGAAGCAGCTGAGTCAAGTGAGCAAGCAGCAGCTGCAACAAGACCCAAGAAAAAACAAGCAAGAGGGGGAGGCAGTGTAGGGAGAGGAGCAACAAATGCTGCAAGAGGAGGAGGAACTGCTGGGAGGGGAGGAAGAGATGGTGCAAGAGGAGGAAGAAGTGCTGGTAGAGGAGGAAGAAATGGTGCAAGAGGAGGAAGAACTGCAGCTGGTACATTTGGAGGAAGAGGTGCTGCTCCTGCAGATGTCACAGGAGCAAGAGCTGCTGCTCCTGGCTTTTACAATCTCCTGTTTGGAGATGATGGAGCTGCTGATAGAGCACAGTTCATGCATGCTGAAGAGGAGGTTTTGTTTAGCCAAAATGCACCACATTCTGCTCTATCTCAAGATGGCCAACCTACTGATCTGCATGATTTTCTCTCTCTTTAGTTTACATCAGAACAAGTTAGAGTTCATGAATGAACTTTTGGTTAGGTTTAGTTCATGAATGAACTGCTCCTGCAGTTGGGGTAAAGATGTAGTAGGCAAGGCCTTTTCCAACTTTATTTTGCTTTGGTTTTCTCAATATTCAGACTGTATGAAACTGTATTTTGCTACGCTTTGGTTTATGCTATGACAGTGCTAGTAGTGAAGAGGCCTCCCAGACCTCTAAATATTAAGTAAATTTCTATGATTTCTGTAATCTAGTTTCAATTGGTTTATTCTTGAGATTGTTTTGACAGTGCTTAATTTGTAGAACTGTTGCTGCAAAATGTATTTAATCTGTGTGGCCTGATGCAAAATAATAGAAAGAGCAAAAAAGGAAGGCTATCTGGGATTCGAACCCGAGATCAGCTAATGATAGATGACACCATATAGCCAGTTGGGTAATGACAGGATTCTGTCACATTCTCTCGATCTCTCCCTTTTCTACCATATAGTGTGCATCGTCTCTTTCCTCCCCTCCGCCGCCCGTACGACAGAGGATGTCCATTGGAGGGCGTAGCCGCGACGGCGCCCGACGCGGGCAGCTCCAGTGCCGGCTCAAGGCGCCGTGCATCCAGTTCTGTGTCCAGCGGGTTCGGGTCATCGTCCCGTGCCTCTGGGTCATCGTGTAGCCGCTATCTTCAGTTATGTTCAGTAACTAAGCTGTGGCTATCTTCAGCGCAAAAAATAATAAACCGGCCATGGTCACTGACAGCGGGCCCATGCCACGCTGGCATCGCCACTGACAGCGGGCCCATGCCACGCTGGCATCGCCACTGACAGCGGGCCCATGCCACGCTGGCATCGCCACTGACAGCGGGCCCATGCCACGCTGGCGTGCATCCAGTTCTGTGTCCAGCGGGTTCGGGTCATCGTCCCGTGCCTCTGGGTCATCGTGTAGCCGCTATCTTCAGTTATGTTCAGTAACTAAGCTGTGGCTATCTTCAGCGCAAAAAATAATAAACCGGCCATGGTCACTGACAGCGGGCCCATGCCACGCTGGCATCGCCACTGACAGCGGGCCCATGCCACGCTGGCATCGCCACATACGGCCGCGTACGAAGAGAGTGACTGTATTTGCACTAAGACCGCGGGTGTATTTACCTCACAAATAAATAAAGTAAACGAAAAACCGGCCGCGCCAGGTTTCGAACCTGCGACCTGCAGCACGCAGGGCGAACGCGCTAGCCACCAGGCCACACCGAAGCTTGTGTTAGATAACAGGCGGGTCTCCTTTATATTATAGTAGGAACGCTGGGCCGGCGGCTGAGCCCAAAGCGGCTGCGTGCCTTGAATTACTTATTTTTCAATCATAATATTAATACATATTTTTGCGATTACATATTAGTGCACTAAAACAGTGCAACTTTTATTTAAAAATTGATGTGTTTCTCGAAATGCTAGAATGATTTTACGCAATAAGTTTTTAAAACATGCTGAACATTTTCTCAGATACACATTGTCAAAAAAATTCATCATGTATTAAGAAAATGTTCAACCTATATTACAAAAATGATCATCGTATATATTAAAAAATGTCAACCTAAATTACAAGAAAATTCATCGTATATATTAAAAAAATGTTCAACCTAAATTACAAAAATGTTCAACCCAAAAGTTCAATATATTAAAAATGCTCACTGTTTGCAAAGTAAAGTTCATCAAGCATTAAAAAATGATCACTATAGGCAGAAAGGGTTCTCAGCGTACATTAAGATAATGTTCATGCAAATTCGAAAACATGTTCGTCATGTATTTGAAAACATCATGTATTGAAGCCTATCTAAAAAAATGTTTAGTAAGTATGTTAAAAACAGAAGAAAAACGAACCCAGTGAATAAAAGAAGAAAGAAAGAAAAAGCTAAAAATAAGCCAAAACCAGAAACAAAAATAAAGCATAATAAGATAAATAAATAGAAAAAAATCTGGGCGAACGAGCCCAGCAAACGCGTCAGTAAAACGAGAAACGAAAAAACAATTACAGGCCTCGGTTGGCCCAACCACTGGCCAGCGTTCGTTTGTGTATGAAACAAAATCCTGCCTGGGCAGGAAGACAAGCAGCCCTTTGGCCTGGTGGCTAGCGCGGTTCACCTGCGTGCTGCAGGTTCGCAACCTAGCGCGCTCGATTTTTAGTTTACTTTATTTATTTGTCCAGTTCGTTGGAAACTCTCAAACAAGTCCGAACGAAAAAAAAGTCTCATATTAACATTTTTTCCACAAAAATAACAGGTATTTATGTGATTACATATAAAGCAAGGGGTTTTCTAAAAAAAAATATGCCACGTCGGGACCTGATTGCCGGGCCCAAACAGTCAGATATGATAGCCGGGCCCAAACAGTCAGATACACTGTCAATACGTATAAATCAGTTTTTTTGCAAAACCTGAATCAATGTTGGCACTGACACGTAAAAATTAGCAATCGTAGTATCAATCTACATGTGATGCTCCAATTATAATACTTCCCCGTGCAATTAACTTATGATATAGCGACCGTGAGAATCAGAGTGAGGCGACCAGCAGCTGGAGCGCCACGGCTAGCTCCGCCCCCATGTGTCCTCCGTGCCATCGCCAAGTCGTAGTAAGGGTTTCGCCGGCGCCGGCACTAGCGTGTGCCTCCCGCGATCACCCGCTCCGACGTACTGAGGTAGAAGTTCTTGGCGTACTCCTCGTAGATCTCGCTGCAGCGAGCGTAGGCCTTCCAGAGCCCGCCGCGACGCACCTCCAGCTCCCTGACAACGGCGGGCGCCGCCGCCCGCTGTGGTCGGAGCTGGCGCTTGAGTAATGCCTTATGCTTCAGCACCACTTCGTACACCTTCCGCTCCGACGAAACGACGGCGACGACGGCATCGCAGGCTGGGATGATTGTCGGGTTCACCTGAAGGCTCACCAACACCGAGGCAGCCGTACTTGATCGAGCAGACGACGCACTGCTGCCGTTGCTGACGCATGCGGAGTACCGGATGCGGTCCCGGCCGGCATCACCAGCGCCGAGGCCGACCGACAAGGCTTCTCAGAGCAGCGCCATCAACCAGCGTAAACAATAAGCACAGGCAGACAGGCTGCACAGCAGCAGTGGAAGGAAGCGATAGTTTTCTCATGGTCAGGATGCAATACTCCCTCCATTCCACAATATAGTGTTTCCTCTATCTTCGTGCTTTAACTTTGATTATAAATTTAACTATCAAGACCGATTTAGTTTACTTTATTTATTTGTCCAGTTCGTTGGAAACTCTCAAACAAGTCCGAACGAAAAAAAAGTCTCATGTTAACATTTTTTCCACAAAAATAACAGGTATTTATGTGATTACATATAAAGCAAGGGGTTTTCTGCAAAAAAATATGCCACGTCGGGACCTGATTGCCGGGCCCAAACAGTCAGATACACTGTCAATACGTATAAATCAGTTTTTTTGCAAAACCTGAATCAATGTTGGCACTGACACGTAAAAATTAGCAATCGTAGTATCAATCTACATGTGATGCTCCAACTATAATACTTCTTGCAATTAACTTATGATATAGCGACCGTGAGAATCAGAGTGAGGCGACCAGCAGCTGGAGCGCCACGGCTAGCTCCGCCCCCATGTGTCCTCCGTGCCATCGCCAAGTCGTAGTAAGGGTTTCGCTGGCGCCGGCACTAGCGTGTGCCTCCCGCGATCACCCGCTCCGACGTACTGAGGTAGAAGTTCTTCGCGTACTCCTCGCAGATCTCGCCACAGCGAGCGTAGACCTTCCAGAGCCCGCCGCGACGCACCTCCAGCTCCCTGACAACGGCGGGCGGCGCCGCCCGCTGTGGTCGGAGCTGGCGCTTGAGTAATGCCTTATGCTTCAGCACCACTTCGTACACCTTCCGCCGACGAAACGACGGCGACGATGGCATCGCAGGCTGGGATGACTGTCGGGTTCACCTGAAGGCTCACCAACACCGAGGCAGCCGTACTTGATCGAGCAGACGACCCACTGCTGCCGTTGCTGACGCATGCGGAGTACCGGATGCGGTCCCGGCCGGCATCACCAGCGCCGAGGCCGACCGACAAGGCTTCTCAGAGCAGCGCCATCAACCAGCGTAAACAATAAGCACATGCAGACAGGCTGCACAGCAGCAGTGAAAGAGAGCGATAGTTTTCTCACGGTCAGGATGCAATACTCCCTCCATTCCACAATGTAGTGTTTCCTCTATCTTCGTGCTTTAACTTTGATCGTAAATTTAACTATCAAGACCAATTGTGGTGGGAGCAAAAGTTATATCAGTGAATGCGTATTTGAAAGAAGTTTTTAGTTATGTAATTTTTTCTCCCGCCGCAGTCGGTCTCGTTCGTTAAATATATGGTTAAAGTTTGACCTCGGAAAGCACGGGTGCACTATATTTTGAAATAGAGGGAGTATGTGTTTTAGACGGGTATCCCACTTATCCCACGTAAACAAGATGTGGGTGTTGGCAGGCCTCCCACATAAAGTATGTGGCAGTAGTGGACAGAAGTGGGCTGCCCGCGGAGCGTCCCACTTGCACCCTGACAGCCGCCGCTACTTGCTGGGTTGCTCTCCCCCGCTTGCCTGCCGCCGGCGTCCTACTCACGCACTTAGGATCGACGGTGCCTTTGTGGTTTGCTTATATATGGGCTCCTGCTACGCATCAACTGGGGAAATCAGTCGGGTGCAGGGCCGTCCGATCGCTGTGATCTGGACGCAGCGTGGCCACCTAATTTAGTCAACGCACTAGTGGAGAAGTCACGAGCGCTAGCGTGGTGTAGATCACAATACAGCAAGCACCCTGCTGGGAAGCACTGCCGGCGCTGCGTTCAACGTCTGGGCCTCGTCGCCGAAGTGCTCCAACTCCAACTGAGCATGCTGCACACACACCATGTGACTCCGACGAGCAGCCAAGCGCGACCAGCTCGTAGAAAAAACACCGGCGAGCTCAAGCATGCTGCAACGCAAAGATCCAGGTGACTCCATGGAGTAGCCGAGCCGGGTCAGCTCGTAGAAACGACGGAGAGCAACCCTCGGCGACATCTGCAGTGGCGGTCAGAGAGCCGGCGACGCTCCACCGTAGCACCGACGTCTGCACGCGATGCTCCATCGCTTCACTGGCAATGCTCCACGGGCTCGTCCATGCTCCACCAGAACACCTACTGTTGTAGGGTGGAACCCTAGAGGGGATCTTTTCATACTTGGAGTGAGAAAAAGAGGAAGAACACTCAAGAACACAAGGCACAAATCACTCAAACAAACCCAATATCACATCCATTAGAGTAGCACACAAGAGATCCACAAGATTACATGAACAATTCAAGGAAAATAACACTAGGTAAGTTCTTCCCACTAGTTGAGGTCTTGATCTTGATCTCCTTCAAAAGGAGGGCTTGATAATCCCAAGGATTCTTCCTAAAGAGGGGTATTAATCTCCAAGAGGAGGAGGATATAAGGAGCAAAGCTCTTTTTGGTGTTCTAAAATACTTTGCTACCCCACAAATGACCTAAGAAATGCCCTTATATAGTTTAGGGACGAAACAAGTGAAGAGAGGGGGGTACAAAGGCCAAGAGGCCAAGGACACACGGCTGGACCGCAGGGGTCCGGGCACCCGGCCAACATGGTCCGGGCACCCGACCTGCTCAGGTGGCGGCTGGAGGGAGGCCGGGCACCCGGGGGTGCGCTGGAGGCCGGCTGGTGGGGAGGCCGGGCACCCGGGGCAGCGTCCATCGGCTGGGGGAGCAGGGACCGGGCACCCGACTAGCCAAGGCCCGGGCACCCGGGGGGCACGGCTGTAGGCGGGTAGGGGCCCGGGCACCCGAGGGCCAAGGAGCCGGGCACCCGGACCAAGTCGGGGCAGCTCCCAGGAGGGGTGGCCGGGCACCCGTGGTTCCAGGAGCTGGGCACCCGGGGTGTCCAGAGGGGTTCGGCCCTTGCTTCTTCTCCTTCTTCTCTTCTTTCCATTGCCCCAATATGGTCGCTCGAGTCTCCTTCCTCTCCTTCTCACGGTCATCTTCTTGGTACCTAAGAACGCACAATGTTTCCGATGATGGTAGAATCCAATTCTCATACGAATCCAAACGAGAGTCGAAGAGGAGAGAGTCAACCTCGTTCTCGATGGCGCGTGCACGTGCTCTTGTCATTGGGCCACTTGGTGCTTGCGGTGGTGATGGAGTGTCGGTGCGGGTAGGCAAGGGATGCTCTGCATCATCTCCCCCCTTGGGAGAGATCCGTCCACGGATCGTGCTCTTCATCATCATGGTACTTGGCCAAGTCTTTGACGTTGAAGATGTCGCTTACGTTGTACTTGTCACGTGGGATGTCGACCTTGTAGGCGTTATCGTTGTAGCGTGCTAGCACCTTGAATGGACCGTCGGCTCTCGGGAGTAGCTTGGACTTGCGTTCTTTGGGGAAGCGGTCCTTGCGTAGATGTATCCATACTTGATCACCCGGTTGGAACACCATCGGCGACTTGTTGATGTTCAGCTTGGAGGCGAGTCGTTGTACTTGGCGCTCGATCGTGGAACGTGTTTCTTCATGCATCTTCTTGAGGTAGGTGGCTCTTGTACTTGCGTCCATGTTAGCTCGTTCTTGAATTGGTAGAGGGAGAATGTCCAATGGCGACAAAGGGTTGAAGCCGTAGACAACCTCGAAGGGGGACTTGCCGGTTGTAGAATGTCTTGCGCGGTTGTAGGTGTACTCGGCAATGGGTAGGCACTCCTCCCACTCCTTAATGTTCTTCTTTATCAACACGCGTAGGAGAGTTGCAAGCGTCCGGTTGGTGACTTCCGTTTGGCCATCGGTTTGAGGGTGGTACGCCGTGGAGAAGAGTAGCTTGATTCCAAGCTTGGCGCATAGCGTCTTCCAGAAGTAGCTTAAGAACTTGACGTCTCTATCCGACACAATTGTCTTTGGCACACCGTGCAACCTCAAGATTTCCCTACAAAAAAAATTGGCAACATGTGAAGCGTTGTCTATCTTATTGCATGGTATAAAATGAGCCATTTTAGAGAATCGGTCCACAACAACAAATACGAAGTCCTTGCCATTTTGAGTCCTAGGTAATCCGAGCACAAAATCCATGCTAATCTTCCCAAGGTTGGTGTGGAATAGGTAAAGGCATATGTAAACCATGGGATTGAGATTGTGACCTAGCTTTGCAACATGTAGAGCACCGGTTGGTGAAGCGGGCGACATCGTGAAACATCTTGGGCCAAAAATAGTTCTTGGAGAGCGTGGCGAAAGTATTGTCGTGTCCAAAATGTCCCATGAGTCCACCTCCATGAGCCTCTTGCAAAAGTAACAAACGAAGAGAAGACTCGGGAATGCATAGTTTGTTAGCTTTCATAAGATAACCATCTTTGATATAGTATCGTTCCTAAGAAGTATGCATCACGCACTTAGCATAAGGAGTAGCAAAAGTCACATCATGCTCATATAAATCTTTGATATGATCAAATCCAACAACATTCAATTCAAGTTGAGTAAGTAACATGCATTTGCGGGAAAGAGCATCCGCCACAACGTTCGCTTTGCCCTTAATGTACTTGATCACATAGGGGAAAGATTCAATAAATTCACTCCATTTAGCATGTCATTTATTCAACTTGGTTTGACCTTTAAGGTACTTAAGTGTCTCATCATCGGTATGTATGACAAACTCATGCGGTCTAAGGTAATGTTTCCAAACATGTAACACACGCACTAAAGCATACAATTCTTTGTCATAGATTGGATAGTTAAGTTGAGCACCGGAGAGCTTTTCACTAAAATATGCAATAGCTCGTTTTTCTTGCATCAAAACTCCACCAGTTCCATTACCACTTGCATCACAATGAACCTCAAAAGTTTTTTCAAAGTTGGGTAAAGCAAGAATCGGAGCATGAGTAAGCAAAGATTTGAGATCATCAAAAGCGGTAGATTGCAAAGGTCCCCAAACAAAAGGAGCATTTTTCTTACTCAAGGCATGCAGCGGTGCGACAATAGTGCTAAAATCTTTCACAAAGCGACGATAGAAACCCGCAAGACCAAGAAAACTATGCACTTGTTGCAAATTGATGGGTTGTGGCCAAGTTTTAATTGCTTCAATTTTAGACCATCAACATGGACACCCTTTGAGGAAACAACGAAACCCAAGAAAACAAGCTTGTCAACACCAAAAGTGCACATTTTCATGTTTGCATAAAGACGTTCTTTGCGAAGAGTTTGCAAAACAGCCCTAATATGCTTTATATGATCTTTGTGGATTTGCTAAAAACAAGTATGTCATCGAAGTAGACCACAACAAACATTCCAATGTAAGGACGAAGCACAAAATGCATAAGACACATGAAAGTACCGGGAGCTTCCGATAAACCCATAGGCATAACCAACCACTCGTACAAGCCAAATTTAGTTTTGAAAGCGGTTTTCCATTCATCACCTTCTTGTATGCGTATTTGATAGTAGCCACTTTTAATATCAACTTTTGAGAAAATAGTAGCACCGCTAAGTTCATCTAGCATATCGTCAAGTCGAGGTATGGGATGCCTATAACGAACGGTGATAGCATTGATGGGCCTACAATCGGAGCACATGCGAAAACTACCATCTTGCTTGGGTATAAGTATAACCGGAACGGCACAAGGGCTTAAGCTTTCATGTACATGGCCATTGTCGATGAATTGTTGGATTTGCCGTTGGATCTTCTTAGTTTCTTCGGGGTTGACGCGGTAGGGAGCCTTGTTCGGAAGAGGTGCTCCGGGGATGAGGTCGATCCTATGTTCAATGCCACGTAGAGGAGGAAAACCGGGAGGTAGCTCATCGGGAAAGACATCCTCGAATTCCTGCAACAAGTTAGAAAACACTAGAGGAAGAGGATTAGGAGTGTTAGTTTTTGCCACCTCATTTTTGCATAAGAGAACAAAGTGGATGACACTCGATGGGTTCTCACACACTTATCTCATCTCTCTTTTTATGGCTAGGAGGACTAAGTTTTTCTCTCTTGGCGAAGAGGCGCTCAATTTTGGCTTGTGGCTCTCACTTTATTTTTGGTGGATCACTCTCTCACTAGAATCTTCACGATGGGTGGATGCTTGCTTATCGGCGATCACTTGGCTTGGTAACATTGATCGAAACACATATTCCTTGCCTTTCATCTTGAAGCTATAGTAGTTGGTTCGTCCGTTGTGGATGACTCCACGGTCAAATTGCCAACACTACTAGGGAAAAGCTTATACACAGACGCTTACTAGTAGCGCGGGTTTATACCCCTCGCTACTACTACTTACTAGTAGCGAGTAGCGCAGGTTTTTAACCCTCGCTACTACTAAGTGGTCTCTGCCGTGCCCCCCGAGACATTGCCGTAGTAGTAGCGAGGGTTATAAACCTGCGCTACTACTTTGTGAATAGGTGTAGCGTAGGTCAGATGCCAACGCTACTAGTATATTCCCACACCACCCATCCCGATCCACCCCACTAACCGTCCCACTCCACCACCACTGTTTGTCTAAAAAAACACCCAACCCTCTACCCAGATCCCCTTCCACCTCCTCTCTTCTCCCGATTCACCCCTCGTCTCCCTCCCATCTCACGCCGCCGCCGCCACCCACCACCCCGGCGACCTCCCCACCGGCGATCCCCAGCCTCTGCACCCGCACACGCGCCGCCTCCCCCAGTGCCCCGTCCCCCTCGCCGTCTCCTCCGGCAGACGGGGTCAGCCCTGTGGCGCCAACGTCTCCAAGGTTGGAGATCTCGTCCCCTTCCTTTCGTTCCTTAGCTCTGTTGCATTTCGCCGGTGATTCTGAAGCGTTCGTGTGCTTGTGCTCAGGCGGAGCTGAAGGAGTGGCTGCCCAAGGTGTACGAGGTGAAGGACCCCAACTGCATCTTCGTGTTCAAGTTCCGCACCCACTTCAGAGGCGGCAGGTCCTCCAGATTCGGTCTCATCTACGACAACCTCGAGTCCACCAAGAAGTTCGAGCCCAAGTACCGCTTCATCAGGGTATGAATCGGTTCTCCCTCGTTTCTTCTACACATGGAGCTTCGTTTCATTGTCTCTTCTAGATGTGCGCTAGTATTTGGTTACACTGTGGTCACCCATTGGTCGAGATGTAGTAATTTGTATTGATCTAACTGAGGCTTCTTATTCTCGGTGAATTTTATGCTGCTCACTTAGGCTTCGTTCGATTCGAGTTAGATAACTAGGTTTGCTTTCATTTTATGTTTTGGAAGTAGCATGATTAGCATAAGTTATTGTTTGCTAGGTGAAGATAGTCAGCAGTAGAAAATTGGAATTTAGAACAGCTAGTAATTCTTGAGGACCAGCTACACGCGCGCGCCGGAGGAGGACGCCGAGAGGCGCCGCCGCCACAAGGAGAAGCGGAGGGCCCTGGCTAAAAAGACGCCCTCCGGCGTCGCCTGCTGCTACGGCAGTGAAAATTCGATGCCAAATCACACCTGATGGCCGATGTAGTGTCTGCACTAGGAAATGGCTGCTTATCATGCGATGTTTGGGGGATTCCTGCGCGGATCGACCCACGAACTCGCCCGCTGTGGAGGTGGCTCTTGTGCCAAAGCTCGATGCTTTGGTACTGGGGCCGTGGGATTTGTTGCTTCGTCTCCTCCAGATCAGTGATGCATCCTGTTGTTGATGTTGTGTAGGTAGTTTTCACTAGTACCTACATGTGTAGGCACCGTGCCTTTCTGTGGAGCAGTCAAGGTCTTTCCATTATTGGGTAGAGCAGTGTGTCATATAGGTGTCAAGCTGAATACCAAGTTGGGATGTGTGTATGTAATTATCACGGTTGCGTGTTTAGGTTGGCAATTGACTCTGGCCAGACAAATGCATGTTGTCGTGCAGCGAGTGTCGAAACAATCATGATTGTATGTTCTTGTACTTCTGTAAGCTTAGTGCTTTGAAATAGGACGCTACAATAGAGCTTGGGTTTGGGCGTACGCCTTATTGTTTCTTGAAACAATAGGCAGATGATTAAAAAAAATCCAAACACAGAATTCATGATTTTCAGGCAAAGATGGACGTGCACTGGAACATGTATGAATGGATTTTGTTTCTGTTCATTTTCATTTTCATACTTGATTATTGTTTGTCCATCCCAATCTAGCTTGTTGCAGTGTCACTTGGCATACACCTAAAAGGTCAAACCCTTTTTAGGGAAAAGAAGGTCAAGCTCTTGATAGAACATGAAAATGTTGCTTTGTTCTTCAATCTTAATTGCTAATTTCACTATCTGCTTCTGATTGTCATATCTGTGAATCACATGGATTTTTAAATGCTTGGTCATGTTCATTATGTTGGTCTGTAGCACTAACACCTAGTTTAACACAATCACTTAGTTTTGGTTAATGTTGATCCTCAGTATTTTTATTGTTTGCTCGGCTGAATTAAACTTGTTATGAGTCAATCTACTGCTTCAGTGGCGGTGCTAGAACAAAACCCTATGGGGCCAATTTCTACAAAAGCTTCCACACTTGATGGAGTTTGGTGTGTATATGAGCATATGAGCATGGTGGCAATGTTCTCAAAAACCTGTGATGCCAATTGACCACACAGCTCATGTAACACCAACACTTTACTGCTTTCAAGTTACTGAAGGCTTGCAAACACTTGATGAAAACAGTGCTATTCTTGGCACATTTTCCTCCTGTTGCATCTTGGCTTTTAACCTTGTTTTTCTATGTGCAGCGATCTCTTGTTAATAGAAATCACTCACTTTTTTGTTTTCGTATATTTATTCCTGTAGCTACTGTACAACACAACATGCAAGGAAATATATGTCTGCTGAAATTTAATTTTATTTGTTCTTTGCTCTTTACAGAAATCTTGGATTCATAAATGGGAGAAGCACATAAGGGAGAAGAAGATGATTGCAAGGATGGAGAGGGAGCAAATCATTTGGAGGGATAGAATGCCACTGTTTGGTGTTTTTATGCATTTTTGTTTGCTTTCAACTGTGTTTGCACTAGCTGGGAATAAGTGACTAGGCAATAAGTGTAGATGTATGGATATGCTCTAATGCTCCTCGTTTACTATAAATCTTCGATTTTGAATGATGTGGAATGCTGCTGGTTTATTACAAATCTGGGCTTGTTTTAGTTGTTAGAATTGTATGCATAAAATGGAATTGATGGATTTTTTTAATTCCTAATTAGTTAGTAGTAGCGTGGGGGTGAAATGGAGCGCTACTAGTATTCATGATACTAGTAGCGTGTGGTACTATAGACGCGCTACTACTATTTCGTTAGTAGTAGCGCGGTTGACATCTGCGCTACTAGTAAATTGTTAGTAGTAGCGTGGGCTACTACTAACATTTAGCTGTAGCGCGATACTAGTACGGGTACCCGCGCTGCTAGTAGTCAATTTACCCGTGCTGCTAGTAGCCTTTTTCCTAGTAGTGCAAGGTCGTCCCAAGAGAAGGTGGCGCACCGACATAGGAACTACATCACACTTCAAGGTGTCCTCGTAGGCGCCAATCTTGAAAGAAACTTGCACCGTATGCTCCACTTGAATTGTGCCGGAGTCGCTTAGCCATTGCACCTTGTAGGGACGAGGGTGCTTCTTCTTGACCAATTGGAGCTTGGAACATAGCTCCTCGCTTGCCAAGTTGTGACAACTTCCTCCGTCGATGATGACCTTCACGGAATGCCCGTTGATGCCAGCCTTTGTGTGGAAGATGTGGCACCGTTGGTCTTCATCTTGATGGTGTTGGAGCGTCAAGACCTTGGAGACCACGAGAGAGGGACTTGAATCATTGTCACAAAACACTTGATCATCTTCATCTTCGTTGACGCGCCAGTGCATGGCCACATGCTCAAGGGCTTCCATTTCTTCTTCACTCATCGAGTCATAAGTGCCATCATCGTTGAAGATCATAGTTCGCTTGTTGGTGCATTCAAAGGACTTGTGTCCCTGGCCACCACTCGAGAGAACTTGTCTTGACGGGGTCGTTCGGTGGCACTGAAGATGAGGGAGTCTTGGATTTTTAGTTGCTTGCCAGAGAACGCGTCGAGGAAGGCATAGCTTGCTTGGAACTTGACTTGTCGCCGGTACTTGGTGATGCTCTAGTTGAGGTAGGAGTTGCCGAAGTCGCGGGAGCCGTAGGTCTTGGACGAGTACTTGGCATATTTGAAGTCATCTTGGACTTGTCGCTCGGCCTTGGTCGCTTGATGAACTAGCTCGAGAAGGTTTGAGTATGGTTGGAAGTCGGCAATCCGCTTGATTGGGTGGTTGAGGCCGTTCAAGAAGCGTGCCATTGTTTTCTCATCGTCTTCCTTGACATTGGCTCGTATCATGGCAATCTCCATTTCTTGGTAGTATTCTTCCATCGTCTTCGTGCCTTGTTTGTGGAGTTGCAACTTCTTGAAGAGATCACGGGTGTAGTGTGTAGGCACGAAGCGAGCTCTCATGACGTCTTTCATTTCCATCCACGTTGTGATTGGAGGTTCGCCTCTTGTATGTCGTCGCTCGATCACTTGTTCCCACCAAATGAGACGTAGTCTTGGAACTCGAGAGAGGCCATGGCGATCTTCTTTTCCTCGTCGTAGTTGTGAAGACGGAATATCTTGTCCACCTTCAAGGCCCATGAGAGATACTCTTCGGGATCATTGCTTCCGGAGAACTTGAGCATGGTGAACTTGAGCTTGCCGTAGCGGAATTCTTCATCAAAGTAGCGGTTTTGATCTCGCTCTTGCCATGGAGGAAGGTCCTCAAATGCTCGTTCCTCAAGATGTCGCTCTTGGCGTGGAGGAGGGTCTTGAGGCACTTGATTCTCTTGATGTCGTTCTTGCCGTGGGGGAGGACGAGGGATATGTGCTTGGTTGCGCCTTTCTTGGAGTTCTTCGCGATGCACGGCTTCTTCTTGTATCTCCCGACAAAGAGCTCCATCTTGCTCACGTGCTTCCCAGCCGCGTTGGGCAACGACACGTGTGGAATCTCGGAGTGCATCTAGGGCCGCTTGGTATTGAACTTCACGCCGTAGTTGTTGTTGTCGAAGTGCTTCGACATCTTGCTCCTCTTGGTGTAGGCGCGCTCGTTCCTCTTGTTCTTGACGGATGGCGTGTTCGTCTTGAGGTTGTTGCCGTGGCACTTGTGGAGGCATTTGCTCTTGCTCCCTTGGTTCTTGTGCTTGTTGTCGCGCCCTTTCACGTGCTCGTACTCGGTCTTGTAAGCCATTGCCATAGAATGGATTTTCTTGAGCTTGGCAATCTTGAGGTGCTTGACGTCGAGGGACTTGAGCTCGGGGAGGACTTGTATCGTAGGCGAAGTAGTCCGAAGAGTGTCGGCTTGAGCGGTGGCTTGAGTGGCGCCGTCTTGTTGACGATGATGAGGAAGACGGGCGTCGCACGATCATGTTGCGGAGCTCTTCCATTTGTGTAGTGAACTTGTCGTCTATGTAGTCGCGATTCCTTGCTTCCGCTTGACGAACGTCGGCGGCGAGTCGGTCAAGGCGTTCACCCAAGGCCTCACTTTCTTGATGGAGAGCCCTTTGCGCGATGAAGAAGTGGCCCTTGGTGACGTAGTCGGCCTCGCCACCTTGGTCCTCAAAGAGCGGGTTCGCCGACGAACTTGGCCTATCCATCATAACCAAGTGGGGTGAGTAGGAAAGTGAGAGAACAAAACCGAAGTTACCTTTTCCGAGGATTGAGGATGTAACAAGTGTCACTCAATGTAATGCCACAATAGTAGAATTGGAACCGGGTTTGTTTCTCACACCTACAAGGAAAAGGCTTTTGGAGGAGCTCGGTTAGGAATGGTGGCAAAAATTTCAAGCAAATGTTAGTCAAGATATCGATAAGGTTGAGAGGGTTCACAAAAATGCAAGTAAAGCAAATAGATCAAAGACAAGAGTATCACTAGGAACACACACACACGAAAGAAAGATGGGATCCGCACAACCAAGGGGTGAGCTCAAAATGTGTGACCATGGAAAATGCTCTCGTTGTGCGAATGCTAGAGAGATGCTAGCTTGATTGCTCAAATGGGCAAGATACGCTTGTGCACCAACCTATGAGAGAAATGTGCCGTCTTCAATCCCGACTATGCTATGTATGAAGTGTCCAAGATGATATGCAAAATGGCTCAATGCTATTGCTTATAAGCTCTTTGTTTCTCCTCTTTTGCTTAAAATCTTTTCTTTCTTTCTCTTTTTTTCTCTATGCTTGATGCTCGAGCCAAGTATGATATGAGACAAGTATGTAAGATATGCACGGGAGAGACTTATGGCACTAAGATGATAACAAGATCACTACGGTGCACAATAGCGTGGCCCAGCAATTCTCAACTCGCTAGTCTCGATGGGTAAGCAACGCAAAAGGCTCGGGCTATCAATGCAAAAGCAAAGGTAAGTGTCATCGAGGTTACCGTCCTTTCTTACGGTTAGCGGTGAAGATGACTCCGAGGCGATGATGAATGGCGGTGATGTCGATGTCACACGTTCCTAAGTAGCCGAAACACCTTAGGAAACGGAAACCACAACTCAAAACTCGGTCAAATGCAGAAGGTGGGTGTTTTTGTGTTGATTTTTGGATGGATTCTAATGGTGGTGGTAATGATATATGTGGATGGGGGGTGTCAAGATCTTTCAAACGAGCTAAAGAGCACAGAAAACGGACTTGGGAGGTGGAAGTTATGGCCAAAACGGTGTTGGTAGTGGGCTGATTTGGGGGGGGGTGCGGGCACCCGGGGGTGGAGGGTGCGGGTGCCCGGGGTGGTCAGGGGAAAATGGCCTGGGGGTGTGGGTGCCCGGTGGTACGAGGTGCGGGCACCCGGTGGTGGCCGATTTGGGCGGAAATGTTTGGGGAAAGGCCAAATTCGGTGGATTTCGTGGTAGGAAGGGTGGGGATTGTTGGGGAGGGGCTAGATCCACTTGCCAAACATCAAATCCATGGACCAAAACAACCAAATCTCACAAGATCCAAAAAATTGCAAGAATAATTTTGGGGGCTATTTTTGTGGGGATTTTCGAATTTGGACGAAAAACAACAAAATCAAGCCAGCAAATGGTGGGATGGGATGTGAACCAACCTTGCTCATGATACCAAGATGTTGTAGGGTGAAACCCTAGAGGGGATCTTTTCACACTTGGAGGGGGAAAAGGAGGAAGAACACTCAAGAACACAAGGCACAAATCACTCAAACAAACCCAATATCACATCCACTAGAGTAGCACACAAGAGATCCACAAGATTACATGAACAATTCAAGGAAAATAGCACTAGGTAAGTTCTTCCCACTAGGTGAGGTCTTGATCTTTATCTCCTTCAAGAGGAGGGCTTGATAATCCCAAGGATTCTTTCCAAAGAGGGGTCTTGATCTCCAAGAGGAGGAGGATACAAGGAGCAAAGCTCTCTTTGGTGTTTTAAAATACTTTGCTACCCCACAAATGACCTAGGAGATGCCCTTATATAGTTTAGGGACGAAACAAGTGAAGAGAGAGGGGGGGGGGGGTACAAAGGCCAAGAGGCCAAGGACACACGGCTGGACCGAAGGGGTTCGGGCACCCAACCTGCTCAGGGGGCGGCTGGAGGGAGGCCGGGCACTCGGGGGTGCGCTGGAGGCCGGCTGGTGGGGAGGCCGGGCACCCGGGGCAGCGCCCAGTGGCTGGGGGAGCGGAGACAGGGCACCCAGCCAGCCAAGGCCCGGGCACCCGGGGGGCGCGGCTGTAGGCGGGCAGGGGCCCGGGCACCCGGGGGCCAAGGAGCCGGGCACCCGGACCAAGTCGGGGCAGCTCCCAGGAGGGGTGGCCGGGCACCCGAGGTGTCCAGAGGGGTTCGGCCCTTGCTTCTTCTCCTTCTTCTCTTCTTTCCCTTGCTCCATGCTCGCTCGAGTCTCCTTCCTCTCCTTCTCACGGTCATCTTCTTGGTACCTAAGAATGCACAATGTTTTCGATGATGGTAGAATCCAATTCTCACACGAATCCAAACGAGAGTCGAAGAGGAGAGAGTCAACCTCGTTCTCGATGGCGCGTGCACGTGCTCTTGTCATTGGGCCACTTGGTGCTCGCGGTGGTGATGGAGTGTCGGTGCGGGTAGGCAAGGGATGCTCCGCATCATCTCCCCCCTTGGGAGAGATCCGTCCACGGTCATGCTCTTCATCATTATGATACTTGGCCAAGTCTTTGACGTTGAAGATGTCGCTTACGTTGTACTTGTCACGTGGGATGTCGACCTTGTAGGCGTTGTTGTTGTAGCGTGCTAGCATCTTGAATGGACCGTCGGCTCTCGGGAGTAGCTTGGACTTGCGTTCTTTAGGAAAGCGGTCCTTGCGTAGATGTATCCATACTTAATCACCCGGTTGGAACATCATCGGCGACTTGTTGATGTTCAGCTTGGAGGCGAGTCGTTGTACTTGGCGCTCGATCGTGGAACGTGTTTCTTCATGCATCTTTTTGAGGCAGGTGGCTCTTGTACTTGCGTCAAAGACTTCGGCTGGCAACGGTGGGACGTTTGAAGTTTGAACACGGGTAGCATCCGGGGATCCTGGTTTGCGGTGGTGAGATCCATGCTTGCAGTAGGAAACGCGGCAGGGGCGGCGGGAACTGAGTGGGAGAGAGAGAGACGAGAGACATGAGCGGCAGCGTGGCCTTGCAGCGGCGGTGACCAGCGAGTCCGGCTTGTAACGGCAGCAGCAGAGGATATCGGTTTGAGGTGGCGACATAGGTGCCTACAGCAGGGCCGGCAGCAGCGACGGAGAAACTGTGATAGGCAGAGAAAGACAAGAGAGATGTGTAGAAGCGGATGGGATTGTTTGGATCCAACACGACTGTGCCAGGCCCATGCTTTTAGCTACGTCGTGCGTGGAGATAAGGCATCAGAGGACGAATTGTGCCTGCGTCCATGCAAGGACACGTGGCAGTCATTGGACGCGGTTTACGCTTTGGTTGTTATCATCCGGTTGAAAAAGATCGTTTCCCATGATTCTTTCACCCGCTCCCAGTTTGGTACTACTAGCTAACACCTGAAGACAAGACAATATTGCGGCAAAGCTCCCTCTTTGGCAAGGGAAGAATATCACCACGGCCGGCTGGACCTCGCTTGTTATTTGTTAAATCCGTCCACACCTTGCAGACTATGTACTCCACTGTTCTCTTAAGAGCATCGCGGAGATGGAATGGGCATTTTTGTGGTTGGCATCAGACAAAACATTAGAGTGAAATTCAAGGTCAACTAGGAGACCGTTTGCCACCCTACCCATATTGGGGGTCTTTGCGTGTTCAACCTTCAAATATTCGCCAAAGCTCTTCGTTTGAGATGGTATGGTAGGAATGGAGGCATGGGTTGGCATGCAGAACCCATGTGATGGCATGGATATGGACCTGTTTAAATCCTGCACTATCATAACCATTGGCAATGGAGCTTATTTTACTTTGGACGGTGGTTGACCAAGTTCAACTGTTAGATGATGTTGATGATGATGTTCTGTGAAAGTTCCCCATAAGGTCTTGCACAGGACGTAAGACTACTGCCTTAAAAAAAAAGGACGTAAGACTGCAGGGCCAACCACTGCGGCCAAACGCCTAATCTAATCTTTCAAGTGGAAACTTGCTATAGCTTTCCAGGCCATGGGAAAGCCTGATCTAGTCCAATCACCACAAAGTTTACTCCGCGCCGTCAACATGATAATCGAGCTTATAGAAAGCTAATATACTCTAAACAAACGATAGCCAAGTCTAGCACTGCTAAACACCGATCGGATCCACAATGGAAGTTGGCGAAATTGCACAAGGTACGGGTTTCACAGAAAACTCCTAAAACTATAGCTTAGACATTCACAGCCATCTCTCCCGAATCGAAACTTTACATCGGATGGCACAGCTGCCAAGTACGAAGGATTAACCTGGAAGAAAAATTCATACTACCCTGCAACGTAGTTTATGAAAACCCTCATCATGAGCTCTTTTATGGTACCCTGTATTGAATATTGACCGTCCATCTGCAAAGATCCAATGATGGGTACCTATCTGTACTGGTGAAACTGGATTAGCAGCATCGCTAGTACCGCACGTCTCACGTCCACTGGTATACTGCTCGGAGGGCATTATCGGTGACTCTGCATCACCGGCAGCCGGCCCCCGGGGCTCGCCTCCTCTTCGACCCCATGCCCGCCGGGGCGCCTCCTCCCTGCCTTTAATCCGCTGTGCTATGCATGCTTCTATGGTTTTGGACTTCTGGCATGCCACCGTGCGCCCCATCCCCCTTCCACGCTACGGCCGCGATGTTCTTTGCCGCCCCGCATGGCTGAGCAGTGAGCACCTTAGCATGGCGTTTATTGTGTTGCCTCGTTCATGACGACAGTGCATGCCAAACCACCCTGCGTCGCGGACAAGCTCGCCGTCGTTGACGATGAGGCCAGGATGTGTACAACGTCGTGGTCTTCACGGAGAGCTGCGGCTACGAGAGTGCCGGAGCCTGGCGGAACCTCGCCTATTTTGTGCTAACCATGCCCTCGCTACGCTCATGGCCGTCCTCCTTTATTTTACTACCGCTTGCCTTCATGATCGAGCTCTTCATGGCCTGGATCACGCTTTACTTTAGCCTCAGCTTGCCGGACGTGGAGCGGCTACTCATCTGCCTTTGCTGTGAGGTCGACGACCACGTCATTGTTCAAAAGCTCACCCAGGCAGGGCTCAACATACCTGTTTCCTCGTCGTCACCCCGCTGTCACAGACTCACAGGAGGGCACGATGCATTCCGAAATATTGATCCGCCAGAGCAATTCCCTTCACGAACACAAGAAGAGCTTTCACCGTCACATATACTGCTCCCTCCCCAGTAGCAGTATAGGGTACCATAAAAACCCTCATCATCTAACTACATCTAGAAAGAGATCTGATTACATGACGACCCCATGAGTGAATCAGCCCAAGGCTGCAGCCAAGATTTTCGCACTGAAGGTTGTCAAAGTGTACCCAGTGCAGTAAGTTGCATCTAATACTACTTCCAGAAAGGAGGCAGAACAAGTGCGTAAAAGCATTACGTGCTACTACTTCAATTTGCTTCACATCTTCACTGATGCTTCACTGATGTGACATTTCAACTTCCGTGCCATGCTGTCATCTGCTTCACTGATGCTATCTTTAGGATAATCTGTCAAGGAGATATGCAACAGATATCAGAATTGCGAGTGGATGAACATCCTAGTTGCAAGTTTGAAATTTCATTTTATCATGGTAAGATCGGATGGAAACAATGTATGGTAAAACAGCAGATATGACAACTATGGTTCTGATATACAAACTGGTGCAAACAGGATAAGTTGATGGTCTACACCAAATTTCTGCAGCAACTACCTAAAGGCGTGAGGCACAGTTTGATCTCTACACCAAATTTCGGCAGCAACTAACGAAAGGCCGGAGGAACTGTTATCACGTGCCATATACAAAGTTAGTGTGAAAATCAGCTGCAGCGTTGGTAAGAACCCATAGCTCGAAAACTCAGATGAGCTTATTCCGTGAGCTGGGTTTTTGTACCAACATCATATTTCAAGTGCTTGTGAACAAAACAATGGTACGCTTTTGAACAAAAGAATACATGTTATAAGAATCACATTTCCTCGTACCAGTGGAATGCAGAAGGGTTTCCCTGGTTGTTTGTTACTGTACATACTTGCAGATGAAGCCATGCGACGTGTTTTGGTTTTGGGGACTGAAACGTCGCGTGACAGAGCCGGTGGTTTGTCGGAGTAGACGATGTTATATACCTGTGGTGTTGCCAATTTGAGTTCTCTATATTCATTGCGTGGAACCTGTAGTGTTTTAGCTAGCTAAGCTGCTGCTGAAGGTGGTAGATACTTCTATGGATTTGTTGTTATTGTTAAGATGCTTTTGAAATGGTGACTCTGTTATTGCTGTATCCAACTATCCATCCATACTGTGTTGTCATGTTCCTTAAGTTGGTCTTGCATTCTTGTGGTTTGCAATTTGAATCCACTTGGTTTTTAACATTCAACACAAACAACTACTAATTGATTGTTGATGTTTGCTTAAACGATGTTCCTTAGATGTTATCTGGGACATAGTTTAGCGCTTACTTAGTCCAATCAGCTTCAACAAAAATAAAATATATCATAATTTAGCACCACAAGAAAAGGAAAAAAAAGCATATGCTAAGAATTACTCAGAAATTAGCTTCAACGGAAATAAAGTGTAGCTCTATACCTAACTGCAGATCATGGGTTCTGTCTGCACCTTGAAGTTACTGAATCTGGTATTTCTTCTCGAAAAGCACTCCAGTAAGGACTAAGTTTTTCCCGCGTCTGAAAAAGAAAATTTTGATTTCGTCGGTTATTCAGCTTTCCAGTAAAAACAAATTGGATTTCTTATTCAACTACTGGATTAGATCAGACCTTTTTAATCATCTTCCAAGTGGAAGCATATGGCAAGCTCTTTGACTTGCCAACTCCACTTTTCTCACCGAGAAGAATCCTCACGCATGAAGCGACAGACTTGGAAAGAGAATCAAGATGATAACCTCCTTCGAGCACCATCACTACTGGATACGGGGTAAGCTGGTCCGACAAAAATGAAACAGTGATAAGGAAAAAAGCAAGACACAATTTTTAGCCAATAAATAGTTAACTTAAGCTAACCTTTTCTAGCAACCATCTAAAGCCAGCAGATGTAACTTTGCACATCCCCAGTGGGTCACCAGATGCTGCCAAAATGAAGCCACAAATACGAGTGTAAGAAGCATCATTTAAAAAAATGAAAGAGGGCCAATACAATACTAAATATATACAAATAAATCAATAGGGTGAAAAAGGAAAATAAAAAGTCACATAAGGAAAAAATTGGCTATTACAGGCAGCTACATCTCACCACCTCCTTGCTCCTACTCAACGAAAAAGCTACAGCCATAAATTTCTGCATATTGTGCACACAAAAAAAACAAGAAATGACCTGTGTCAAATCCAGCAGAGATCATAATAACTTCGGGCACAAATTCCTGAATAAGTGGCAGCAAAAGATAATTCCAAGCAGCGATGTAATCTACATCTCTTATAAGATTGTGCTCCCAGCAGACGTTAATATTGTAACCAACCGCATCCTTCCCGCCAATCATATCAACTGATCCTGTGCCTGGATAGAACTCCTTATCAAACCTACAAAGCAGAAATCTGTAAACAATAATAAATGAAGTAGAGTATCAATGAACACAGACCATGAAATTTTGGAGTTCTTTACCTATGCAACGAAAAAAACAATACTTTATTTTCATTATAAAATATGTTTTCGGTGCCGTCACCATGGTGGATATCCCAATCCAAAAGCAAAACCTTCTTCTTGCCCTGCAACAAATGATGCAACCATGTGTAAGAACTAATATAATCATATACTCCCTCCGTTCCTAAATATTTGTCTTCTTAGAGATTTCAACAAGTGACTACATACGGAGCATAATGAGTGAATCTACACTCTAAAATATGTTTATATACATCCGTATGTGGTAATTCATTTGAAATCTCTAAAAAGACAAATATTTAGGAACGGAGGGAGTATATACCTTATACATGCAAGAAAAGAGAATAAACTGAGTCTAATAAAGTGCTAGCTGTTGCATGGTGCGTGCATGACAGCATGACAGAAGATTGAAGTAAAACTGCATGTCTGCAATGTGAGAATGTTGCGCATGCATTTGCTAACGACTTAAATGAGAGAATTTTGAACATGAATGTCAGATACTAGGGTAAAATAAAAAACAAGAAGTCAATGAGATAATAATACCATAGATCTAATTGCGAGAATAAGGAGCCTATAAACACATATTCTTAAAGAACACTTACATGATTGTTCGTCATGTTGGATGTAGCGGCGGCAACTTCTTTGAACCAAGGTGATTTACGACACCTCGGATATAGTCCGGCGTTGGAGCTCGGATATACAGTCCGGCGTTGGAGCTCGGATATACAGTCCGGCGTTGGAGCTCGGATACATTCTGGCGTTAGAGCTGGGAAGCGGTCCGGCGTTGGTGCTCGGTTGCAAAAGATACCTCGAATACAGTCCGGCGTTGGAGCTCGGACGCAAGAGGACGCTGCCGCCCGGGAACAACTTCAAACCCGAGCTGTGGCATAAAAATAACAAGGCATTGGTAAAGGCCGGAAACTTAAAGGGGCTCCTCGGATACCCGACGTATAAACTCGTCGAATACATTTCGGCGATCCTCAAGATCGAAGATAAAGTAGATTTGTTGAACCAGTTTTCAAGACCGTCAACCGAAGATGAAGAACAGTTCGGGAGAATCGATGAGCGTCCCTAACTTGAAGACCGGTTCAGGGGGCTACTGATGGTGTCCTGGACTAGGGGGTACTCACCACATCGTCTCCCGATCTATTAGATTGGGCCGAGGCCCCCCATGGCCGTATACTCATGGGCCAGTTCGGACAGCTGCCGCATACAAGGAAGATTCCACAAAGACTTGGCGATCAAGACAAGGACTTCTCCCCACCGGCGTATTCGGCTAGGACTCTTGTTAACCTAGGCCTCTGGTGCATTATATAAACCAGGGCCAGGCTAGTCGATAGAAGATACAGAACAACAATCATACCATAGGCTAGCTTCTAGGGTTTAGCCTCTCCGATCTTGTGGTAGATCTACTCTTGTACTACCCATATCATCAATATTAATCAAGCAAGACGTAGGGTTTTACCTCCATCAAGAGGGCCCGAACCTGGGTAAAACTTCGTGTCCCTTGCCTCCTGTTACCATCCGGCCTAGACGCGCAGTTCGGGACCCCCTACCCGAGATCCGCCGGTTTTGACACCGACACTTGGCCTCCTTGCCCTTCTTCTTCTTGGCTTTCTTCTCTGGCGCCTGATACGGCGCCGGAACCAGCATCTTTGTTAGCTGGGGTGTGGATGGGTCTTCCGGCAGCAGAGCCGGACAGTCGATCCGCTCCGCCTTCGCCATCCAGCCATGCATGAAAGACATGCAATATGACTTAGGTAATGTTCAAAATACTGACCGGATACGTCTTCGAAAAGGATATGCTTACCTCTGAGGCCAGATTCTCGATGTCGAGTCTGATGTCCTCGGTCTTCTTCGGCCACGTTTTTGGGCCTTGAAGAGTTGCTTCCAAATGTCTTCGTGCATGGTGCCGAAGAAGCGCTTTAAGGTCTGTGGCCCCTCCGGATTGAACTCCCACATGTGAGAGGCCCGAAGTTGTCAAGGGAGAGTGCGGCGGAAAAGCATCACCTGAATCATGTTTGTGAGACCGGTGTTCTTGCCTATCATGTTGGTGATGCATTTTTGCAGCATCTGCACTTCCGCTATGGATCCCCAGTCCAAGCCCTTGGTTGTCCACGAGGTAAGCCTCGTAGAGGGTCCGGATCTGAACTCAGGAGTGGCCGCCCACTTGGCGTCGCGGGGTTCGGTGATGTAGAACCACTCCTGCTACAGAAGGAAATACGCCCTAGAGGCAATAATAAAGTTGATATTTATATTTCCTTATATCATGATAAATGTTTATTATTCATGCTAGAATGGTATTAACCGGAAACTTGGTACATGTGTGAATACATAGACAAACAGAGAGTTCCTAGTATGCCTCTACTTGACTAGCTCGTTAATCAAAGATGGTTAAGTTTCCTAGCCATGGACATGTGTTGTCATTTGATGAACGGGATCACATCAGTAGAGAATGATGTGATGGACAAGACCCATCCGTTAGCTTAGCACTATGATCGTTTAGTTTATTGCTATTGCTTTCTTCATGACTTATGCATGTTCCTATGACTATGAGATTATGCAACCCCCGAATACCGGAGGAACACTTAGTGTGATATCAAACATCACAACGTAACTGGGTGATTATAAAGATGCTCTACATGTGTCTCTGAAGTGTTTGTTGGGTTGGCATACATCAAGATTAGGATTTGTCACTCCGTGTCTCAGAGAGGTATCTCTGGGCCCTCTCAGTGATGCACATCACTATAAGCCTTGCAAGCAATATGACTAATGAGTTAGTTGCAGGATGATGCATTACGGAACGAGTAAAGAGACTTGCCGGTAATGAGATTGAACTAGGTATGATGATACCGATGATCGAATCTCGAGCAAGTAACATACCGATGACAAAGGGAATAACGTATGTTGTTATACGGTTTGACCGATAAAGATCTTCATAGAATATGTAGGAGCTAATATGAGCATCCAGGTTCCGCTATTGGTTATTGGCTGGAGATGTGTCTCGGTCATGTCTACATAGTTCTCGAAGCCGTAGGGTCCGCACGCTTAATGTTCGATGACGATTTGTATTATGAGTTATGTGATTTGATGACCGAAGTTTGTTCTGAGTCCCGGATGAGATCACAGACATGACGAGGAGTCTCGAAATGATCGATAGGTAAAGATTCATATCTTGGAAGGCTATATTCAGACATCGGAAAGGTCCCGACTGATTCGGGTATTTTTTGGAGTACCGGGGAGTTACGGGAATTCACCGGGAGAAGTAATGGGCCTTATTGGGCTTTAGTGGAGAGAGGAGAGAAGGGCCAAGAGGTGGCGCGCGCCTCCCCCCTGCCCAAACCGAATTGGACAAGGGGTGGGGGCGCCCCCCCTTTCCTTCTCCCTCTCCCTCTTTTTCCTTCTTGCCTACTCCGAATAGGAAAGGGAATCCTACTAGGACTTGGGAGTCCTAGTAGGACTCCCTATGCTTGGCGCGCCCCCTAGGCTGGCCGCCTCCTCCCTCCCTCCTTTATATACGGGGGAGGGGAGCACCCTAAAGACATCAAAGTTTCTCTTAGCCGTGTGCGGTGCCCCCCTCCATAGTTACACACCTCGGTCATATCATCGTAGTGCTTAGGCGAAGCCCTACGCCGGTAACTTCATCATCATCTTCGCCACGCCGTTGTGCTGACGGAACTCTCCCTCGGCCTCAACTAGATCAAGAGTACGAGGGACATCATCGAGCTGAACGTGTGCTGAACACGGAGGTGCCATACATTCGGATCTAGGATCGGACGGCTCGTGAAGACGTACGACTACATCAACCGCGTTGATAAACGCTTCCACTTTCGGTCTATGGGGTTATGTAGACACACTCTCCCCACTCGTTGCTATGCTTCTCCTAGATAGATCTTGCGTGATTGTAGGAAATTTTTGAAATACTACGTTCCCCAACAGTGGCATCCGAGCCAGGTCTATGCGTAGATGTTATATGCACGAGTAGAACACAAAGAGTTGTGGGCGATAATAGTCATACTACTTACCAGCATGTCATACTTTGATTTCGTGGTATTGTTGGATGAAGCGGCTCAGACCGACATCACATGACTGCGTTCATAAGACTGGTTCAACTGCCGTGCTTAGCACACAGGTGGCTAGTGGGTGTCTGTTTCCCCAACTTTAGTTGAATCGAGTTTGACTACGCCCGGTCCTTGTTGAAGGTTAAAACAGCACACTTGATGAAAAATCATTGTGGTTTTGATGCACAGGTAAGAACGGTTCTTGCTAAGCCCGTAGTAGCCACGTAAAACTTGCAACAACAAAGTAGAGGACGTTTAACTTGTTTTTGCAAGGCATTTGTCATGTGATATGGTCAAGACATGATGAGATATAAATTGTTGTATGTGATGATCATGTTTTTGAAATTATCGGCAACTGGCAGGAGCCTTATTGTTGTCTCTTTATTGCATAAGATGCAAGCGCCATGTAATTGCTTTACTTTATCGCTATGCGATAGAATATTTGCAAAAACAATAGTTGGCGAGACGACCATATGACGACACGTTGATAGAGATCATGGTTTCATGCCGGTGACGATAGAAATCATGATGGTACTTTGGAGATGGAGATCAAAGGCACAAGATGATGATGGCCATATCATGTCACATATTTTGATTGCATGTGATGTTTATCTTTTATACATCTTATTTTGCTTAGTTCGGCGATAGCTTTATAAGATGATCCCTTACTAATATTTCAAGGTATAAGTGTTCTCCCTGAGTATGCACCGTTGCGATAGTTCTTCATGTAGAGACACCACGTGATGATCGGGTGTGATAAGCGTTCACATACAATGGGTGCAAGCCAGTTTTGCACACTCAGAATACTCGGGTGAAACTTGACAAGCCTAGCATATGCAGATATGGCCTCGGAACACTGAGATCGAAAGATCGAACATGAATCATATAGTAGATATGATCAACATAGTGATGTTCACCATTGAAAACTACTCCATCTCACGTGATGATCAGACATGGTTTAGTTGATATGGATCACGTGATCATTTAGATGACTCAAGGGATATCTATCTAAGTGTGAGTTCTTAAGTAATATAATTAATTGAAGGTAAATTTATCATGAACTTAGTCCTGATAGTATTTGCAAATTATGTTGTAGATCTATAGCTCGCAATGTAGCTCCCCGTTTATTTTTGATATGTTCCTAGAGAAAAATAAGTTGAAAGATGATAGTAGCAATGATGCGGACTTCGTCCGTGATCTGAGGATTATCCTCATTGCTGCACAGAAGAATTATGTCCTCGATGCACCGCTAGGTGACAGACCTGTTGCAGGAGCAGATACAGACGTTATGAACGTTTTGACAAAGCTCGGTATGATGACTACTTGATAGTTTAGTGCACCATGCTTTACGGCTTAGAACCGGGACTTCAAAAACATTCTGAATGCCATGGAGCATATGAGATGTTCTAAGAGCTGAAATTGGTATTTCAGACTAATGCCCGTGTTAAGAGGTATGAGACCTCTGACAAATACTTTGCCTACAAGATGGAGGAGAATAGCTCAGCTAGTGAGCATGTGCTCAGAATGTCTGAGTACTACAATCGCTTGAATCAAGTGGGAGTTAATCTTCCAGATAAGATAGTGATTGACAGAGTTCTCTAGTCACTATCACCAAGTTACTAGAACTTTGTGATGAACTATAATATGCAAGGGATAACGGAAACGATTCCCAAGCTCTTCGCAATGCTAAAATCGGTGAAGGTAGAAATCAAGAAAAAGCATCAAGTGTTGATGGTTGACAAGACCACTAGTTTCAAGTAAAAGGGCAAGGAAAATAAAGGGAACTTCAAGAAGAATGGCAAGCAAGTTGCCACTCCCATGAAGAAGCCCAAAGCGAGACCCAAGCCTGAAACTGAGTACTTCTACTCACTATCCAAGAATTCACCCGATTAATCAGTTAACGGGCCAGTTAATCACTACTCATAGCATGGATGAATCGAATAACACCTATTCGTCGTGTTAACTTGTCAGGCCAATTAATTGGCCAGTTAGACCGATTAATCAGTTGTCATGTCGATTAATCTGTGGTGACTCATTAATGGGTGGGCAAACAAAGCCCAAAATTTTGGCACATAACCCCTTCCGGCCCCATGCCGCTCCTTAATAGATAGGATTAATAATTTTACCTCCTCTCTATGCTTTTCATATCTGTATGGCAGCATATTTTGGTATACTACATAGCTGGGAGCATGAGAGTATAGTATAATACATTAAAAAATCTAGATATATGTTGGCAAGTTTCTATTCAATCTACCGATTAATCCAATTAATAGGCTGATTCACCGATTAATCGCTACTCCTAAACTGACCGAGCAGCTACCAGTTGACGATTTCTTGAACATTGCTTCTACTACAAAGTAAATGGTCACTGGAAGTGGAACTGCCCTAGATACTTGGCGGATAAGAAGGATGGCAAAGTGAACAAAGGTATATTTGATATACATGTTATTGATGTGTACTTTACTAGTGTTTATAGCAACTGAGGGAGTCCTAGATTAAGAGGTCCTCGGGCGTCCGGACTATGTGACGTGGGCCGGACTGATGGGCCCTAAAGATACAAGACAGAAGACTCTCTCCCGTGTCCGGATGGGACTCTCCTTTGTGTGGATGACAAGCTTGGCGTTCGAAGATTCCTTTCTCTGTAAACCGACTCGATACAACCCTAGCCCCTCCGGTGTCTATATAAACCGGAGGGTTTAGTCCATAGAGGCAATCACAATCATACAGGCTAGACATCTAGGGTTTAGCCATTATGATCTCGTGGTAGATCAACTCATGTAACCCCCATATTCATCTAAGATAATCAAGCAGGAAGTAGGGTATTACCTCCATTAAGAGGGCCCGAACCTGGGTAAGCATCGTGTCCCTGTCTCTTGTTACCATTGATCCTTAGACGCACAGTTCGGGACCCCCTACCTTAGATCCGCCGGTTTTGACACCGACATTGGTGCTTTCATTGAGAGTTCCTATGTGTCGTCATCAGAAGGTTCGATGGCTCCATCAATCATCTACAACAATGTTGCCCTGAGGGAGGTCTTTCTCCCCGGTCAGATCTTTGTGTTCGGCGGCTTCGCACTGCGGGCCAACTCGCTTGGCCATCTAGAGCAGATCGATAGCTACGCCCCAGATCACCAGATTAGTTTTGGCAATCTGGATTATGTCACTGATATCCGAGGAGACTTGGTCCTCCAAGAGTTCGTGACCCCAACCTCCGCTCTGGCCTTAGATCCGGAGCACACCACCAGGTCCGAAGACGGGACTCCCGAGCCCGCCGAACTCTCTGCGGCTATGAAGCCAAGCAAGGGAGGGCCGGAGGAAGTAGTGTCACCGGCAATCATGAAGCCGGACTCGTCTTCGAACACCGGCTACAAACTCTCGGAGTCAGCATCGTGTGGGTTTGGCCAAGGAGTTGACCTCCCCCCGTACTCCACGGACTCCCTTTTCCCTGGCCAAACCTCGCCTTGAAGCGAGGCTCTGGACTTAATGCGATCCCTCGTCATTACAGAGGGGCCACGTCTGAACTACGCCCAGCCCAGACTAGGGGCTCAGAGTAGGGAATTTTTCATCCCACCCACCACCCACTTCATAGCCACGGTCGAAGACTTAACCGACATGCTTGATTATGGCTCCGAAGACATTGACGATATGGATGACGATGACGGAGAGGAGCAGGCCCAAAACCCGCCGTTTACCGGACGCTGGACGGCCACTTCTTCGTATGACGTGTACATGGTGGATACACCCAAAGAGGTGAAGGAAATATGCCCTAGAGGCAATAATAAAGTTATTATTTATTTCCTTATATCATGATACATGTTTATTATTTATGCTAGAATTGTATTAACCGGAAACATAATACTTGTGTGAATACATAGACAAACTAAACGTCACTAGTATGCCTCTACTTGACTAGCTCGTTAATCGAAGATGGTTATGTTTCCTAACCATAGACATGTGTTGTCATTTGATTAACGGGATCACATCATTAGGAGAATGATGTGATTGACATGACCCATTCCATTAGCTTAGCACCTGATCGTTTAGTATGTTGCTATTGCTTTCTTCATGACTTATACATGTTCCTGTGACTATGAGATTATGCAACTCCCGTTTGCCGGAGGAACACTTTGTGTGCTACCAAACGTCACAACGTAACTGGGTGATTATAAAGGTGCTCTACAGGTGTCTCCAAAGGTACATGTTGGGTTGGCGTATTTCGAGATTAGGATTTGTCACTCCGATTGTCGGAGAGGTATCTCTGGGCCCTCTCGGTAATGCACATCACTTAAGCCTTGCAAGCAATGCAACTAATAAGTTAGTTGCAAGATGATGTATTACAGAACGAGTAAAGAGACTTGCCGGTAACGAGATTGAACTAGGTATTGAGATACCGATGATCGAATCTCGGGCAAGTAACATACCGATGACAAAGGGAACAAACATATGTTGTTATGCGGTCTGACCGATAAAGATCTTCGTCGAATATGTAGGAGCAATATGAGCATCCAGGTTCCGCTATTGGTTATTGACCGGAGACGTGTCTCGATCATGTGTACAATGTTCTCGAACCCGTAGGGTCCGCACGCTTAACATTACGATGACAGTTTCATTATGAGTTTAGATATTTTGATGTACCGAAGGTTGTTTGGAGTCCCGAATGTGATCACGGACTTGACGAGGAGTCTCAAAATGGTTGAGACATAAAGATCGATATATTGGATGACTATATTTGGACACCGGAAAGGTTCCGGGTGAGATTGGGACAATACCGGATCACCGGGAGGTTATTGGAACCCCCCGGGAGGTATATGGGCCTTATTGGGCCTTAGTGGAAAGGAGGGGAAAGGAGCAAGGGAGGGGGCGCCCCCCCAAGCCCAATCCGAATTGGGAGGGGGGCCGGCCCCCCTTTCCTTCCTCCCTCCTTCCTCTTCCTTCCCTCTCCTACTCCTAATAGGAAAAAGGGGAGTCCTACTCCCTGTGGGAGTTGGACTCCCCCTTAGGGCGCGCCACCCTCCTTGGCGGGCCCCCTCCTCCACTCCTTTATATACGGGGGCAGGGGGGCACCCCAGAGACACAACAGTTGATCATTGATCTCTTAGTCGTGTGCGGTGCCCCCCTCCACCATAGTCCTCGATAATATTGTAGCGGTGCTTAGGCGAAGCCCTGCGACGGTAAAACATCAAGATCGTCACCACGCCGTCGTGCTGACAGAACTCATCCCCGACACTTTGCTGGATCGGAGTCCGTGGATCGTCATCGAGCTGAACTTGTGCTAGAACTCGGAGGTGCCGTAGTTTCGGTGCTTGATCGGTCAGGCCGTGAAGACGTACGACTACATCAATCGCGTTGTGCTAACGCTTCCGCTTCCGGTCTACGAGGGTACGTAGACAACACTCTCCCCTCTCGTTGCTATGCATCACCATGATCTTGCGTGTGCATATGAAATTTCTTGAAATTACTACGTTCCCTTACAGTGGCATCCTAGCCTAGGTTTTATGCATTGATGTTATGCACGAGTAGAACACAAGTGAGTTGTGGGCGATATAAGTCATACTGCTTACCAACATGTCATACTTTGGTTCGGCGGTATTGTTGGATGAAGCGGCCCGGACCGACATTACGCGTACGCTTATGCGAGACTGGTTCTACCGACGTGCTTTGCACACAGGTGGCTGGCGGGTGTCAGTTTCTCCAACTTTAGTTGAACCGAGTGTGGCTACGCCCGGTCCTTGCGAAGGTTAAAACAGCACCAACTTGACAAACTATCGTTGTGGTTTTGATGCGTAGGTAAGAACGGTTCTTGCTAAGCCCGTAGCAGCCATGTAAAACTTGCAACAACAAAGTAGAGGACGTCTAACTTGTTTTTGCAGGGCATGTTGTGATGTGATATGGTCAAGACATGATGCTAAATTTTATTGTATGAGATGATCATGTTTTGTAACCGAGTTATCGGCAACTGGCAGGAGCCATATGGTTGTCGCTTTATTGTATGCAATGCAATCGCGTTGTAATGCTTTACTTTATCACTAAGCGGTAGCAATAGTCGTGGAAGCATAAGATTGGCAAGACGACAATGATGCTACGATGGAGATCAAGGTGTCGCGCCGATGACGATGGTGATCATGACGATGCTTCGGAGATGGAGATCACAAGCACAAGATGATGATGGCCATATCATATCACTTATATTGATTGCATGTGATGTTTATCTTTTATGCATCTTATCTTGCTTTGATTGACGGTAGCATTATAAGATGATCTCTCACTAAATTTCAAGATAAAAGTGTTCTCCCTGAGTATACACCGTTGCCAAAGTTCGTTGTGCCCAGACACCACGTGATGATCGGGTGTGATAAGCTCTACGTCCATCTACAATGGGTGCAAGCCAGTTTTGCACACGCAGAATACTCAGGTTAAACTTGACGAGCCTAGCATATGCAGATATGGCCTCGGAACACTGAGACCGAAAGGTCGAGCGTGAATCATATAGTAGATATGATCAACATAGCGATGTTCACCATTCAAAACTACTCCATTTCACGTGATGATCGGTTATGGTTTAGTTGATTTGGATCACGTGATCACTTAGAAGATTAGAGGGATGTCTTTCTAAGTGGGAGTTCTTAAGTAATATGATTAATTGAACTTTAATTTATCATGAACTTAGTCCTGGTAGTATTAGCATATCTATGTTGTAGATCAATAGCTCGCGTTTAGCTCCCCTGTTTTATTTTTGATATGTTCCTAGAGAAAACTAAGTTGAAAGATGTTAATAGCAATGATGCGGATTGGATCCGTGATCTGAGGTTTATCCTCATTGTTGCACAGAAGAATTATGTCTTTGATGCACCGCTAGGTGACAAACCTATTGCAGGAGCAGATGCAGATGTTATGAACATTTGGCTAGCTCAATATGATGACTACTTGATAGTTTAGTGCACCATGCTTAAACAGCTTAGAATCGGGACTTCAAAGACGTTTTGAACGTCATGGACCATATGAGATGTTCCAGGAGTTGAAGTTAATATTTCAAGCAAATACCCGAGTTGAGAGATATGAAGTCTCCAACAAGTTCTATAGCTAAAAGATGGAGGAGAATAGCTCAAGCAGTGAGCATGTGCTCAGATTGTCTGGGTACTACAATTGCTTGAATCAAGTGGGAGTTAATCTTCCAGATAAAATAGTGATTGACAGAATTCTCTAGTCACCATCACCAAGTTAGTAGAACTTCGTGATGAACTATGATATGCAAGGGATAACTAAAACGATTCCCAAGCTCTTCGTAATGCTGAAATCAACGAAGGTAGAAATCAAGAAAAATATCAAGTGTTGATGGTAGACAAGACCACTAGTTTCAAGAAAAGGGAAAATGGAAGAAGGGGAACTTCAAGAAGAACGGCAAGCAAGTTGCTGCTCAAGTGAAGAAGCCCAAGTCTGGTCCTAAGCCTGAGACTAAGTGCTTCTACTGCAAAGGGATTGGTCACTGGAAGCGGAACTGCCCCAAGTATTTGGCGGATAAGAAGGATGGCAAAGTGAACAAAGGTATATTTGATATACAGATTATTGATGTGTATTTTACTAGTGTTCGTAGCAACCCCTCGGTATTTGATACTGGTTCATTTGCTAAGAGTAGTAACTCGAAACGGGAGTTGCAGAATGAATAGAGACTAGTTAAGGGTGAAGTGACGATGTGTGTTGGAAGTAGTTCCAAGATTGATATGATCATCATCGCACACTCCCTATACTTTCGGGATTACTATTGAACCTAAATAAGTGTTATTTGGTGTTTGTATTGAGCATGAATATGATTTGATCATGTTTATTGCAATATGGTTATTCATTTAAGTAAGAGAATAAATTGTTGTTCTGTTTACATATATGGTTACACACCCAATGAAAATGGTTTGTTGGATCTCGATCATAGTGATACACATATTCATGATATTGAAACCAAAATATGCAAAGTTAATAATGATAGTGCAACTTATTTGTGGCTCTGCCGTTTAGGTCATATTGGAGTAAAGCACATGAAGAAAATCCATGCTGATGGGCTTTTGGAATCACTTGATTATGAATCAGTTGATGCTTGCGAACCATGCCTCATGGGCAAGATGACTAAGACTCCGTTCTCCGGAACAATGGAGCAAGCAACAGATTTGTTGGAAATCATACATATTGATGTATGTGGTCCGATGAATATTGAGGCTCGCGGCAGGTATCATTATTTTCTGATCTTCATAGATGATTTGAGCAGATATGAGTATATCTACTTGATGAAACACAAGTCTGAAACATTTGAAAAGTTCAAAGAATTTCAGAGTGAAGTGGAGAATCATCGTAACAAAATAAAAGTTTCTACGATATGATCATAGAAGTAAAATATTTGAGTTACGAGTTTGGCCTTCATTCAAAAACAATGTGAAATAGTTTCACTACTCACGCCACCTGGAACACCACAGTGTAATGGTGTGTCCGAACGTCATAACCGTACTTTATTAGATATGGTGCGATCTATGATGTCTCTTACCGATCTACCACTATCGTTTTGGGGTTATGCATTAGAGATAGCTGCATTCACGTTAAATAGGGCACCATCTAAATCCGTTGAGACGACACCGTATGAAGTATGGTTTGGCAAGAAACCTAAGCTGTCGTTTCTTAAAGTTTGAGGTTGCAATGCTTATGTGAAAAAGTTTCAACCTGATAAGCTCAAACCCAAATCGGAGAAGTACGTCTTAATAGGATATCCAAAAGAAAATGTTGGGTACACCTTCTATCACAGATCCGAAGGCAAGTTATTCGTTGCTTTGAATGGATCCTTTCTAGAGAAGGAGTTTCTCTCGAAAGAAGTGAGTGGGAGGAAAGTAGAACTTGATGAGGTAACTATACCTGCTCCCTTATTGGAAAGTAGTTCATCACAGAAATCTGTTCCTGTGACTACTACACCGATTAGTGAGGAAGCTAATGATGATGATCATGTAACTTCAGATCAAGTTACTACCGAACCTCGTAGGTAAACCAGAGTGAGATCCGCACCAGAGTGGTACGGTAATCCTGTTCTAGAGGTCATGTTACTTGACCATGACGAGCCTACGAACTATGAGGAAGCGATGATGAGCCCAGATTCCGCGAAATGGCTTGAGGCCATGAAATCTGAGATGAGATCCATGTATGAGAACAAAGTATGGACTTTGATTGACTTGCCAAATGATCGGTGAGCCATTGAGATTAAATGGATCTTCAAGAGGAAGACGGACGCTGATAGTAGTGTTACTATCTACAAAGCTAGAATTGTCGCAAAAAGGTTTTCGACAAGTTCAAGGTGTTGACAACGATGAGAGTTTTTCACTCATATCTATGCTTAAGTCTGTCCGAATCATGTTAGCAATTGCCGCATTTTATGAAATCTGGCAAATGGATAAACAAAACTGCATTCCTTAATGGATTTATTAAAGAAGAGTTGTATATGATGCAACCAGAAGGTTTTGTCAATCCTAAAGGTACTAACAAAATATGCAAGCTCCAGCGATCCATCTATGGACTGGTGCAAGCATCTCGGAGTTGGAATGTATGCTTTGATAAGTTGATCAAACATATAGTTTTATACATACTTGCGGTGAAGCCTGTATTTACAAGAAAGTGAGTGGGAGCACTACATCATTTTTGATAAGTATATGTGAAAGACATATTGTTGATCGGAGATAATGTAGAATTATTCTGCAAAGCATAAAGGAATATTTGAAAGGAGTTTTTCAAAGAAAGACCTCAGTGAAGCTGCTTACATATTGAGCATCAAGATCTATAGAGATAGATCAAGATGCTTGATAAGTTTTTTCAATGAATACATACCTTGACAAGATTTTGAAGTAGTTCAAAATAGAACAGTCAAAGAAGAAGTTATTGCCTGTGTTACAAGGTGTGAAGTTGAGTAAGACTCAAAACCCGACCACGACAGAAGATAGAGAGAGAATGAAAGTCATTCCCTATGCCTCAGCCATAGGTTCTATAAAGTATGCCATGCTGTGTACCAGACCTATTGTACACCCTGTCCTGAGTTTGGCAAAGGAGTACAATAGTGATCTAGGAGTAGATCACTGGACATTGGTCAAAATTATCCTTAGTGGAATCAGGATATGTTTCTCGATTATGGAAGTGACAAAAGGTTCGTCGTAAAGGGTTACGTCGATGCAAATTTTGACACTGATCCAGATGACCCTAAATCTCAATCTGGATACATATTGAAAGTGGGAGCAATTAGCTAGAGTAGCTCTGTGTAGAGCATTGTTGACATAGAAATTTGCAAAATACTTACGGATCTGAATGTGGCAGACCCGTTGACTAAAATTCTCTCACAAGCAAAACATGATCACACCTCAGTACTCTTTGGGTGTTAATCACATAGCGATGTGAACTAGATTATTGACTCTAGTAAACCCTTTGGGTGTTGGTCACATGTCGATGTGAACTATGGGTGTTAATCACATGGCGATGTGAACTAGATTATTGACTCTAGTGCAAGTGGGAGACTGAAGGAAATATGCCCTAGAGGCAATAATAAAGTTATTATTTATTTCCTTATATCATGATAAATGTTTATTATTCATGCTAGAATTGTATTAACCGGAAACATAATACTTGTGTGAATACATAGACAAACTAAACATCACTAGTATGCCTCTACTTGACTAGCTCGTTAATCAAAGATGGTTATGTTTCCTAACCATAGACATGTGTTGTCATTTGACTAACGGGATCACATCATTAGGAGAATGATGTGATTGACATGACCCATTCCATTAGCTTAGCACCCGATCGTTTAGTATGTTGCTATTGCTTTCTTCATGACTTATACATGTTCCTGTGACTATGCGATTATGCAACTCCCATTTGCCGGAGGAACACTTTGTGTGCTACCAAACGTCACAACATAACTGGGTTATTATAAAGGTGCTCTACAGGTGTCTCCAAAGGTATATGTTGGGTTGGCGTATTTCGAGATTAGGATTTGTCACTCCGATTGTCGGAGAGGTATCTCTGGGCCCTCTCGGTAATGCACATCACTTAAGCCTTGCAAGCAATGAAACTAATAAGTTAGTTGCAAGATGATGTATTACAGAACGAGTAAAGAGACTTGCCAGTAACGAGATTGAACTAGGTATTGAGATACCGACGATCGAATCTCGGGCAAGTAACATACCGATGACAAAGGGAACAAACGTATGTTGTTATGCGGTCTGACCGATAAAGATCTTCATAGAATATGTAGGAGCCAATATGAGCATCCAGGTTCCGCTATTGGTTATTGATCGGAGACGTGTCTCGGTCATGTCTACATTGTTCTCGAACCCGTAGGGTCCGCATGCTTAACGTTACGATGACAGTTTCATTATGAGTTTATATATTTTGATGTACCTAAGGTTGTTCGGAGTCTCGGATGTGATCACGGACTTGACGAGGAGCCTCGAAATGGTCGAGACATAAAGATCGATATATTGGATGACTATATTTGGACACCGGAAAGGTTCCGGGTGAGATTGGGACAATACCAGATCACCGGGAGGTTATCGGAACCCCCCGGGAGGTATATGGGCCTTATTGGGCCTTAGTGGAAAGGAGGGGAAAGGAGCAAGGGAGGGGGCACACCCCCCAAGCCCAATCCGAATTAGGAGGGGGGCCGGCTCCCCCTTTCGTTCCTCCCTCCTTCCTCTTCCTTCCCTCTCCTACTCCTAATAGGAAAAAGGGGAGTCCTACTCCCTGTGGGAGTTGGACTCCCCCTTAGGGCGCGCCACCCTCCTTGGCGGGCCCCCTCCTCCACTCCTTTATATACGGGGGCAGGGGGCACCCCAGAGACACAACAGTTGACCATTGATCTCTTAGCCGTGTGCGGTGCCGCCCTCCACCATAGTCCTCGATAATATTGTAGCAGTGCTTAGGCGAAGCCCTGTGATGGTAAAACATCAAGATCGTCACCACGCCGTCGTGCTGACGGAACTCATCCCCGACACTTTGCTGGATTGGAGTCCGGGGATCGTCATCGAGCTGAACGTGTGCTAGAACTCGGAGGTGCCGTAGTTTCGGTGCTTGATCGGTCGGGCCGTGAAGACGTACGACTACATCAACCGCGTTGTGCTAACGCTTCTGCTTCCGGTCTACGAGGGTACGTAGACAACACTCTCCCCTCTCGTTGCTATGCATCACCATGATCTTGCGTGTGCGTAGGATTTTTTTTGAAATTACTACGTTCCCCAACAAGAGGGTGACGACGATAATGGGAAGAATCCAGTTGAGGATAAATCTCCTGAGACACAAACAAAGTGCCGACGTTAGCGGCGCCGCTCTAAACCATGCCGTGGAAAAGACAGCAATACCGGCACCGGAGACGACAATACTCCGGACAACACCGACGACCAAGAAGACCCCGTCGAGCCAACCTCCAAACAAGACGACCGGGAAGATGGGCAGTTTAGCCCTGATGAACACACAGTTCATGAAGACTCAGAGGACAGTAATTATTTACCACCCTCCGAAGATGAGGCGAGCCTCGGCGACAAAGACTTTATCGTGCCCGAGGAACCTCTCGAACAGGAGCGCTTCAAGCACTGGCTCATAGCTACCACAAGGAGCCTGAAGAAAAAGCAGCATCAGCTTCCAGCTGACCAAGATCTGCTCAATGATAGATGGACTAATGTCCTGGCAGCCGAGGAACACGGCCTCGGGTGCCCAACCAAGAGTTACCTGAAGCGCAAGCTGCTACCTCAATTCGACGACTAGGTGCTAGACACTACAAAAAAAAGACACATCCGTGACATTTTGGGCCGAACGAAATTTTTTTCTGTCATACATATGACACTTCTATGACGATAATTGTGACAAAACCCGGTATCATCATAGATGTGGTGAGATCCTACTTCTATGACAAAAAATCATGACAGAAAATGGGCTTTTCGTCCTGGGCGGGCCGGAGACGCAACTGCATGACATTCTTTGGGCCGTCCATGATGAAAAAAAACCGTGGTAGAAGCGAGGGGAAGGAAAATTTTGGGGAGTTCCCGGTTACGGTGGGAGGTCAGGGGCCGAGCGATGCGTGTTTCTCTCGTACACGTACGCGCGTGTGTGTGAGGCGTTGGCTCTAACTGAACCTGAGCGAGGCGTTGGGCTCTAACTGAACCCGAGCGATTGCACTGCAGGCTACGCGTTACTGAACCCGAGCGATCGATCAATGGCTGTTAACTGAACCCGATCGAGCGATTCCTTCGCTACTGCTGCTAACTGAAGCCGATCGATGCTGCCTCTGGGATGAACAGTGAGCGTTGCGGGGGGTTTGGACGAACAGTGAGCGGTGGCGTTGCCTCTGGATGAACATGACCCCGTGGTGTGGTGGAGGGCTGGATGAACAGTAGACGGTCGAGGGGTGCCCGTGGAGGGGTGGTTGAACAGGACCCCGTGGTGTGGAGGGCTGGATGAACAGTAGACGATGGAGGGGTGCCCGTGGAAGGGTGGTTGAACAGTAGCCAATGGAGTAGCGCGCGGTGGAGGCTGGATGAACAGGAGCCCGTGGGGGCTGGAGGAGGTCGACGGTGGAGATGAACAGTATCTCGTGGAGTCCCGTTTTGCGGTATGCCACACCCCTCCGATGAACAGGACCCCCGTTTCGATCGTAGCGCTCCAACACAAGTCCGTTTCATTCGTTTTGCGGTACGCCACACCCCTCCCGATCAACAGGACCCCCGTTTTGACCGTAGGAGGTCCATTTCCTCCGTTTTGCGGTACGCCAGACCCCTCCCGATCAATAGGACCCTGTTCTGAACGTAGGAGGTCCGTTTCCTCCGTTGTGCGGTACGTCAGGCCTCGTTTCCATCGCCTGTTCCGTCCAAGCCCTCCCGATGAACACGACCACGCATTCCGTTCCGACCCAGCCGGTTGGCTCCCACGCGTTCCATTGCCTCTCGATGAACACGACGCATTCCGTTGCCTCCCCATGAACACGACGCATTCCGTTGCCTCCCCATGAACACGACGATGACGCTGTTTATCCGTTCCGACCCAGCCATGTACACGAGCCTTGGTCGTACGTATGCGCGAGTAGGCGTTCGAGACCCCACCCGTATGAACACATATGTGGCCGTATTTTCTTTCTTGCACCCTGGCCGCTGTACGTACGTGTACATGCTACGTGCGCGCCTCTACTACGACACGTACGCGCCTCTACTACGACACGTGCGCGCCTCTACTACGACACATACGCGCCTCTACTACGACACATATGCGCCTCTACTACGACACGTTCGCGACCAGAATGACAACGCTACGTACGCTTCGACCAGGTGGGTCCCGACTGTCAGGAACTTCCTTGCGTGCGAAGATGTAGCTGGTGGGTCCCAACAATTAGGGGGGCGAATCGTTTTTTTTGCCCGGACGCACTTCCTTGCGTGCGAAGATGTAGCTGGTGGGTCCCAGCAGTTAGGGGGGCGAATCATTTTTTTTGCCCAGATGCACTTCCTTGCATGCGAAGATGTAGCTGGTGGGTCCCAGCAGTCAGGGGGAAACGTTTTTTTCACAAAATACGGTGGCCCGTCCGATGGGTCCCCGCTATCAGGTGGAGGAATCATTATTTTGCGCGTAATAAGGAGGCACTTCCTTGCTGCGGCTGTGGACCCAGCTGTCAGCCTCTCCACGTACAGTCCAGGTCCGATGGAAGTCGTTCCTTGACCATGTTGACCACGCCGCGCCGAGAGCACCACGGCGGTGGACGACGGCGAGGACTAGGAAGGGGACGACTCGGAGCCGGGGAAGACGCAGCAGTGGATGCCCACACGAAGAGGAGTACGAGGGTTCACTGGTTCGGCTGCGGTGTGAGGCTGCTGTCGCCGCAGAATAACAGGGGGTGTGGGTGAGTAGAGGGATGGCCTGGCCAGCTGTGGGAGTAGTAGGGGCGGTGAGGCCTCCGCGGCATCACAGCCGGCCACGGGAGGCAGGAGCATGCGGCACGACCGCCGCTGGTTTGGGCGGCTGGAGCAAGAAGACCAGAGGTTGAAGAAGCACTACGGCAGTTGGATGAACATCGTATGGTAACAGGAGCTAGAATCGTTCATATTGACTAAGTTGACAAAGCCCTCCGTCCCCGTCAACTTGGTAGGCCCACAAGTTAGCCTCCCACTATGCTGGGTTCTAGCTGGCAGGGGGAATATTCATTTTTTTTGTGCGTAACAAGGAGGCACTTCCTTGCGTGCGAAGATAGCTGGTGGGTCCAACATGTCAGCGGGGGGCACGTTATTTTCGCGAAATACAGAGGCCCTTCTAGTGGGTCCCAGATGTCAGGTGGAGGAATCATTATTTTGCACGTAATAAGGAGGCATTTCCTTGTGTGCGGCCATGGACCCAGTTGTCAGCCTCTCCATGCAGAGTCTACTTCCGATGGTGTTGTTTGTTGACCACGTTGACCACGCCGCGCCGAGCGCATCCAAGGTGGTGGACGACGGCGAGGCCCCGAACAGCAATGAGCCGGAGATGGGAAGACGCGGGAGTAGAGTCGCAGACGGAGAGGTGTACGAGGGTTAACTGGTTCTAGTGCGGTGTGGTTCGGAAGTCGGTGGAGAAGAACAGGAGGTGTGGAGGGATGGCCTGGCCAACGGTGGATTAGCGCTTCATAGCGAAGCGTGCTAAGCAGAGCTGCTAGCAGCAGGAGGCGGGAGGTGGTCCCGGCGGCGCTGGAGGAAGAAGATGAGAGATTGAAGATGGATGACGATTGTTGGATGTAAATCCAACGGCTAACATGTCAGAATCATTTGTTGAGTAAATTGACAACGACTTGCGTTGGCTTCGACCTATTGGCCCACATTTTAGCCTCCAGAAATGTGGCACGTATTAACCCATTTTTCAGAATTTATAGTCTTTTTTTGCGCGGTAGAATTTACAGTCAATTTGATCTTTTTTTTGAATTACAGCCATTAGCTGGGCTGGCTGAACAAATAATGTAGTGTCCATGCAGCCCATTTATTTTATTTCCTAAAAAATTACAGGCCATTTGCACTTTCTCGAAATACACAATTTTGTTGGGCTGATTCTAATTTTAATGTTGGGTTGGGCCAGCAATGTTATCAAAAAATAAAAAGGGGCTGAGCATTTTGTTATAAATATATTTAAATAATAAGTGATATTATTACATTCGTCCTTAAATCTTACCAAGCTTTTGTACACAATCACTAGGATTTTTGTGCCAAAACAATCCAGGATTTTATTTGTTAAGAAATTATTTTTATAAGTTAATAAGATGTGGGATATTGTTTTCTTACATATGTAAGTATCTGTTAAATATATGATGACAATAAAAATAATATATAATAACATATAAAATATATTTTTAGAAAAACAGGGAGCATCTCCCCGGTTCCATTGCTGAGAACGAAACCACAACATATTCTGATCCAGCAGCTCAAAGAGCAGTTTGAAAGCAAAGGTAGCAAAGCTACAAACTAGGGGGGGTGGATGAACAAGTTCTCTGAATAACACAAATCACCCGAGCGGTGCCAAAGGCAGAGCGGATAGAGCACTCAAATGACACAAGAAGGGTCCAGCGAAGCCTTCATGGTCTTCAGCCGAGGGGCCGTGTGAGCCTGCGGCGACCAGTAAGCAAGCGGAGACACCGGGATGGAAGGTGTAGCATGGTGGATGTCCCTCTTTTTCGGCGACAGGTGCCCATCATCTTCATCAGAGATCTTGAGACGAGCCCACGGGTCCAGCCCCAGAGCAGGTCGAGCCTTGTTCAGCCATAAGTCATCGCCAACGGTTTCTGGAGGGATCTTGTTAGGGTTTCCACGAAGCTCATCAACTTGTCCTTGTCCGATCCGGAGGAGAGAATTTCCCAGTTCCTCACCATGTTCCTGATCAACCTCAAGGCCTGCGGAATGGAAATCCAGGAGGTGTTACTGAAAATCATAGCATTTCTATATTTCCAGAGGCACCAAAGGACAGCTGAGCTAACAATATTTAAAACTGAACAGTTTTTGATAGCAATCCAGAATCTGGCGACAGATTCGAAGGATGAGCCAATCTGACTAGAGAAATATTCCTCAATGTGGGCCCAGAGATGTTTAGCAACTATACATTCAAAAAATAGGTGAGAACAAGACTCTTGTTCCAAGCAGTAAACACAATCAAGGGGTTTGATGATGTGTCTCTTCCTAAGGTTATCCCTAGTCATCAATTTGTTTTTGGAGAGAAGCCAGAGAAATACATGAATTTTAGGGGGAACTCTCAATTTCCAGACAACAGGGATAAACATGGGTTGAACCCCTCTAAAGTTGATAACATGATAGAGGGAGCTGGAGGAATACTTCCCCTTATTGTCCAGCTGCCAAATCAGGGCATCCGGCTCGGCAGTAAAGGTAATGCTTTTGGTAATTTCCTCCAGCTGGAACCATTGTTCCATGAGACTATCACTAAAGTTCCTTCTAAAAGAGAGTTTTAGGCATTGACCGTCCCAAACTTTATTGACACTTTTGTTAAGCTCAATGCAGACAGAGTAAATAGGCCAAAATTGGACTGCTAGGGGGGATGTGCCAAACCAAATATCTTCTCAGAACCTAGTTCTGCTCCCATCCCCTATGTTCCATCTGTAGCCAAATTTCATAGCATGCATAGTAGATTTTAATCCTTTCCAGAATCTAGAGGTCTTAGGATTGGAGGAAGGGACAAAAATATTAGGTTCATTTCCTAGGTATTTATGGGCAATAAGAAGCTTCCAGGGTTTCAGGTCTTCCTCATAGAATGTTTTAATCCAAGACCCTAGAAGACAGATGATTCTTGGAGGTTAGGTATGCCTAGGCCTCCAAAATCTTTTTTCATAGAAACTAGGGCCCAATTAGCAAGGTGTAGCTTCCTGTTTCCCTCAAAATCATTCCACAAGCAATGAGACATATGAGAATTGATGAGGTTCACTGCCCATTTAGGGAACTTGAAGAAGGAGAGGAGATACACTAGAATGCTAGCCAAACAAGCTTGTATGAGGATCAATCTACCTCTGTAGGAGAGAAGTTTGCCCCTCCACCCAGCAATCCTTTTAATGATTTTATCCAGAAGGGGTTGGATATCCTCTCTCCTCATTTTATCATAGTGGAGAAGGATACCTAGGTACTTAATGGGGAAGTTACCTTTATTACAGACTAGAATAGAGAGGAAGTCAGCTAACTCCTGATCATCCATGTTGATAGGGATGAGTTCACTTTTAGAGTAGTTGATTCTCATGCCTGTGACTTGTTCAAAACAGGTTAGAACAGTTTCCAGATTGCTAGCATGTGTGGAGTCATTGTCTAAGAAAAGGATGGTATCATCTGCATATTGAAGGCAGATGATGCCACCAGGGCAAACCTCAAGATAGAGCCCTGCAATCAGACTATGATCAGCAGCTTTGCTCAACATTTTAGTAAGAACGTCTACTACTAAATTAAACAAAAGCGGGGAGATGGGGTCACCTTGCCTAAGGCCTTTACCAGCAAGGAAAAAATCACTTTCACAGTTATTTAACTTGACCCCAACAGACCCCCCATGAGTAAGTTGCTGGATCCAACTAGTCCATTTACCCCCAAAACCTCTATGCTCCAGGAGTTTCATAAGGAAATCAAGGTCAACTTTATCGAAGGCAGTCTAAACTAGAACTACCATCTAGAGAAAAATTCTCACAAACAGAGCCTTCAGATCTGTTTTGGTGAGGGTAAATAAAGGAAGAGCATTCAATGCCATCATTAAGAGAAGTAACATCTACACTAATCTTAGCAGCAATGGCATTGAAGGAAGGATCATTAAAGTTGGAGAAGGAAGTGTGTTTTATACCCTAGGGTTTTTGCACTTCCAGGTTCTGAACCTCTTTGAGCTGTTGAGCCTTTTCAATAATGGTTCTCTTATCGCCAGCTACCCTGGCACTGGTTCTGGTGGCTTGAACAGGACCCCATTTGGGAAGGTGCTTCTCCTTAGGAAGGGCAGGGAAGTCAGAGTTGTATTTTGAGTCCAAATTGTCTGGGAGTTCAGTTGTTTCAACAAGTGCCTCTTGATCCTCTTGTAGATCTACAGAACCTTCTAATTTCATCAGATCATCATCTTCCAGGAGCTCCATTTCCCTGAGGAGGTTGAATCCATCAATTTCATCAAGCACAGAATTCAAGATCTTTTTGTGGATGCTGAGTTGAGGAGTGTATGGAGAATCAGGAAGGTGTGTCTTGAGGACTGAAGTGGGTGTAGTTTCTCCAAGCATCTGATTGTGGCCAAAAGACTGTCCTCTGATGTTAGGGGCCCCAGAATTGGCAGCAGGCCCTTTATCTGATTCAGATCTAGAGCTCATGTTGGATTCAACATCTTCAGTACGATTGGTACCAGTTTCAGTTGCAGAGACATATGTACCAGCAGAGAGGTTGGTGGAGGTGCCAGTTTCAGTGGGGGTTAAGGACTCCACCTCAATGAGTAGCCTGTAGATTTTGTTCCCAACTCCAAAAAGCCGTTCAGCAGGGATTTTGGAGGGATTTTTACATAAGATTTTGACCCTAACAGTTTCATAGAATTATTTGAAATTATGCTGCCAATCCACATCCAGTAAGACCCCCAGAGTGGAAGTGATTTGATCCAGCATAGTCGAGTCACACCACTTGGGGGTTCAATTTCCTGATCTTGATCCAAGTTTCCTGGAGGTCCTCTTCAGCCTCAATCCAGCCTTTCCGGACTTCAACATTGACTACAACATTGTCTTTTTTGAGACCAAAATAGGGGTATCCAGCAACTTGAACTACATCTATTTCAGGAGGGAATTTGACCAAGAATGTCCACTCATCTAGGGCATTGATTGGCCAGGGCCAGTTCGTTTTGTAAATGTCTGCAAACTCAGTGGCAAGTTCCTGCTTGGTCACTTCACCAGCTTCTACCAGAACAATCCCCACATTCTTCAGGGAGCCATGATACTGAGCATTTTCATCAGGTGGGTCTATGTGGTAGAGCCCTAATCCTGGAGTAGCACTTCCAACATATCTAGCAGAACTGTGGGTTTTCCTTCGGATAGGGCAATTCTCAACTTTATGGGTAACCATTTTGCAGATAAAACAACTCTTGGGCTTGACGCATTTATCCAAATGATGCCATGGTTCCCCACAGTTGTAGCAGATCACCTCAGAGTATGCCATAAGGCCCAAAGCAGGGGCATGAGCAGTTTTCTGGATGTCCTGTCTCTTCTTTTGCTGATTCTTGCCTTGAGATTTCCCACTGATCTGAGAGTCAGAACCACCAGCAGATTGATCTTGGGCAATTACAAGAGCCTGCCCAGATTGTGCCCCCATTTGGGGCGGAGGTGGGCCGTACCACTGCCCAACCGGCGCTCCCCCCATTGTGATAGGGGAAATTCATCGGAGTTCCTGGTTCCTTATCATCCTCCAGCCAGATGTTGTCTCTCAGGAAGCAGAAATAACCACCAGACAGCTCAATTGAAGCAGATTGCAAGCCTAATTTCAATCTTCTATAGGTTTGGGGGAGAGGTAAGGTAGGGGATCCACCTACTCCGGCTCCGGTGGCGTGCTGGTGGGCATGAGTCCAATCAAGTATTCCCATCTCGCAGCACGACGTGGATCTCCTGAATTCACTTCTCCTTTCTCCCATCGAACGAACGCAATCAGCGGCTCCCTGGGGTGGGGCATCCTGTGCTTCTCCGAGAAATCTCCTTCGAAGTAGATCCGCAGGGCTAGATTCAGCGGCTCCCAATCCACATGATCCTTGCACATCCGAGCATACCTGCGCGAGTGAGAGAACGGATTCGGTCCCTCCTCGGCTTCCTCCCTCGCAGCTTCCTCCTCCGCTTCCCTCCATTCGCGCGTGCACTGGGTCCAGGAGAGAGCGTCATCGCGGATCCGCATCGCCCGCTCCCTCCATCTCCTCCCTCGAGTCTCCCGCAGCACTGCCGGCGCGACGGAGTTGAGAGGCTGGAGCATCCGCCGGAAGGCTTTGTAGACATGTGGGAGATGCATCTTGTACATCTGCCTATCTTCCAGCCATTCCCTCGTGGATATGGCAGGAGTCTCCAAGGGGCGCGCGAGCGGACTTGCTAAGGGGGGCAGGCGCGCCCGGAGTCAAGAGGCGGGGGGTGGCGGCGAGATTTATGGCGGCGGCGAGGGTGGAGGTGGTTGTAACGCCCTCGATGCGGCTATATCTCCCATGTGTCGAAGCACGACTTAGAGGCATAACCACATTGAAAGCAATGTCACAAGTGAGGTAATCTTCACACAACCCATGTAGATAAGTAAAGGGAAAAAAATACATAGTTGGCTTACAATCGCCACTTCACACAAAACATGAATAAAGCATTACAACATCCAAATACAATCAAGGTCCGACTACGGAACCAAAATAAAAGAAGAACCCCAAATGTGACAAGGTCCCCGATCGACCCCAACTGGGCTCCACTACTGATCAACTAGAACGAAACAACACAAAGGACAAGATCTTCATCGAGCTACTCCTTGAGCTTGGTTGCGTCACCTGCTCTGTAACATCGGCACCTGCAAACTGGTTTTGGAAGTATCTGTGAGTCACGGGGACTCAGCAATCTCACACCCTCGCGATCAAGACTATTTAAGCTTATAGGAAGGTTAAAAGGTATGAGGTGGGCTGCAGCAAGCGACTAGCATATATGGTGGCAAAACATACGCAAATGAGAGCGAGAAGAGAAGGCAAAGCACGATCGAGAAACTATGATCAAGAAGTGATCCTAGAACAACCTACATCAAGCATAACTCCAACACCGTGTTCACTTCCCGGACTCCGCCGGAAAGAGACCATCACGGTTACACACGCGGTTGATGCATTTTAATTAAGTTAAGGTTCAAGTTATCTACAACCGGACATTAACAAATTCCCATCTGCCCATAACCGCGGGCACGACTTTCGAAAGTTCAAAACCCTGCAGGGGTGTCCCAACTTAGCCCATGACAAGCTCTCACAGTCAATGAAGGATATTCCTTCTAGCGGGAAGACCCGATCAGACTCGGAATCCCGGTTACAAGACATTTCAACAATGGTAAAACAAGTCCAGCAACACCGCCCGAATGTGCCATCAAATCCCGATAGGAGCTGCACATATCTCGTTCTCAGGGCACACTCAAATGAGACATCCTACGAGTAAAACCAAACCTCAAGTTGCCCCGAGGAGGCCCCGCAGTCTGCTCGGTCGGACCAACACTCAGAGGAGCACTGGCCCCCGGGGGGGTGGGGGGGGGGGGTTAAAATAACGATGACCCTTGGGCGCGCGACCCAGAAGGGAAAAGAAAAGGCTAGGTGGCGAATGGTAAAACCAATGTTGGGCATTGCTGGAAGAGTTTTATTCAAGGCGAACTGTCAAGGGGTTCCCATTATTATCCAACCGCGTAAGGAACGCAAAATCCGGGAACATAACACTGATATGATGGAAACTAGGGCGGCAAGAGTGGAACAAAATACCAGGCATAAGGCCGAGCCTTCCACCCTTTACCAAGTATATAGATGCATTAATTAAATAAGAGATATTGTGATATCCCAACAAGCAAAACAATGTTCCAACAAGGAACGATCTCCATGTTCCAACAGGGAACAAACTTCAATCTTCACCTGCAACTAACAACACTATAAGAGGGGCTGAGCAAAGCGGTAACATAACCAAACAACGGTTTGCTAGGACAAGGTGGGTTAGAGGCTCATGGCAATATGGGAGGCAATGATAAGCGAGTGGTAGGTATCATAGCATAGGCATAGCAAAAGAGCAAGCAACTAGCAAGCAAAGATAGAAGTGATTTCGAGGGTATGGTCATCTTGCCTGAGATCCCGCAAAGAAGAAGAACGAGTCCATGAAGAAGACAAACGGACGTAGATGAACGGATCCTCACAACACGACGTTATCGGAACCAACCCGAAGAAGCAACACCGGAAAAGGAGCAAACAACATAGTAAACAACCAACACATGAACATGGCATGATGCACAATCAAGTATGATGCATGTCCGGTTTAATGAAGCATGGCATGGCAATATGCACAAACAATACTACAAATTAAGTGGAGCTCAATATGCAACTCCGTTGCATATTGACGAAACACCACGTGACTTATTTGGTTTGAACTTGTTTATGTACCCAACAATATTAAATGTTGTTAAACATGGCAAGAGGGTGAAACATAATAAAACTACCTATCTAGGCAAGCTTAAATGAGGCCGAAAGCAACGAACAACAATTCCGGTAAATCCTCATATGCATATATTAGGTTTGGTACAGTTCTGCCCTAAACACAATTTTAGAGTTTTTAAACATGCAAAGTAAAGCCACCATGTTAAACTAGACATTTTTCTACCCCATTTACATATAAAGTTTGTTACAAACCGAGTTACGGTTATTTAGTTATGAAATAAATCATTTTAGCAAGTTATTAAGCAAATTTAAACAAACAACATTTTAAACATGTTAAACATGGATGAGAGTGACATATTATGAAACTAGATGAATTTCTAAGCAAGTTTCATATATAAATTGTTTTAATCCGATGCACGGTTGGTGAGTTACTAAATGCATGAAGTGCAAGGGCTTTTCTGTAAATCTGCGTTCTCGGGAAAATTAGCTAAAACGTTCTGTGGAAAAAAAACACATCTCGGGCCAAAACTGCAGTCTGGCCCAACGGTAGAAATAAAACAAAGGAGGGGCTCTGTGGGTGGCCTCACCCATGGGCTTCGGCCCGGTCAAAGGAGCAGGCTGCAGAGGGGTGCTGGCGCGCCAGGCCTTGCGCAAGGAGGCCCAGGCGCGGGCGACGTGGAGGTCCATCGGGAGCCGAAGCTGGCCGAGGCGAGGCCGGCCTAGGCGAAAGGAGGCAGGGCGTTGCTGTAACTGGGCTTCGCGCGAAGGAGGGAGCTGGGCCTCGTAGGCAGATCGAGCGGAGGCAAGGCGAGGTCCACGCAAGGCAGGGACACGGGCTTCAGGTCGGGGTGCTGGTCTCCCTCGAGAAGAAAACACAGCAGTAGGAGGAAGGAAGCGGTGGCGCGACGAAGCTCCAGCGACGACGGGTCCGGTGACGCTGGTGAGGCTGGGAACGATTCGCAGGGCCCCGGATCCGGTGGATCCCGGCCGGATCTGGCGAAGACGGGGTCAACAGCGAACTCCCTGGGTGGCGGCTACGGGCACCTGAGAGAGAGAGAGAGAGAGAGAGTACTTAAAGATAGAGACGACGGGAGGAGGAGAACGAAGGGAGGGAGAGGGACGAGGCCGGTCCTGGCGGCTCATGGTGACGAAGACGAGATGCTGTTGCGCGAGCAGAGGAAGAGCTCGACAGGGGCTCGGGCGCTCGCTCGTGGCTGTCTTTGGGAGTAGGGAAGGAAGGTGCGAGGAGGCGTGGGCGCGGAGGAGCTCGACTCCTCTGGATTGAACAGGGAGGTGGAGGCGCTCGATGGATCGGGAGGAGCTGGTGCAGTGGGATTGGTTCGATGGGACAACAAGGAGGAGACCTGGGGAGGTTTGTGGTTGGCTGTGGGTGAGATCCCGATGGGGATTTGGGGAATAAGTGTGGCGGCGGCAGTAGGGACAAGCGCCTAGAAGTTAGGGTTTGGTCTAGATTTAGACTAGAGAGTATATATATATATATATATATATATATATATATATATATATATATATATATATATATATATAAAGAAAGAGGGAGACATTTAGGGACTAATCCATCCCTACGATCGTAATCGGAGGGTCGGGAAAAAATAGACTAGGAAGTCCAATTAACAAAAGTGTGACGTTTTGTAGATGTTTGGGGATGATCTGGACACAACAGCGACGAAAGTCCGGTTCGGGTCCGGGGCAGCTTTCGGACGCGCGCGAGGAGGGCCGCGGGCTGAAAAGAGAGGTTAGGTTGGACCTGACGGTAGGTAGTGGGCTGTGTAGACGATCTAGAGAGGAAAGAGAGGGAAAGCCCGGCAACAGTTTTCGGAGACTGAAAACATCCGATGTTAGACCGGCTATACTGCCGCTATAATTATCCGTTGGGGCGTCAAACGGACTCCGAACACGATGAAACTTGGCAGGCGGCCTACCTATAACATGAAAACACCACATGCCAACTTTCATCCCATTCCGAGAACATTTTCCGGCCACTTATAAAATAATATTTCGGACATGCCGCGGGCGCGTGCAAGTGTGTCTGGGCTCAGAACGGACAACGGAGAGAACCGGAAGACCCGGACGGATGTAGGTTTTGAAACATGATGATGCAATGCACATGATGACATGACACGATGCAACACGCAAGAAAATGACATGGCAACGACGACGAATAACTGGAAGACACCTGGCGCATCGGTCTCGGGGCGTTACAACACTCCACCACTACGAGAGGATCTCGTCCCGAGATCTAGAATGGCACCGGAGGGCAAACGGAAGAGAAAGAGAAGAGGTAAAATTAAGTTGCTTCTTTGACAAACGAGTGAGACCAAAGAACCTTGAAAAGGTTAAGCCAACTCGAGAAAATATTACAATGGAGATACGTGAAGTTGAAAACACTCCATTAGAAAAAATGAACAAGGAAGAACAACTTCGGGCAGAACTTCGATTGAAAAGGGAAGGGATTGAATAAGAACTTGATAAGATGAGAAGATACTTGAGCAAAAAGGGCACAACACTCCGGTTAAATGGATAGGCATGAAAAGAGCATGATCTTTGACAAAATGAGATGATTGGTTGAAAAGAGCAACAACACAATGCCTCCGGAACGATAGAATAGAATATAGATAATTGAAATAAAAGAATGGAGAAGAAAATGCCAACTTCTGCCACAAAAGAACTTGAAAAGGTATCCTTAGGGGAAGGGTCGAACGGAGTTGTTGGAAACACAACAACGAAAAGATAAGCTTGATATGGTCTTATGGAATACAGCTCAAAATATGAGGTGACAACCTGCCACTCACGGCAAAAGAATTTGATTGATAAGAACAAGGAGACAAGAAACTTATTTCACCGGGAGGATAAATGAAGAACTTGGATCATTTAAGCACCATAAATAGCAACAATCCTTGGGGAAAGCTTCAGGTGAAATATAACCCAAGAATACTTCAATGAAGAGATTGATGGATTTAAGATATCTCATTCTTGATAACTTGTGAATCGTGAAACATGAAGGAAAAATTATCGAAAATGACATAACACCACCACAAAAGATAAGATAGAAAGAATTGCACTCCGGATTGCAAGATGAAGAATGCTTGAGCTCCTTAGAAAAGAATCTCGATGAACACTTCGAGAAGGAAATAAATCCTTGATGAACTATCATGTAGAACCTCCATGAAGAACTCCAGTAACAAAAGAATAACAAAATAAAGAGAAGTCGGAAACACAAGGTGAAGACTTGCAATGATTTAGATGAAGCTTTTCGACGAGATAGAGTGGAAACTTGGAACTCTGGAAAAGAAAGATGGACAACTTGAATCGAGAATTTGAAGAACCTCCGGAATAAGGAATAATCATTAGGATGAAACAAGAATAAGAATTACATTATGCTTGTCCTTCATCAATTAAATTGATGACAATCAACGTATTTGACATATTACTTATTCTCGTAGAAAAGATTAAGAGAGATATAACATAAACTTGAGAATGTCTTCAACGAATCGCCGATAGGATTGGACATCGAATAAATTGATAAATAAGAGAACTCTTGAATGAACCACCGTTAGAATTAAAATGACCAAAGGAAAGACAGAGGAACACCGGGAAGAATTATGAAATGAACGAGGATACTTTAGAGAATTTAGATACAAGTGAACGAAGGGATCACGAACTGATTAGAGAATATTGAATGATGCACCGGTAAGATTTGGAGAATGATAGCTGAAAGGCTGAGAACGAATAACTTTGAGATGATGGGCTCTGGATAATCAAACTGAAAAGACTCCTGAATTGCTCCGGAAGGGTGAAAAGAATTCTCACAACCAAAAATAATTATGAGAGAATGGCATAAAGCTAGAATCACGAATCTTGAAGAGAAAAGAGCAAGATTGAAAGCAGAATCTTCTTCGGTCTTCCAAAATCTGAGAATGACAATGAGAAACACCACTAAATTGTTGAGATACTCCGGGATGAAAAATTAGAAAGGTTGAACCAACGATGAAAGAAAAGAATGATCTTGGAGAAAAGCATTTGACTGATGATAACTCATTCTTACGTTAAACTTTGAAATGAATTTGAGAATAACTCCGGAAGAATAAGAAGAGTCAGGTAAGATCCTGGAAAAAAACCTGTGGGTTAGGGTCCACTCAAAAGATACATCATTGAACGATTTAAAAGAAAGATTGCACCAGTTGAATTAAATGGCTTGAATTGAAATAACAACCTCGAAATAGGTTGGACGGATCTTGAATGACAAGACAAGCCTATTGAGATATCTTGAGCACTCCGGAACAATAGAATAGCAAGCGGGGAAGATTAAGAGGTGCACCGGCATAAGAACATATTTGAAACGAGGAAAAGGATGTGATCGACACCAAAAGCTTGAATTGAATCCACCGGAGAAGAAGAGAATGGAGAATATTGAACTAGTAGAGCATCTACATGAGAACCACCGGGTAAGAACATTAACGAAAAGGAATGGAGAAAATTCACATGAATAAAATGGATACTTGATTAAGAAATCTGAGTCCTCGAAGAAACAAGGGTGGGAGGGAGGGAAAAACAAAGGCAACATGGAGACAGATGAAAACAAACACCGTTGAGAAGAAATGGTAATTGATCTTGCTGATGTTGAAATGATCGGATCCACTTGAAGAGAGACACGTCGGTTGAAAAAGGATTGACATGTCAATCCCGATTATCATGAAGGATTGGTGTTCACATTGGAGTATGAGAACACCGCTTAGGAAAAGTATGGAATCAACATTTGACTTCGAAGCAACTCGAATACCATAACTCAAAACAAAACAAAGGATTGACTTGCAGAATAAGCCGGAACAAACATATGATAGAGATTTCGTCCGAAATTTTCATGGTGGGGCCTACACGGGCTCGATCGTACAACACCATCATGTACAAGGCAGTGCACATGACATACGAAGCGTCCCCGAGTTGGCATAGCCAAGGACTCTTTAAGACACAACGAGACCACTGTAAAAGCAACCATGAATAGGCGGACCACTAGACGTCGAACCCCAATTTCATATCATACATCTATTGGAAAGATATTCTAAGAGCTACTTGAATTCCCACCTATGAAACTCCCGAACCTTTCCGGTTATGCAATCAGGTGTTGGGGATACAGGGGAAGCATAATATCTCACCCAAAACTAGCAAATCCAACATCCAGTTGTATCCATCCTTCAACACATAACCAAGAAACCTTCGTAAATCATCTACCTCAACCTTCGAAAAGCATCTGTTATACGAGTTATGGCAATACTCCTGAACTCCCGCCCCAGTACTGGGTGGCGTCGAGGTTATCTCACCAACAACTGCATAAAAGAGATTTTTGATGTCGGCGAAACTAAACTCAGGTATTCCAGAACTGCAACGGTAAAATTGTGACGACAACACCTCGGAGCTCAACTCCCCGGGACACTGCCACAACCCCTAAATGACAGGAGGCACCAAGAACAATGTTCTCATCACAAATCGATCAAAATGATTCCAAGATACCCGCGTGATCCTAATTTTTTTAGTGAAATTTGAGAAGATAAGAGACAAAACTCTACGTCAGGATGCCTCACCAGAGCGACGAAGGGACTGGGGAGTAAAAAGAATTCCTAACTCTCCGATATATAATTCCTAAATGACTCAAAACATTTTTTCTAGACTCAACTCGTCAGCTAATTCGATCAAGCAGGGGGGGCTCCTAAGGTTGGGGAAGGCTCTGATTACCAACTTGTAACGCCCTCGATGCGGCTATATCTCCCACGTGTCGAAGCACGACTTAGAGGCATAACCGCATTGAAAGCAATGTCGCAAGTGAGGTAATCTTCACACAACCCATGTAGATAAGTAAAGGGAAAAAAATACATAGTTGGCTTACAATCGCCACTTCACACAAAACATGAATAAAGCATTACAACATCCAAATACAATCAAGGTCCGACTACGGAACCAAAATAAAAGAAGAACCCCAAATGTGACAAGGTCCCCGATCGACCCCAACTAGGCTCCACTACTAATCAACTAGAACGAAACAACACAAAGGACAAGATCTTCATCGAGCTCCTCCTTGAGCTTGGTTGCGTCACCTGCTCTATAACATCGGCACCTGCAAACTGGTTTTGGAAGTATCTATGAGTCATGGGGACTCAGCAATCTCACACCCTCGCGATCAAGACTATTTAAGCTTATAGGAAGGTTAAAAGGTATGAGGTGGGCTGCAGCAAGCGACTAGCATATATGGTGGCAAAACATACGCAAATGAGAGCGAGAAGAGAAGGCAAAGCACGATCGAGAAACTATGATCAAGAAGTGATCCTAGAACAACCTACGTCAAGCATAACTCGAACATCATGTTCACTTCCCGGACTCCGCCGGAAAGAGACCATCACGGTTACACACGCTGTTGATGCATTTTAATTAAGTTAAGGTTCAAGTTATCTACAACCGGACATTAACAAATTCCCATCTGCCCATAATCGCGGGCACGACTTTCAAAAGTTCAAAACCCTACAGGGGTGTCCCAACTTAGCCCATGACAAGCTCTCACGGTCAACGAAGGATATTCCTTCTAGCGGGAAGACCCGATCAGACTCGGAATCCCGGTTACAAGACATTTCAACAATGGTAAAACAAGTTCAGCAACACCGCCCGAATGTGCCGTCAAATCCCGATAGGAGCTGCACATATCTCGTTCTCAGGGCACACTCAGATGAGACATCCTACGAGTAAACCAAACCTCAAGTTGCCCCGAGGTGGCCCCGCAGTCTGCTCGGTCGGACCAACACTCAGAGGAGCACTGGCCCCGGGGGAGGGGGGTTAAAATAATGATGACCCTTGGGTGCGCGACCCCCAAGGGAAAAGAAAAGGCTAGGTGGCGAATGGTAAAACCAATGTTGGGCATTGCTGGAAGAGTTTTATTCAAGGCGAACTGTCAAGGGGTTCCCATTATTACCCAACCGCGTAAGGATTGCAAAATCCGGGAACATAACACCGATATGACGGAAACTAGGGCGGCAAGAGTGGAACAAAACACCAGGCATAAGGCCGAGCCTTTCACCCTTTACCAAGTATATAGATGCATTAATTAAATAAGAGATATTGTGATATCCCAACAAGCAAAACAATGTTCCAACAAGGAACGATCTCCATGTTCCAACAAGGAACAAACTTCAATCTTCACCTGCAACTAACAACGCTATAAGAGGGGCTGAGCAAAGCGGTAACATAGCCAAACAACGGTTTGCTAGGACAAGGTGGGTTAGAGGCTTGGTCAAATATGGGAGGCAATGATAAGCAAGTGGTAGGTATCGCAGCATAGGCATAGCAAAAGAGCGAGCAACTAGCAAGCAAAGATAGAAGTGATTTTAAGGGTATGGTCATCTTGCCTGAGATCCCGCAAGGAAGAAGAACGAGTCCATGAAGAAGACAAACAGACGTAGATGAATGGATCCTCACAACACGACGTTATCGGAACCAACCCGAAGAAGCAACACCGGAAAAGGAGCAAACAACATAGTAAACAACCAACACATGAATATGGCATGATGCACAATCAAGTATGATGCATGTCCGGTTTAATGAAGTATGGCATGGCAATATGCACAAACAATACTACAAATTAAGTGGAGCTCAATATGCAACTCCGTTGCATATTGACGAAACACCACGTGACTTATTTGGTTCGAACTTGTTTATGTACCCAACAATATTAAATGTTGTTAAACATGGCAAGAGGGTGAAACATAATAAAACTACCTATCTAGGCAAGCTTAAATGAGGCCGGAAGCAACGAACAACAATTCCGGTAAATCCTCATATGCATATATTAGGTTTGGTACTGTTCTGCCCTAAACACAATTTTAGAGTTTTTAAACATGCAAAGTAAAGCCACCATGTTAAACTAGACATTTTTCTACCCCATTTACATATAAAGTTTGTTACAAACCGAGTTACGGTTATTTAGTTATGAAATAAATCATTTTAGCAAGTTATTAAGCAAATTTAAACAAACAACATTTTAAACATGTTAAACATGGATGAGAGTGACATATTATGAAACTAGATGAATTTCTAAGCAAGTTTCATATATAAATTGTTTTAATCCGATGCACGGTAGGTGAGTTACTAAATGCATGAAGTGCAAGGGCTTTTCTGTAAATCTGCGTTCTCGGGAAAATTAGCTAAAACGTTCTGCGAAAAAAAAACACATCTCGGGCCAAAACTGCAGTCTGGCCCAACGGTAGAAATAAAACAAAGGAGGGGCTCTGTGGGTGGCCTCACCCATGGGCTTCAGCCCGGTCAAAGGAGCAGGCTGCAGAGGGGTGCTGGCGCGCTGGGCCTTGCGCAAGGAGGCCCAGGCGCGGGCGACGTGGAGGTCCATCGGGAGCCGAAGCAGGCCGAGGCGAGGCCGGCCCAGGCGAAAGGAGGTAGGGCGTTGCTGTAAATGGGCTTCGCGCGAAGGAGGGAGCTGGGCCTCGTAGGCAGATCGAGCGGAGGCAGGGCGAGGTCCACGCGAGGCAGGGACACGGGCTTTAGGTCGGGGCGCTGGTCTCCCTCGAGAAGAAAACGCAGCAGCAGGATGAAGGAAGCGGTGGCACGACGAAGCTCCGGCGACGACGGGTCCGGTGACGCTGGTGAGGCCGGGAACGATTCGCAGGGCCCCGGATCCGGTGGATCCCAGCCGGATCTGAAGAATATGGGGTCAACGGCGAACTCCCTGGGCGGCGGCTACGAGCACCTGAGAGAGAGAGAGAGTACTTAGAGAGAGAGAGAGACGACGGGAGGAGGAGAACGAAGGGAGGGAGAGGGACGAGGCCGGTCCTGGCGGCTCATGGTGACGAAGACGAGATGCTGTTGCGCGAGCAGAGGAAGAGCTTGACAGGGGCTTGGGCGCTCGCTTGTGGCTGTATTTGGGAGTAGGGAAGGAAGGTGCGAGGAGGCGTGGGCGCGGAGGAGCTCCACTCCTCTGGATTGAACAGGGAGGAGGAGGCGCTCGATGGATCGGGAGGAGCTGGTGCGGTGGGATTGGTTCGATGGGACAACGAGGAGGAGACCAGGGGAGGTTTGTGGTTGGATGTGGGTGAGATCCCGATGGGGATTTGGGGAATAAGTGTGGCGGCGGCGGTAGGGACAAGCGCCTAGAAGTTAGGATTTGGTCTAGATTTAGACTAGAGAGTATATATGTACTAGTAAGCGTGCACGTGCAACACACGTCTCATTAGAATTCAAGATTTGATAACTGAGAGCACGTCTCAACTAATAGGCACAAACACTACTTCATGCATGTTTGTTGCTGCAAAATACCTAGTAAAGATTAAAAAAACAACATATCCCATCCAAAATTGGAAATGCCTGCAAAGAATATTTTTCTTTTAAAAAGTTAGCAGGAAAGCATCACACCTACATGAGTTCAGGTGACCAAAGAAGAAGTAAATACAAAAATAGAAGCATGCATTGGCTCACCTGGTCAAACAAGAAGTCTAATATACATTGCCAGAGAAGCCAAGTCAACAGTCACAACAAAGGATTTAGTGCTACATTGAGATATAAATCATCAGGAACATTGAAGCCGTAATTCAATTCCTGCAGCCAGGAAAAGATAATGTTGCTAGGTTGTAAGATGTAACTTAGATCACGTCCAAGTAGAGAATGCATGGCCACCATAGTGTTCGATGAGTGCATAGTAATAGCATTTCTCTTAACCAACCTTTATTGGTGTATGGGCACAAGGCTTGTCATGATTTCCAGTTTTAGCATTCTGCAAAAAAAAAGCTATCCAAAACCCCATTGTTTTTGAAAATATACATATAAAAAAAGGATATTCTACTACAACATAAATTCTACACATCAATCATGGTTTCACAAAGTGAAAATCTTCATCAGATTGGATGGTTGGTCAACATTCAAAAGATAATGATTTCGAAACTCATTGGAGCCATACTCCAAGTGAATATCACATTCAGAAGATACATTTTTTTAAATCATTAGAACCATACTACAACAAAATACAATGGCCCTAAAAAACAGAATACAATGCAGATACATGAGTGACACACTCCTTACCATGATGTTGGAAAGGGCCAATGCGGCAACATATTACGAGAATAGACAATGTGCCTAAAACATCATTTAGCGTTCAGGTTACATACACAAACAGCAAACAAAATAAGTTTTCCTTGCCACTGCTTTTCTTTTTAACATCAACTTGTGATAGCATGCTAGTCTCCCATGATCAATTTCTATCACTACGGTTCACAAATATGCTGTTACCTATAGATATATGATATTCATGTGAGAAGGAAGCTCGGGAATGTTCCAGATGTGTAGATCGGATAAAAAAAAGATTCTCAAAACGAAATCCTACTTAATACTTTGTCTTCATATGCATCAGCTCGACAAGTTTAGTAGAATCCTTCTTCACTCATATCCATGAGGATGGCTGCAAACAATGTAAAGAGAATCTCAAATGATCATGGTTACAAAAAAATCTTAGCGCTCAACAAGATTTATGGAAAGTAGTGTATCACAAACCTGCATAATGCCAATCGATATGATGCAGAATTGTTAGGAAGGGACAACACAATGATCACGATATTTAAGTACCTACTAAGGACAGAACTTGCATAAAAGCCTTCACCATTTATCATTCCCAATTGCTGGGAGATCAATAAGCCAACTCCCACGTGTGCATATACCACCATCACGGCCTTCATCAATTGTCATGTTCATACCTCGTATATATATCCATTGATGCCTTTAGCATGCTTATAGGTTTGTTTTGTACCTTTCTCTGAAATCTGGTGGGTCTGGCTGCCTAGCAAGACAAAGATATGAGAATTCACATGCATATAGAAGATAATCTGGTAGAAGAACATAATATTACAAATCAACTATTGCTCCAAGTTTCCACAAAACAGAAAACAAGGAAGAAGCAAGGTAATGAAAAGAAAAGGCAAAGTATATAAATACACATTTTAAAATATCGGTCTCTACCTAAATAGAATGAGCTCTATATGCCAAGGCATAACATAGTAAAACTGAGTTGAATCAAGCTATCTTGTAAAACAAAATACAGATATTAGCAGAGAACATACCTTAGTTACTGATGATTCACTATGGGTGGTACCGTGCACACATGCTATGAGATCTCTGCCACCAGTGTAACCTTCACCAAAATGTCAGAATTAAAAACATTAAAGGTAATGGGTACAACCAAAACTATGAAGACAAATATGCTACTCCCTCCATTCCAAAATACTTGTCGCGGTTTTAGTTCAAATTTGAACTAAAACTAAAACCAGGACAAGTATTTTGTAACGGAGGGAGTATATTAATCAACATCACTAAACCCCAGGTAAGGCTTCTGGGTTGCTCCCAATATTATGATCTGCTATGTAATTCTTTACATTGTGGCATGCTGCATGAGCTACTTAAACATTCCTTCAGTACATGTACCTGCTTCATCCAACTCCATGGGCGAAGTATGACCAATAGTTGTACTTACGTCAGTGTAACTAAGAAATCTGATAGCTTACTATGCTGGTTTAATGTGATCAGGAATGTCTTGATAATCTGCAATACAAGAAAGAATAGTATCGTTAGCAAGCACAATCCATCATACTGGAGTCCCCAAGTATGAACAAGGACTATATAACATATCCATGATTTTTGGCCTATCCTTGCCATTCTGTATAAAACACAGTACCAAAAGGTCAAACAGACATGGTCTCTTATCTATTCCCCTGACGGTTACAATCCTTAAGGATTTCACACGCCACAGCCGCTCGTGATGTGCTAGCCGGCCAAGGGCCGCTCCACCACGCCACTCGGCAGGGTCACCGACTGCGATGCTGCCCAGGAGGACCAGTGCGCCACCAGTTAAATGGACATAGATATGTGCTGACCTGCAGTTAAATGACTACTTGCATCGTCAGTTAGATCAGAAAGCAGGTTAACACGTTCCGAGAACAGGTCAGAGAACGACGGCTGCAGTGCTGCCGAAACTCCGCCCGCTTCCCTGATCCACACGCTCCTCTGCTATACTCCGCAGGCGACGGCCACCAACGTGGGACTGCGCAACTGTGGCCATTCTTTGCACCGGGGCCCGACCTCATCTGTCACCATGATGGCATGGCGCCACATGCGCTGGCGGGAGATGCGCGCACACCGGCACAGGTTCGATAGGGGAGAGAGAAAGGATAGGAGATGTGGCATGGGTCGGGTCAGGGAGATAGGATACGGGACGGCGGCGCTCGATGCGAAAGGAGATGGTGCAGCACGATCTACCGGGACGGCGGCTTCGAGGTCCGCAAAGGAAGCGCGACCGGCGAGGATTAGTCGCGGAGCTCGCCGAGGCGCGCGGTGGCCGTGGTGGCGGAGATGACTCGACCCTCGGGGTTCTTCCAGGACGCCCTGCGCCGGGACCCCTCGTGCTTGATCAGGATGCCCGCCGCCCGCAACGACTCCTTCCCCGCCGCCGCCCCGCCATCTTTCCCTTCCTCCTCCGCTCGTCGCTCCGGTCGCTTCGGGTGGTTGGCTCCCATTCGCTAGCGCCCATGGGGCAGAAGAGGAGGAGTGGTAGGCCGGCGATGGCGATTTTTCGGGAGAGAGATTGGATCGGGGAGAGGGCTGAGGTAATGGGGGCGGGGCCGCGAGGACCGGGGGACATGGAGCTCTAGCACGATGGGCAGACCACGGCGTCTGCCGGCAGAACAATTAATCTGAGCCATTGATTTGGGTTGCAGAATATTGATGTAATATGGACAGTAGGATGAATTTAACTTAATTTGATCGGAGGGTCCTGGTTATCCTGTGTACAGTTTGTTATGTGGTTTTAGGAAAAGTTATGTTTGTTCTTTTAATATTAGTATAGATATAGAAGTATAGATAAAGAAAGAGTGAGACATTTAGGGACTAATCCGTCCCTACGATCGTAATCGGAGGGTCGGGAAAAAATAGACTAGGAAGTCCAATTAACAAAACGGAGATGTTCTGTATATGTTTGGGGATGATTTGGACACAACAGCGACAAAAGTCCGGTTCGGGTCCGGGGCAGCTTTCGGACGCGCGTGAGGAGGGCCGCGGGCTGACAAGAGAGGTTAGGCTCGACCTGACGGTAGATAGTGGGCTGTGTGGACGGTCTAGAGAGGAAAGAGAGGGAAAGCCCGGCAACAGTTTTCGGAGACCGAAAACGTCCGACGTTAGACCGGCTATACTGCCACTATAGTTATCCGTTGGGGCGTCAAATGGACTCCGAACGCGATGAAACTTGGCAGGCGACCTACCTACAACATAAAAACACCGCATGCCAACTTTCATCCCATTCCGAAAACATTTTCTGGCCACTTATAAAATAATATTTCGGACATGCCGCGGGCGCGTGCAAGTGTGTCTAGGCTCAGAACGGACAACGGAGAGAACTGGAAGACCCGGACGGATGCAGGTTTTGAAACATGATGATGCAATGCACATGATGACATGACACGATGCAACACGCAAGCAAATGACATGGCAACGACGACGAATAACTGGAAGACACCTGGCGCATCGGTCTCGGGGCGTTACAGTGGTGGCGGGGGTGAAGGGGATCGCGAGAGCGGTCATCTATTTGCTAATTATGTAAACTAAACAGTCAACATATAAAATAATTTAAATATATATAATATAGTTAGAAGGGAAACATAAGTTGGACCTGGCGTTCCTATTCTTATATAGAAAAATAGAACAGGCCTCTACATTTTCTTCAAAAAAATACATAAATTGGGCTGCCAAAACTAAAACCTCGGATGGGAGGTCCATAGGCCGGTCGATACATGACGGCCCTAAGAAAATACAAACAGGCCTATGGACCTCCCATCCGAGGTCATGGGCTGTGCATGTTAAAAATGAAAGCCTAGACGAGGCAGCCCAAAACCACGTCCAACACTTGCCAAAACTTCGTCTCTCATTTTCTCTGTGTTTCGCACACTCGACATTGTGTGGGCATTTTGACTGTGCATCATATGAAGATGTGCTATGCATGAATGTTGATCAGCATGATGTTAACTGGCTGGTAGTTCCATTTTCGACCATGAATAAAACTTCCAACATGATGTTAACCCTGTTTGAAAAGGCCGTGTTAATATAAATGCTCTGCCTCTGAAAGTTGCAGTTTCTTATCTGAAACTGAACTTGCAGTTTCTTATCTGAAACTGAAACTTGTAGTTTCTTCTCTGAGAATCACATTGTCTGCACTTTTATACTCCTATGAAACTACACTTTTTTAAGTGCTAAAAATAGATATCTAGAATTCATAAAATACTTCATATGCTCAATACTGCAAATCTGAAATTCAAAAGACATTCATATCTGAAAGTACTCTCAAAATACACAAAACAAAACACAATTCACAACCTGCAAATACTGACAACCCTAAGCTCTTCCTAACAATTCACAACTTGCCTGACTATTGGGCTGGGGGGGGGCCCCTCCTATTCCTCGGCGGTAGACAGCCGCCCCGTGAGACGATGTGAACGGCGAGGGAGACGATGGCGGGGAAGCGTTGTCGGGCCAACTGCTTTTCTCCTCTTGCAGTTGGGTTCGGTCGATGAAGACTCCACCGGCTCGCTCTGGCAGGACACCCTCACAAACGGCACCCTGTAGATGCTCGATCCTTCAATCTCTGGTGGATGCTCCATCTGGGATTGATACTCCCACCACCATTCCCTCATGATCGGATTCGATGAATCTGTTGCTCCATGGCCCAAAGGAGCAGCTCTATGTACTCCGGCGCGACTCCCTCCGGGAGTATCGCCGCCTTTTCGCTCTGTTGCAGATATTTGGCCATGGATGTCGCCGTCGCCCGCTAGTTGGTCCTTGTTGTCAAACCAAGACTGTATCTCCAACATCCTAGCTAGCTTCACAGGGTCGCCATCTGCGATCCTCACGTATCGGTTGTACTCCTCCATCGATCTACTTCTCCACAGCACCTTCACTCGCCAGTGGTGGTTTTTGAATGGAAGAGGAGAGGAGCAGCGCTGGTTTTGGATTAGAACGGGAGAGGAGCGATACTGGTTTTGGACTGGAACAGGAGAGGAGGGGCGGTGGTTTTGAAATGGAAGAGGAGAGGAGTGGTGCTGCATTTAGACTGGAACAGGAGAGGAGCGGCGGTGGTTTAAGAGGAGAAGAGCGGAAGAGCGGCGCTGGTCTTGGAAGTATTTTTTTGTTGTTTTGCGTATTTTGGGTCAAAGTTTGACCACGTAGTGTATTTGACAAGCAAAATGTGAATGCATGTCACCAAAAATTGTATCGTTTGGTTCGTATCTGAATGTACTTTCAAATTATATTATTTTTGCAACGTATAACATATATTTTATGTGCGAAAATCATGGTCAATTATGCCCCAGAATAAAAGGGAGACTAGTTAATGTGGGGTCGCTTTCTTAATTGAAGGGTAAATTGATTTTAATTTTGATCCAGTCACAGTGCGCCGGCCCTCTCGTCCAATCCTAAATCGCTGCTGCACGCTCCTCTCCCCCTTCTCCATTGCAAAACCACCTCCTCTCCTCTCCATCATCTCCATTCCAAAACCACCGTATCGCCTCTCCCTCTTCTGATCTTCTCCATTGTAAAACCACCTCCTCTCCTCTCCATCATCTCCATTCCAAAACCACCGTCTCGCCTCTCCCTCTTCTCTATTGCAAGACCACAGTCTCTCCTCTGTTTTCTGGATGCTTTGCTCCATGGAGCGGGCGCAATCCATGGATACAAAATTAGTATACTGTATACTATTTAAAAGTCGAGGGTGGGGCTTTTCCTGCGCGATAGGTGATGGGGCAGTTCCGCCTAGTCGGTTCGACAGAGGCGCAAGAAGACAAGAGAGTAGGCTGCTGCAAAAGTAGGGTCGTGTGATTTGACAGCGAGTTACTGCTGGATAGGTGGGGCCCCGTGATTTGACTTGCCATTTGTTGGGGAACGTAGCAGAAATTCAAATTTTTCCTATGTGTCACCAAGATCTATCTATGGAGAAACCAGCAATGAGGGGAAGGAGAGTGCATCTACATACCCTTGTAGATCGCTAAGCGGAAGCGTTCAAGAGAACAGGGTTGAAGGAGTCGTACTCGTCGTGATCCAAATCACCGGAGATCCTAGTGCCCAACGGACGACACCTCCGCGTTCAACACACGTACAGCTCGGTGACGTCTCCCATGCCTTGATCCAGCAAGGAGAGAGGGAGAGGTTGAGGAAGACTCCATCCAGCAGCAGCACGACGGCGTGGTGGTGGTGGAGGAGCGTGGTACTCCAGCAGGGCTGCGCCAAGCACCGCAAGAGACGAGTAGGGAGAGGGGTAGGGCTGCGCCAAGAAGGAGAGGAACTCGTGTGTCTTGGGCAGCCCAAACCTCAAGTATATATAGGGGGAGGAGAGGGGCTACGCCCCCACCTAGGGTTCCCTCCTTAGGGGTGGCGGCAGCCCCCAGATCCCATCTGGGTGGCGGCCAGGTGGAGGGGAGAGGGAGGCACATCAGGCATGGGCCCTAAGGCCCATCTGCCCTTAGGGTTTGCGCCCCTCCTCCCCTTAGGCGCCTTGGGCCCTTGTGAGGGGGGGGGGGCGCACCAGCCCACCTGGGGCTGGTCCCCTCCCACACTTGGCCCATGCAGCCCTCCCGGGCTTGTGGCCCCACTTGGTGGACCCCTGGGACCCTCCCGGTGGTCCCGGTACATTACCGATAAACCCCGAAACTTTTCCGGTGACCAAAACAGGACTTCCCATATATAAATCTTTACCTCCGGACCATTCCGGAACTCCTCGTGACGTCCGAGATCTCATCCGGGACTCCGAACAACATTCGGTAACCACGTATATCTATTCCTTATAACCCTAGCGTCATCGAACCTTAAGTGTGTAGACCCTACGGGTTCGGGAACCATGCAGACATGACCGAGATAACTCTCTGGTCAATAACCAACAGCGGGATCTGGATACCCATGTTGGCTCCCACATGTTCCACGATGATCTCATCGGATGAACCACGATGTCAAGGACTTAATCAATCCCGTATACAATTCCTTTGTCTAGCGTACGATACTTGCCCGAGATTCGATTGTCGGTATCCCGATACCTTGTTCAATCTCGTTACCGGCAAGTCTCTTTACTCGTTCTGTAACACATCATCCCGTGATCAACTCCTTGATCACATTGTGCACATTATGATGATGTCCTACCGAGTGGGCCCAGAGATACCTCTCCGTTTACACGGAGTGACAAATCCCAGTCTCGATTCGTGCCAACCCAACAGACACTTTCGGAGATACCTGTAGTGTACCTTTATAGCCACCCAGTTACGTTGTGACGTTTGGCACACCCAAAGCACTCCTACGGTATCCGGGAGTTGCACAATCTCATGGTCTAAGAAAATGATACTTGACATTAGAAAAGCTTTAGCATACGAACTACATGATCTTGTGCTAGGCTTAGGATTGGGTCTTGTCCATCACATCATTCTCCTAATGATGTGATCCCGTTATCAACGACATCCAATGTCCATGGTCAGGAAACCGTAACCATCTATTGATCAACGAGCTAGTCAACTAGAGGCTTACTAGGGACATGGTGTTGTCTATGTATCCACACATGTATCTGAGTTTCCTATCAATACAATTCTAGCAGGGATAATAAACGATTATCATGAACAAGGAAATATAATAATAACTAATTTATTATTGCCTCTAGGGCATATTTCCAACAGTCCCCCACTTGCACTAGAGTCAATAATCCAGTTCACATCGCTATGTGATTAACACTCAAGGTCACATCCCCATGTGACTAACACCCAAAGAGTTTACTAGAGTCAATAATCTAGTTCACATTACCATGTGATTAACACTCGATGAGTTTTGGGTTTGATCATGTTATGCTTGTGAGAGATGTTATAGTCAACGGGTCTGAACCTTTCAGATCCATGTGTGCTTTACAAATCTCTATGTCATCTCCTAGATGCAGCTACCACGTTCTATTTGGAGCTATTCCAAATAACTGTTCTACTATACGAATCCAGTTTACTACTCAGAATAATCTGGATTAGTGTCAAAGTTTGCATCAGCGTAACCCTTTACGACGATCTCTTTTACCACCTCCATAATCGAGAAAATTCCTTAGTCCACTAGTTACTAAGGATAACTTTGACCGCTGTCCTGTGATCCATTCTTGGAACTCTTGTACCCCTTGATTGACTCATGGCAAGGCACACTTCAGGTGCGGTGCACAACATAGCATACTGTAGAGCCTACGTCTAAAGCATAGGGGACGACCTTCGTCCTTTCTCTCTATTCTGCCGCGGTCAGGTTTCGAGTCTTACTCAATGTTCACACCTTATAACACAGCTAAGAACTCCTTCTTTGCCGATCCATTTTGAACTCCTTCAAAATCTTGTCACGGTATGTATTCATTTGAAAGTACTATTAAGCGTTTCGATCTATCGTTATAGATCTTAATGCTCAATACTCAAGTAGCCTAATCCAGGTTTTCCATTGAAAAACACTTTTCAAATAACTCTGCATGCTTTCCAGAAATTCTACATCATTTCCGATCAACAATATGTTAACAACATATACTCATCGGAAATTCTATAGTGCTCCCACTCACTTCTTTGGAAATACAAGTTTCTCATAAACTTTGTATACACCCAAAACTTTGATCATCTCATCAAAGCATACATTCCAACTCCGAGATGCTTACTCCAGTCCTTAGAAGGATTGCTGGAGCTTTGCATACTTGTTAGCATCTTTCAGGATTGACAAAACCTTCCGGTTGTATCACATACAACCTTTCCTCAAGAAAATCGTCGAGGAAACAATGGTTTTTGACATCCTATCTGCAAGATTTCATAAATAATGCAGTAATCGCTAATATAATTCCAACAGACTCTTAGCATCGCTACGAGTGAGAAAGTCTCATCGTAGTCAACTCCTTGAACTTGTCGGGAAACATCTTAACGACAAGTCGAGCTTTCTTAATGGTGACATTTACCATCATTGTCCGTCTTCCTTTTAAAATCCATCTGTACTCAACAGCCTTACGACCATCGAGCCGTTCTGCCAAAGTCTACACTTTGTTTTCATACATGGATCCTCTCTCGGATTTTATGGCCTCGAGCCATTTATCGGAATCCGGGCCCACCATCGCTTCTCCATAGCTCGTAGGTTCATTGTTGTCTAGCAACATGACTTCCAAGACAGGATTACGTACCACTCTGAAGTAGTACGCATCCTTGTCGTCCTACGAGGTTTGGTAGTGACTTGATCTGAAGTTTCATGATCACTATCATAAGCTTCCACTTCAATTGGTGTAGGTGGCACAGGAACAACTCCCTATGCCCTGCCACACACTAGTTGAAGAGACGGTTCAATAACCTCATCAAGTCTCCACCATCCTCCCACTCAATTCTTTCGAGAGAAACTTTTCCTCGAGAAAGGACCCGATTCTAGAAACAATCCCTTATTGCTTTCGGATCTGAGACAGGAGGTATACCCAACTGTTTTGGGTGTCCTATGAAGATGCATTTATCCGCTTTGGGTTCGAGCTTATCAGCCTGAAACTTTTTTTTTTTTTTTTCGCAGCCCCAAACTTTTAAGAAATGACAGCTTAGGTTTCTCTAAACCATAGTTCATACGGTGTCATCTCATCGGAATTACGTGGTGCCCTATTTAAAGTGAATGTGGTTGTCTCTAATGCCTAACCCATAAACTATCGTGGTAATTCGATAAGAGACATCATGGTATGCATCATATCCAATAGGGTGCAGTTATGATGTTCGGACACACCATCACACTATGGTGTTCCAGGCTGTATTAGTTGTGAAACAATTTCCACAATGTCTTAATTCTGTGCCAAACTCGTAATTCAGATATTCATCTCTATGATCATATCATAGACATTTTATCCTCTTGTCACGATGATCTTTCAACTTCACCCTGAAATTACTTGAACCTTTCAATAATTCAGACTCGTATTCATCAAGTAAATATACTCAACATCTACTCAAATCATTTGTGAAGTAAGAACATAACGATATCCACTACACGCCTCAGCACTCATTGGACTGCACACATCAAAATGTATTACTTCCAACAAGTTGCTTTCTAGTTCCATTTTACTGAAAACGAGGCTTTCAGTCATCTTGCCCAGGTGGTATGATTTGCATGTCTCAAGTGATTCAAAATCAAGTGAGTCCAAACGGTCCATTTGCATGGAGTTTCTTCATGCATATACACCAATAGACATGGTTCGCATGTCTCAAACTTTTCAAAACGAGTGAGCCCAAAGATCCATCAACATGGAGCTTCTTCATGCGTTTTATACCGATATGACTTATGTGGCAGTGCCACAAGTAGGTGGTACTATCATTACTATCTTATATCTTTTGGCATGAACATGTGTATCACTACGATCGAGATTCAACAAACCATTCATTTTAGGTGCAAGACCATTGAAGGTGTTATTCAAATAAACAGAGTAACCATTATTCTCCTTAAATGAACAACCGTATTGCGATAGACATAATCCAATCATGTCTATGCTCAACGCAAACACCAATCTCGATGGTACAGGGAGCGTGTGATGCTTGATCACATCAAGCTTGGAAAAACTTCCAACACATATTGCCAGCTCACCTTTAGCTAGTCTCCTTTACTCCACAACCTTTTATTTCGAGTTTACTAACATTTAGCAACTGAACCGGTATCTAATTCCATGGTGCTACTAGGAGTACTAGTAAAGTACACATTAACACAATGTATATCCAATACACTTCTATTGACCTTGCCAGCCTTCTCATCTACCAAGTATCTAGGGTAATTCTGCTCCAGTGGCTGTTCCCCTTATTACAGAAGCACTTAGTCTCGGGTTTGGGTTCAACCTTGGGTTTCTTCACTAGAGCAGCAGCTGAATTGCCGTTTCATGAAGTATCCCTTCTTGCCCTTGCCCCTCTTGAAACTAGTGGTTTCACCAACCATCAACAATTGATGCTCCTTCTTGATTTCTACTTTTGTGGTGTCAAACATCGCGAATATCTCAAGGATCATCATATATGTCCCTGATATCATCACGAAGCTCTAGCAGCTTGGTGGTAATGACTTCGGAGAAACATCACTATCTCATCTGGAAGATCAACTCCCACTCGATTCAAATGATTGTTGTACTCAGACAATCTGAGCACAAGCTCAACAATTAAGCTTTCCTCCCTTAGTTTGCAGGCTAAGAAAATCGTCGGAGGTCTTATACCTCTTGACGTGGGCACGAGCCTGAAATCCCAATTTCAGCCCTCGAAACATCTCATATGTTTCGCGACGTTTCAAAACGTCTTCGGTGCCTCAACTCTAAACCGTTTAACTGAACCATCACGTAGTTATCAAAATGTGTATGTCAGATGTTCGCAACATCCACAGACGACGTTCGAGGTTCAGCACACTGAGTGGTGCATTAAGGACATAAGCCTTCTATTGTCTGCATAATTGCTACTATCAACTTTCAACTAATTTTTTTTCTCTAGGAACATATCTAAATAGTAGAACTGAAGCGCGAGCCATGACATAATTTGCGAAGACCTTTTGACTATGTTCAGGATAATTAAGTTCATCTTATGAACTCCCACTCAGATAGACATCCCTCTAGTCATCTGAGTGATTACATGATCCGAGTCAACTAGGCCGTGTCCGATCATCACGTGAGATGGACTAGTCAACATTGGTGAACATCTTCATGTTGATCGTATCTACCATACGACTCATGCTCGACCTTTCGGTCTCTTGTGTTCCGAGGCCATGTCTGTACATGCTAGGCTCGTCAAGTCAACCTAAGTGTTTTGCTTGTGTTCCGAGGCCATGTATGTACATGCTAGGCTCGTCAACACCCGTTGTATTCGAACGTAAGAATCTATCACACCCGATCATCACGTGGTGCTTTGAAATGACGAACTTTCGCAACGGTGCACAGTTAGGGGGAACACTTTCTTGAAATTTTAATGAGGGATCATCTTATTTACTACCGTCGTTCTAAGCAAATAAGATGTATAAACATGATAAACATCACATGCAATCAAATAGTGACATGATATGGCCAATATCATATTGCTCCTTTTGATCTCCATCTTCGGGGCTCCATGATCATCATCGTCACCGGCATGACACCATGATCTCCATCATCGTGTCTTCATGAAGTTGTCTCGCCAACTATTACTTCTACTACTACAGCTAACGGTTAGCAATAAAGTAAAGTAATTACATGACGTTTATGTTGACACGCAGGTCATAAATAAATTAAGACAACTCCTATGGCTCCTGCCGGTTGTCATACTCATCGACATGCAAGTCGTGATTCCTATTACAAGAACATGATCATCTCATACATCACATATATCATTCATCACATCCTTTGGCCATATCACATCACATAGCATACCCTGCAAAAACAAGTTAGACGTCCTCTAATTGTTGTTTGCATGTTTTACGTGGCTGCTATGGGTTTCTAGCAAGAACGTTTCTTACCTACGCCAAAACCACAACGTGAATTGCCAATTTCTATTTACCCTTCATAAGGACCCTGTTCATCGAATCCGATCCGACTAAAGTGGGAGAGACAGACACCCGCCAGCCACCTTATGCAACTAGTGCATGTCAGTCGGTGGAACCGGTCTCACGTAAGCGTACGTGTAAGGTTGGTCCGGGCCGCTTCATCCCACGATGCCGCCGAATCAAGATAAGACTAGTAACGGCAAGATAATTGACAATATCGACGCCCACAACTACTTTGTGTTCTACTCGTGCATAGTAACTACGCATAGACCTAGCTCATGATGCCACTGTTGGGGAACGTAGCAGAAATTCAAAATTTTCCTACGTGTCACCAAGATCTATCTATGGAGAAACCAGCAACGAGGGGAAGGAGAGTGCATCTACATACCCTTGTAGATCGCTAAGCGGAAGCGTTCAAGAGAACGGGGTTGAAGGAGTCGTACTCGTCGTAATCCAAATCACCGGAGATCCTAGTGCCGAACGGACGGCACCTCCGCGTTCAACACACGTACAGCCCGGTGACGTCTCCCATGCCTTGATCTAGCAAGGAGAGAGGGAGAGGTTGAGGAAGACTCCATCCAGCAGCAGCACGACGGCGTGGTGGTGGTGGAGGAGCGTGGTACTCCAGCAGGGCTTCGCCAAGCACCGCAAGAGACGAGGAGGGAGAGGGGTAGGGCTGCGCCAAGAAGGAGAGGAACTCGTGTGTCTTGGGCAGCCCAAACCTCAAGTATATATAGGGGGAGGGGAGGGGCTGCGCCCCCACCTAGGGTTCCCTCCCTAGGGGTGGCGGCAGCCCCCAGATCCCATCTGGGTGGCGGCCAGGTGGAGGGGAGAGGGAGGCGCACCAGGCATGGGCCCTAAGGCCCATCTGCCCTTAGGGTTTGCCCCCCTCCTCCCCTTAGGCGCCTTGGGCCCTTGTGGGGGGGGGGGGGCGCACCAGCCCACCTGGGGCTGGTCCCCTCCCAAACTTGGCCCATGCAGCCCTCCGGGGCTTGTGGCCCCACTTGGTGGACCCCCGGGACCCTCCCGGTGGTCCCGGTACGTTACCGATAAACCCTGAAACTTTTTCGGTGACCAAAACAGGACTTCCCATATATAAATGTTTACCTCCGGACCATTCCGGAACTCCTCGTGACGTCCGGGATCTCATCCGGGACTCCAAACAACATTCGGTAACCACGTATATCTATTCCTTATAACCCTAGCGTCATCGAACCTTAAGTGTGTAGACCCCGGGTTCGGGAACCATGCAGACATGACCGAGATAACTCTCTGGTCAATAACCAACATCGGGATCTGGATACCCATGTTGGCTCCCACATGTTCCACGATGATCTCATTGGATGAACCACGATGTCAAGGACTTAATCAACCCCGTATACAATTCCCTTTGTCTAGCGGTACGATACTTGCCCGAGATTCGATTGTCGGTATCCCGATACCTTGTTCAATCTCCTTACCAGCAAGTCTCTTTACTCGTTCTGTAACACATCATCCCGTGATCAACTCCTTGATCACATTGTGCACATTATGATGATGTCCTACTGAGTGGGCCCAGAGATACCTCTCCATTTACACGGAGTGACAAATCCCAGTCTCGATTCATGCCAACCCAACAGACACTTTCAGAGATACCTGTAGTGTACCTTTATAGCCACCCAGTTATGTTGTGATGTTTGGCACACCCAAAGCACTCCTACGGTATCCAGGAGTTGCACAATCTCATGGTCTAAGAAAATGATACTTGACATTAGAAAAGCTTTAGCATACGAACTACATGATCTTGTGCTAGGCTTAGGATTGGGTCTTGTCCATCACATCATTCTCCTAATGGTGTGATCCCGTTATCAATGACATCCGATGTCCATGGTCAGGAAACCGTAACCATCTATTGATCAACGAGCTAGTCAACTAGAGGATTACTAGGGACATGGTGTTGTCTATGTATCCACACATGTATCTGAGTTTCCTATCAATACAATTCTAGCATGGATAATAAACGATTATCATGAACAAGGAAATATAATAATAACTAATTTATTATTGCCTCTAGGGCATATTTCCAACACCATTATCATTTTAACTACGGTGCTACGACCGGCGTGAGTCTCCCGATTCCTGACCACCTCCATACAGGTGCCTCTCCCAATGCTCCACCATGTAGTAGAGGCTGGCTCTTGCATGAGAGCCTACTTCTCCACTTTTTCCTTGCCTCTATTTCCTCCACATATGCAAAAATGCCATGTAAAGCACACTATTGTACTTACTTTTACTTGCTCCTACAGGTGCTTAAGCTTGCCACATAGGCATAAAGTCTGATGTGGCAAGTTAATCAAGAAGAGAGAGACTAGTTTGGTGACCCAAGTAAGAAATGGTGCTAAGCGCGTGTACCTAGGTGAAAAGACAATTTTGAGTCTATAGCTAATTAAATGAAGCAAACTTAGCAACACCATTTTATTGGAAGAGGTCACTCCTTGGCAAATGCAATAAATACTAGTACTCCCTATGTCCCACAATATAAGAACATTTTTTGCACTACACTAGTGTCAAAGAGATTCTTATATTATGGGACGGAGGGAGTACGAAGAAAGAGATAGAGAGGAGTAAAAAAATACACTTATAGCCAACCTTATAGCCAACCTTGTTGTAGTATGAGTGACTAAGTGATGACTATGTATGACATGCCAACATCAGATAGCCTAATGCATCGTGTTAAATCTCCAAGGGCGCGACCGCGCGAGCGACGCGATGGTCGTGGTAGGCTCGACCATGATATGGGCTGCTGGCAGCCCTTGGATCTGAGATCAAACGGTCACATGCTAAGTTGCTGAAAATTTGCAGAATAACCCTCCAAGATAGGATATTCACCCATAGGTCTAGAATCACGCCATGCAACCGTTCGATCTCAGATCCAAGGGCTCTCGGAAGCCCGTATCATGGGAGAATGGAAAGCCACTACCCTGCCGTTCGCACGCTGGCAGTTCGCTCCTACTCGTCCCCGCCCGTCCTTCAATACTACGTCAGTTCGCTCCTAGTCGTCCCATCCATTCACATTACGATAGTTCCACTAATCCTAACCCTCCTCCCAAATCCATGGTGTCCCAAATCTCCACGATCAGCGGTGAGTACAAGGTTACAACCATCACCGACGATGAGTTCGACGTCATCTACACCCGTTCTTCCGCGACGGTGAAAGGATGCCTTTCTCGCTTCAGACGCATGTTCGAAAACTCAGATGATGAGTGGGTCGCTGGGCTAGATGTTGAGTACACCACAATTCTGGGACCAGAGAAGGATCTAAAGGACGAAGAGAGGAAGAAGCCCGCCGTGATCCAGGTTTGCGTACATAACATTTGCTTGGTCTACCACATATGCCATGCCGACGTTGAGTGCCAGGATTTTAAGAACTCCCTCAAGGACAAAACAATGAAATTCGTTACTGTAGGCTTTAAGAACGACAGGGATGTCCTGCGTCGGATAGGTCTCGTTGTGGGCAACCCCTTCGACCTCTAGAAGAATCGGCTGGTGTCCTCTCGTCAGCCTTCAATGCTGACCCTGGCAGGAGCCATGGTTCATCCTTCGTACGGTAAACTGGAGAAACCTCCATACACGTTTCATCATCATGCATGGCAGCGGAATGTACTAGATATAGACCACATCCACTATGCTGCAATGGATGGCTACCTTTGCTTCAATATCTACAAGGGTTGGATGAAGAGCAACAGCCAAGTGTGCGGTTCAAGCAAAGAAGTATCAGCCAAGAGGAAGAGGAACAAGGATGAAGTCAAGGACGTGGACGAGGCCTCCGAGTAAGGTGGCAGTGTCATTGCTCATGGTGGTTCTAATGCAGTGTCTACCGGAATAGTTGCAAAGTTTAATTTCAGGTGTGCTTAATTTAATTTGAGGGGTGTGTTGTGCTGAGCCCCCAGCAGAACTATGTTATGTTTCTTCTCGTTACTTTAACTCTTCAGTACGTACATACTAGTATTTCTTACATTTCATCTTTTAGTTGGTATAGTACTACCGCTCGTTTCTTCACATTATATACGTACAATATATATGGCCAACATCATATAGCCAGCAGTTTAGTTGTCAAAGAATTTCAGGGTGCTTAGTTTTGTCAAAGAATTCCAGGATGCTTAGAGGGTTCTTGGATCCAAGGGACTTATTTTAGTCTGACTAAAAATAGTCTCTTTAAGAGGCTAAAGTTCGAAGCACCCCTGACTAAAGAGGGGCTAAAACTAGTCTTGAGACTAAATTTTTTTAGTCAGGGGTACCCCTACTAAAATGTGGATTAGTCCTCTCTCTACTCATTTAAGTCCTCTCCTTTAACACAGGCGAGTTCTGGATTGGAGGGTTTGGAGGATAATAAATTTTCATTAACTTGATTTTAGCCTTTTTAGTATTTGGATCCAAGCATGGGTGAGGCTAGCATGTTTTAGTCCCACTACTTTTAGTCATGGGACTAAAACGTATCCAAGCACCCTCTTAGTTTTATTTGAGGGGTGGGTTGTGCTGGACACCATTATTGTGACTAGCCTTTTTAATAGTACTATATGCATAATTTGGCGACGAGCGCTCTCTATATGTACCACGTTTTTTTTAATTTCAAGTTTTGCTCCATGGCGCAATCCATCGATACTACTGTTGGAAATATGCCCTAGAGGCAATAATAAAAGGGTTATTATTATATTTCCTTGTTCATGATAATTGTCTTTTATTCATGCTATAATTGTGTTATCCGGAAATCGTAATACATGTGTGAATACATAGACACCAACATGTCCTTAGTAAGCCTCTAGTTGACTAGCTCGTTGATCAACAGATAGTCATGGTTTCCTGACTATGGACATAGGATGTCATTGATGACGAGATCACATCATTAGGAGAATGATGTGATGGGCAAGACCCAATCCTAAACATAGCACAAGATCGTATAGTTCGTTTGCTAGAGTTTTTCCAATGTCAAGTATCTTTTCCTTAGACCATGAGATCGTGTAACTCCCGGATACCGTAGGAGTGCTTTGGGTATACCAAACATCACAACGTAACTGGGTGACTATAAAGGTATACTACGGGTATCTCCGAAAGTGTCTGTTGGGTTGATACGGATCAAGACTGGGATTTGTCACTCCGTATGACGGAGAGGTATCTCTGGGCCCACTCGGTAATGCATCATCATAATGAGCTCAAAGTGACCAAGTATCTGGTCATGGGATCATGCATTACAGTACGAGTAAAGTGACTTGCCGGTAACGAGATTGAACAAGGTATTGGGATACCGACGATCGAATCTCGGGCAAGTAACGTACCGATTGACAAAGGGAATTGTATACGGGGTTGCGTGAATCCTCAACATCGTGGTTCATCTGATGAGATCATCGAGGAGCATGTGGGAGCCAACATGGGTATCCAGATCCCGCTGTTGGTTATTGACCGGAGAGTCGTCTCGGTCATGTCTACATGTCTCCCGAACCCGTAGGGTCTACACACTTAAGGTTCGGTGACGCTAGGGTTGTAGAGATATGTATATGCAGTAATCCGAAAGTTGTTCGGAGTCCCAGATGAGATCCCGGACGTCACGAGGAGTTCCGGAATGGTCCGGAGGTAAAGAATTATATATAGGAAGTGATATTTCGGCCATCGGGACAAGTTTCGGGGTCACCGGTATTGTACCGGGACCACCGGAAGGGTCCCGGGGGTCCACCGGATGGGGCCACCTATCCCGGAGGGCCCCATGGGCTGAAGTGAGAGGGGAACCAGCCCCTAGTGGGCTGGTGCGCCCCCTTTGGGCCTTCCCCCTGCGCCTAGGGTTGGGAACCCTAGGGTGGGGGGCGCCCCACTTGCCTTGGGGGGCACTCCACCCCCTTGGCCGCTGCCCCCCTAGGAGATCCCATCTCCTAGGGCCGGCGCCCTCTGGGGACCCTATATATAGAGGGGGGGAGGGAGGGCAGCCGCACCCATGCCCCTGGCGCCTCCCTCTCCCCTCCAACACCTCCTCCTCCGTAGAGAACGGCGAAGCCCTGCTGCGGTGACTGCTGCATCCACCACCACGCCGTCGTGCCGCTGGATCTTCATCAACCTCTCCTCCCCCCTTGCTGGATCAAGAAGGAGGAGATGTCACGCTGACCATACGTGCGTTGAACACGGAGGTGCCGTCCGTTCGGCGCTAGGACCTCCGGTGATTTGGATCACGTCGAGTACGACTTCCTCATCCCCGTTCTTTGAACGCTTCCGCGCGTGATCTACAAAGGTATGTAGATGCAATCCGATCACTCATTGCTAGATGAACTCCTAGATGGATCTTGGTGAAACCGTAGGAATTTTTTTTTGTTTTCTGCAACGTTCCCCAACAGTGGCATCATGAGCTAGTTCTATGCGTAGTTCTTTTTGCATGAGTAGAACACAATTTGTTGTGGGCGTAGATGTTGTCAACTTTCTTGCCACTACTAGTCTTATTTTGCTTCAACGGTATTGTGGGGTGAAGCGGCCTGGACCAACCTTACACGTACACTTACGTGAGACCGGTTCCACCGACTAACATGCACTAGTTGCATAAGGTGGCTGGCGGGTGTCTGTCTCTCCCACTTTAGTTGGAGCGGATTCAATGAAAAGGGTCCTTATGAAGGGTAAATAGAAGTTGACAAATCACGTTGTGGCTTTCACGTAGGTAAGAAAACGTTCTTGCTAGAACCCTTTTGCAGCCACGTAAAAATTGCAACAACAATTAGAGGACGTCTAACTTGTTTTTGCAGCAAGTGTTTTGTGATGTGATATGGCCAAAGATGTGATGAATGATGAATGATATATATGTGATGTATGAGATGTTCATGCTATTGTAATAGGAATCACGACTTGCATGTCGATGAGTATGACAACTGGCAGGAGCCATAGGAGTTGTCTTTATTTTTGTATGACCTGCGTGTCATTGAGAAACGCCATGTAAATTATTTTACTTTATTGCTAAACGTGTTAGCCATAGTAGTAGAAGTAATAGTTGGCGAGCAACTTCATGGACACACGATGATGGAGATCATGATGATGGAGATCATGGTGTCATGCCGGTGACAAGATGATCATGGAGCCCCAAGATGGAGATCAAAGGAGCTATGTGATATTGGCCATATCATGTCACTATTATTATTTGATTGCATGTGATGTTTATCATGTTTTTTAATCTTGTTTACTTAGAACGACGGTAGTAAATAAGATGATCCCTCATAATAATTTCAAGAAAGTGTTCCCCCTAACTGTGCACCGTTGCGACAGTTCGTTGTTTCGAAGCACCACGTGATGATCGGGTGTGATAGATTCCAACGTTCACATACAACGGGTGTAAGACAGATTTACACATGCAAACACTTAGGTTGACTTGACGAGCCTAGCATGTACAGACATGGCCTCGGAACACAGAAGACCGAAAGGTCAAGCATGAGTCGTATAGAAGATACGATCAACATGAAGATGTTCACCGATGTTGACTAGTCCGTCTCACGTGATGATCGGACACGGCCTAGTTAACTCGGATCATGTTATACTTAGATGACTGGAGGGATATCTATCTAAGTGGGAGTTCATTGAATAATTTAATAATTTGTTTTAGATGAACTTAATTATCATGAACTTAGTCTAAAATCTTTACAACATGTATTGTAGATCAAATGGCCAACGTTGTCCTCAACTTCAACGCATTCCTAGAGAAAACCAAGCTGAAAGACTATGGCAGCAACTATACGGACTGGGTCCGGAACCTGAGGATCATCCTCATAGCTACCAAGAAAGATTATGTCCTACAAGCACCGCTAGGTGAAGCACCTGTTCTCCCTGCAGAACAAGACGTTATGAACGCTTGGCAGACACGTTCCGATGATTACTCCCTCGTTCAGTGCGGCATGCTTTACAACTTAGAGCCGGGGCTCCAAAAGCTTTTTGAGAGACACTGAGCATATGAGATGTTTGAAGAGCTGAAAATGGTTTTTCAAGCTCATGCCCGGGTCGAGAGATATGAAGTCTCCGACAAGTTCTTCAGCTATAAGATGGAGGAAAACAGTTCTGTCAGTGAGCACATACTCACTATCTCTGGGTTACATAACCGCTTGACTCAGCTGGGATTTAATCTGCCGGATGACGCGGTCATTGACAGAATCCTTCAGTCGCTTCCACCGAGCTACAAGAGCTTTGTGATGAACTTCAATATGCAGGGGATGGAAAAGACCATTCCTGAAGTATTTGCAAAGCTGAAATCAGCAGAGGTAGAAGTCAAAAAGGAACATCAAGTGTTAATGGTGAATAAAACCACTAAGTTCAAGAAAGGCAAGGGTAAGAAATCCTTCAAGAAGGACGGCAAGGGAGTTGCCACGCCCGGCAAGCAAGCTGCCGGGAAGAAGCCAAAGAATGGACCCAAGCCCGAGACTGAGTGCTTTTATTGCAAGGAGAGTGGTCACTGGAAGCGGAACTGCCCCAAATACTTAGCAGACAAGAAGGCCGACAAAACGAAAGGTATATGTGATATACATGTAATTGATGTGTACCTTACCAGTACTCGTAGTAGCTCCTGGGTATTTGATACCAGTGCAGTTGCTCACATTTGTAACTCAAAGTAGGAGCTGCGGAATAAGCGGAGACTGGTGAAGGGCGAGGTGACGATGCGCGTCGGGAATGGTTCCAAGGTCGATGTGATCGCCATCGGCATGCTACCTCTACATTTACCTACGGGATTAGTTTTGAACCTCAATAATTGTTATTTAGTGCCAAGTTTGAGCATGAACATTGTATCAGGATCTCGTTTAATACGATATGGCTACTCATTTAAATCCGAGAATAATGGTTGTTCTATTTATATGAGAGATATGTTTTATGGTCATGCTCCGATGGTGAATGGTTTATTCTTAATGAATCTCGAGCGTAATGCTACACATATTCATAGTGTGAGTACCAAAAGATGTAAGGTTGATAATGATAGTCCCACATACTTGTGGCACTGCCGCCTTGGTCACATAGGTGTCAAACGCATGAAGAAGCTCCATGCAGATGGACTTTTAGAGTCTCTTGATTACGAATCATTTGACACGTGCGAACCATGCCTCATGGGTAAAATGACCAAGACTCCGTTCTCAGGAACAATGGAGCGAGCAACCAATTTATTGGAAATCATACATACTAATGTGTGCGGTCCAATGAGTGTTGAGGCTCGCAGTGGCTATCGTTATGTTCTCACCCTCACTGATGACTTGAGTAGATATGGGTATATCTATTTAATGAAACACAAGTCTCCTTTGAAAAGTTCAAGGAATTTCAGAGTGAGGTTGAAAATCAACGTGACAGGAAAATCAAGTTCCTGCGATCAGATCGTTGAGGAGAATACTTGAGTCACGAATTTGGCACACACTTAAGAAAATGTGGAATAGTTTCACAACTCACGCCGCCTGGAACACCTCAGCATAATGGTGTGTCCGAACGTCGTAATCGCACTCTGTTAGATATGGTGCGATCTATGATGTCTCTTACTGATTTACCGCTATCTTTTTGGGGCTATGCTTTAGAGATTGCCGCATTCACTTTAAATAGGGCTCCGTCAAAATCCGTTGAGACGACACTGTATGAATTATGGTTTGGGAAGAAACCTAAGATGTTGTTTCTAAAAGTTTGGGGATGCGATGCTTATGTCAAGAAACTTCAACCTGAAAAGCTCGAACCCAAGTCAGAAAAATGCGTCTTCATAGGATACCCTAAAGAGACTATTGGGTATACCTTCTACCTCAGATCCGAAGGCAAGATCTTTGTTGCCAAGAATGGATCCTTTCTAGAGAAAGAGTTTCTCTCGAAAGAAGTAAGTGGGAGGAAAGTAGAACTTGATGAAGTATTACCTCTTGAACCGGAAAGTGGTGCAACTCAACAAAATGTTCCTGAGGTGCCTGCACCGACTAGAGAGGAATTTAATGATGATGATCATGAAACTTCAGATCAAGTTGCTACTGAAATTCGAAGGTCCACAAGGACACGTTCCGCACCAGAATGGTACGGCAACCCTGTCTTGGAAATCATGTTGTTAGACAACGTGAACCTTCGAACTATGAAGAAGTGATGGCGGGCCCGGATTCCAACAGATGGCTGGAAGCCATGAAATCCGAGATAGGATCCATGTATGAAAACGAAGTATGGACTTTGACTGACTTGCCCGTTGAGCGGCGAGCCATAGAAAATAAATGGATCTTTTAGAAGAAGACAAACGCGGATGGTAATGTGACCATCTATAAAGCTCTACTTGTCGCTAAGGGTTATCGACAAGTTCAAGGGGTTGACTACGATGAGACTTTCTCATCGGTAGCGAAGCTGAAGTCCGTCCGAATCATGTTAGCAATTGCCGCATTCTATGATTATGAGATATGGCAAATGGACGTCAAAACGACATTCCTTAATGGTTTCCTTAAGGAAGAATTGTATATGATGCAGCCGGAAGGTTTTGTCGATCCTAAGAATGCTAACAAGGTGTGCAAGCTCCAATGCTCGATTTATGGGCTGGTGCAAGCATCTCGGAGTTGGAACATTCGCTTTGATGAGATGATCAAAGCGTTTGGGTTTATGCAGACTTATGGAGAAGCCTGCGTTTACAAGAAAGTGAGTGGGAGCTCTGTAGCATTTCTCATATTATATGTAGATGACATACTTTTGATGGGAAATGATATAGAGCTTTTGGACAGCATTAAGGCCTACTTGAATAAGAGTTTTTCAATGAAGGACCTTGGAGAAGCTGCTTATATATTAGGCATCAAGATCTACAGAGATAGATCAAGACGCCTCATAGGTCTTTCACAAAGCACATACCTTGATAAGATATTGAAGAAGTTCAATATGGATCAGTCTAAGAAGGGGTTCTTGCCTGTGTTGCAAGGTGTGAAATTGAGCTCAGCTCAATGTCCGACCACGGCAGAAGATATAGAAGAGATGAGTGTCATCCCCTATGCCTCAGCCATAGGTTCTATTATGTATGCCATGCTGTGTACCAGACCTGATGTAAACCTTGCCGTAAGTTTGGTAGGTAGGTACCAAAGTAATCCCGGCAAGGAACACTGGACAGCGGTCAAGAATATCCTGAAGTACCTGAAAAGGACTAAGGAAATGTTTCTCGTTTATGGAGGTGACGAAGAGCTCGTCGTAAAGGGTTACGTCGACGCTAGCTTCGACACAGATCTGGATGACTCTAAGTCACAAACCGGATACGTGTATATTTTGAATGGTGGGGCAGTAACCTGGTGCAGTTACAAGCAGAGCGTCGTGGCGGGATCTACATGTGAAGCAGAGTACATGGCAACCTCGGAGGCAGTGCATGAAGCAATTTGGGTGAAGGAGTTCATCACCGACCTAGGAGTCATACCCAATGCGTCGGGGACGATCAAACTCTTCTGTGACAACACTGGAGCTATTGCACTTGCCAAGGAGCCCAGGTTTCACAAGAAGACCAGGCACATCAAGCGTCGTTTCAACTCCATCCGTGAAAATGTTCAAGATGGAGACATAGAAATTTGCAAAGTACATACGAATCTGAATGTCGCAGATCCGTTGACTAAACCTCTCTCGCGAGCAAAACATGATCAACACCAGAACTCTATGGGTGTTCAATTCATCACAATGTAACTAGATTATTGACTCTAGTGCAAGTGGGAGACTATTGGAAATATGCCCTAGAGGCAATAATAAAAGGGTTATTATTATATTTCCTTGTTCACGATAATTGTCTTTTATTCATGCTATAATTGTGTTATCCGGAAATCGTAATACATGTGTGAATACATAGACACCAACATGTCCCTAGTAAGCCTCTAGTTGACTAGCTCGTTGATCAACAGATAGTCATGGTTTCCTGACTATGGACATAGGATGTCATTGATGACGAGATCACATCATTAGGAGAATGATGTGATGGACAAGACCCAATCCTAAACATAGCACAAGATCGTATAGTTCGTTTGCTAGAGTTTTTCCAATGTCAAGTATCTTTTCCTTAGACCATGATATCGTGTAACTCCCGGATACCGTAGGAGTGCTTTGGGTATACCAAACGTCACAACATAACTGGGTGACTATAAAGGTATACTACGGGTATCTCCGAAAGTGTCTGTTGGGTTGACACGGATCAAGACTAGGATTTGTCACTCCGTATGACGTAGAGGTATCTCTGGGCCCACTCGGTAATGCATCATCATAATGAGCTCGAAGTGACCAAGTATCTGGTCACGGGATCATGCATTACAGTACGAGTAAAGTGACTTGCCGGTAATGAGATTGAACGAGGTATTGGGATACCGACGATCGAATCTCGGGCAAGTAACGTACCGATTGACAAAGGGAATTGTATACGGGGTTGCGTGAATCCTCGACATCGTGGTTCATCCGATGAGATCATCGAGGAGCATGTGGGAGCCAACATGGGTATCCAGATCCCGCTGTTGGTTATTGACTGGAGAGTCGTCTCGGTCATGTCTACATGTCTCCGGAACCCGTAGGGTCTACACACTTAAGGTTCGGTGATGCTAGGGTTGTAGAGATATGTATATGCAGTAATCCGAAAGTTGTTCGGAGTCCCGGATGAGATCCCGGACGTCACGAGGAGTTCCGAAATGGTCCGGAGGTAAAGAATTATATATAGGAAGTGCTATTTCGGCCATCGGGACAAGTTTCGGGGTCACTGGTATTGTACCGGGACCACCGGAAGGGTCCCGGGGGTCCACCGGATGGGGCCACCTATCCCGGAGGGCCCCATGGGCTGAAGTGGGAGGGGAACCAGCCCCTAGTAGGCTGGTGCGCCCCCCTTGGGCCTTCCCCCTGCGCCTAGGGTTGGGAACCCTAGGGTGGGGGGCGCCCCACTTGCCTTGGGGGGCACTCCACCCCCTTGGCCGCCGCCCCCCCTAGGAGATCCCATCTCCTAGGGCCGGTGCCCCCCTGGGGACCCTATATATACAGGGGGGAGGGAGGGCAGCCGCACCCATGCCCCTGGCGCCTCCCTCTCCCCTCCAACACCTCCTCCTCCTCCGTAGAGAACGGCGAAGCCCTGCTGCGGTGACTGCTGCATCCACCACCACGCCGTCGTGCTGCTGGATCTTCATCAACCTCTCCTCCCCCCTTGCTGGATCAAGAAGGAGGAGACGTCACACTGACCGTACGTGCATTGAACACGGAGGTGCCGTCCGTTCGGCGCTAGGATCTCCGGTGATTTGGATCACGTTGAGTATGACTTCCTCATCCCCGTTCTTTGAACGCTTCCGCGCATGATCTACAAAGGTATGTAGATGCAATCCGATCACTCGTTGCTAGATGAACTCCTAGATGGATCTTGGTGAAATCGTAGGAAATTTTTTTGTTTTCTGCAACGTTCCCCAATAACTACCGCTGTACAAAAGTATACATTTTTTAAAAGGCTAGAGGGCGGGGCAGTCTAGCTTGGTCGGTTTCACGAGAGGTGAGTGCCTTTGTGATTTGATGGCTCATTACCTACTGCTGGAAGGCGGGGCCTTGTGATTTGACTCCTCGTATAAATGCGCCAACGACTTGATCGAGGAGGAGCAAAGAACCGTGCGGTATACTCAAGTTTTCCACTGGAGTAGTACTGTGATGAAGGAGCACGAAACACGGCAGCCCAGTGCCATATGGCGATAAAAATGATCCAATTTGCTATTCATCTCATTGTTAGCATTGTTCTATTCATTCCCTCAAAAAAAACCATTGTTCTATTCATGCCTCGCAGAGAACGTGACACGTGCGGCGAAACACCCGAAACAAAAGATGAAACACAGGAGCAAAAGAAGAAGGAAGATTATCACCCCAAATGATCTAATTCTCCATGGAGTCGTAACTGCTTCTTCATATCCTCCACGACCTCCATCTCCTTGCGCGTCTCCTCCGCCATCTTCTTCATTCTGTCCATGACGCGGGATTTCTCGACGCGAGCCTTCATCATCTGTTCCACGGCTGCATTACGTACCTTGACAGCAGCCGGGTGCTCGATGCAGAGCTTCGCCAACTCCTCCTTCTATTCCATGATGAGGGCCTACATCATCTTCATCAAGGAACTACTATTCTCATGCAGCTTCTTCCAGCCGGCGTTCTTCTCCTTCAACAGGTCGATCTCGTGGCAAAGCTTCGCCTTGTCCTCCTGAAGTCACAGGATTTCGCCGGTCGCCTTCTTTTCCGAGGCAATGCTCTTCTTCAGCAGCATCACCTAGCCGACGGTCAACTCCCCCTGCTGATTGAGCTCAGCGGGCATGTCGTCGAGGCTCTCCTTCAGCAACTCCATCAAGCCTTGGACGAACTCCTTCTGCTTATTGAGCTGATCGGGCATGCCGTCGAGGGATAACGACTCCAGCTCCGCCGGCTCGGCATGTTCGCCTCTGCGGCTAGGGCGCTCCTAGGAGCCATCACCTACCCGTGAGAGATCTTTCGAGGTCTCTGCGTGGCGGCGAGCCCTCTTTTTTTTCCCGCAGCCTTGGTTGCCGCTCCCTTGTTACGAGTAGTTCTCGACCTAGAGCTCTGCTCATCGGCCATGGCAATGACGGACGAAGAAGAAGCACTTATGAGGAGGAAAGGTAGAGTAATTTTCGGTTAGGTAGTTCCCCTTTTTATAACCTAAGTACTAGGACTAGTACTAATACCTGCATAGTGGGAACACGTTTAGGTTTGGTACGAATTAGTAGGTGTGAGCAAGCTTTCGAATGTGATGGGAACAAGGTAAATATTTATTGATGGTTTTGGTTTCGAGGCCCGAAACGGCTCTCGATGAGTTTAGCGGAACATAAATTTCAAGTACTACACTACTCAAATGCGTAAATATTATGTTACTGTCAAAAATTGGCACAAAATACGAAGGAGACCAATGGAAGTACTACTAGAAACCCACGATTTAACTACTCGCATGCGCGCAGTGGAGTAATAATGTCTTTCTTCCGCCCTCACGTCCACTCAATTTGCATGCACTATATTAATTGACTATCAATTAAGTGAACGACTTTACACGCGTAAAATTATCACATGGGGTGGATCTTGGTACAAAATTGCGTCCGCCCGTGTACCCGCGTGTGCATGCGAGGGAATGAGTGCATGCGTGTTGTGCGTGCACATCTTCGCTTCGTGCATGTACCGCCAGTATGGCTCAGGGAGGACGAGTACATTCTTCTGGAACCAGCAGCACGTCACTGTGATGAATCCACGCAAGGAGGTCGCGACAACGCCTCTACATGTGCCACATGGCTTCATGAACTGTAAGAGAGACACTGTGTAGCGTGCCATTGGTATTCTAATTTACGTGTTTTGCACATACTCGAAGTACTAGTAAGGTACACGTGCATTGCATGCATCAGATTTTGCAACCAAATTATGAATAAATACCACACTATAGCATGTAAGCTCTGAGTCATATGTGCCTGATGTAGCCCTTCATTTAATTCTTATAGTTCATCTCATTCAAAATCAATTAGTTTTTATAAAAAAGCTAAGAACGCGGGAATAGGAAAAACATGGGATTATAGTGGAATGTCGTCTTGAATCCTACAGGATTGTACGAGTGTTTGATTGTGCATAGAAAAAACACAGAATTCTTTCAAAGAGGTTTGAGTGGATGGGATGTTTCCTATGAAATCTAGTGCAAATGAATCATATGGAAAAATTCCTATGGTTTACAATCCTACGAATCCAACAACCAAGATAGGAAAAATTCCTAATGATTAGAATCCTCCAAAAATTCCTTTGAGAATCCTTTGAATCAAAGAAGCCCTTAATCTATTTTATGATTCATGGAATTGTGCGTTGTAAAGCATAAAGTAAAAACAAATAATGGCAATTCAACTAGAAAAAAAGTGTGGGCAGTTATGATACGGAAGATTCTAGAACAAAAGAGAACCACTGTTGTTTTGAGGTTTGTGCATTATGCTTAAGTTCAACCATGGAGTCTGCTAGATTTTACATGTGGCAAAATCCGGTGGGGTGCTAGAAGATGGTGCGAGGGGCCGAGTGGAGGGAGACTATGAAGGAATGCACAAGTGCGAGATCGATATTTAGAGAGAGGCGGCGAACACGTGCGCTGTTGCGTGCAGTGGCGGAGCCATGAAAAATAAATGAGCTAGGGGGCCAAGGATTGCTTATCTTTTACGAGGAGGGTCAATTCATGAACTTAAACCATTTTTAGTAGCAATTATCTAATGATCACATTCATATTAGCCTCGATATATAGTGATGTTAGGGGGGAGGGGGGCAGGGCCCTTACTGCCCCTGTCTTCGCCATTGTGTACGCGTCTGAGAGATGAAGCAGAAGGTATGGATGACGAGAGGGGGACATTGGATACATAATTAATGTGGGTGTATTAGCTATATATGTTAATCCTATATAGAGAGGTATAGATTGATCGATGTGGACGTGGGAAAGAGGGTGAGACCTCACTGGATATATCGATTGATCGGTTTGTGTGGAAAACTATGAAAGACCTAGCTATACACACACATACATAGAGGAACATCGATCGTTGCGCATGCACGCGTGAGAGATAAAGAATGCCCGATATGATGGAGAGGGGGATGTGTGTGGGTGTGTGCCTTCATGGGAGACCGACCTGAAGAAAAAGATTGCATGCGTGCGATGGATAATGCCGACTGGTAGTGTGTGTGCATGCATGCACGAGAGGAAGTTAGTGGTACAATTATAAAGAGAAGACTGCTGTGTGGGTGTAAAAGAATAGGTGAGGTCATAATCAATGTAAAGTTGAATTCAAATATTTGAATAAGAGATCCTGATGTTTGAAACCCATGCATGCATGAATATAACGAAGATCTGCGCGGTGTGGTTTGGAAACGAGCATGTTGTAATGTATACACATTGAACAAGGTCAGACTGATTTGAATTTGAGATACCGATGGCAGACATCATTTGGCCACGTCGCATCCGTGCATGGACACACTATTCTAATTGGAGATGATGGGCGGCTTTCGCATCACATATCTATATCTATACCCCTATATATATATATATATTATTTTTTATATTTTTTATATTGTGTGCGGGTAACTTTAACTTTGAAAGATGGTCGTTGGATGAGGCGAATCCGATGGTCCAAAGATGGCAAATTTGAGCACTACTGGCCGTTAGATATCATCTAGATTCCACCAGATTTCGCCACATGTATAATCTAGAAGACTCCACGGTTGAACTTAAGCATAATGCACAAACATCAAAACACAAGCACTTCTTATTTGTTCTAGAATCTTCCGTATCAGAATTGCCCAAATGTTTTTCTACATGATTTGCCATTATTTGTTTTTACTTTATGTCTTACGACACACAATTCCATGAATCTTAAAATAGATTAGCTTTCTTATAAAAACTAGATGATTTTGAATGAAATGAACTATAAGACTTAAACAAACATCAACATCCTGCATATATGACTCAAAGCTTGCATGCTATAATGTGGTATTTATTCATAATTTGGTTGCCAAATCTCATGCATGCAATGCACGTGTACCTTACTCTAGTCTAAATGGTGTTTGTGTGTGTGTTGTGCGTGTTGAGGTGCAAATTGTCTTTTTTTTGGTACACGTTAAGCTTGTTCTTCCGAAATTTCAAGCCACGCCTTGTTATGCCGAAAATTCAAGCTAGCGTCTCTGTCTATCATGCTGCGAAACTCCCGCCTCTTCAACCCGCGCCTTGTTAGCCTGAAATATTTAAGATATATCTTTGTCTCGTTGTGCTCCGACAACTCCCTCCATCTCAACCCGCGCCTTACTATTCTGAAATTACAATGCGTGCGAAAACTCCCACCTCCTGTGAAATCCTGACACACGAAATGCCCGTGGTACCCCTGAACCGAAAGAACCGCCTCAAATTGGTGGGGGTACTTTCGTAACTTACCCCACATTTCCGACAAGCGCGTCTCTAAGCCATGGTTCCCCACTACCATCCCATCCGCCCACCCATTCATACACCAAGGCCGCGAAAACCCGCGACGAAACCCCACACCCTGCTCCGTCCGCCACCCAGCCGGAGCCTCATCCCCGACGACGTCGTCCATAGCAACACATCGACGTCCCTCATCCGCCGTACCGGATGAGGATCCGTCATCGATCTCATCATCCCGCCGGTCAGCCACCCCATCCTCCACCTCCAAGGAGATGCCCCAACATTCCCCTCGTCTTTCGCGCCACCTCCATTCCCACACCACCGTCTTCACCTGCACCACCGGAAGAGCATCATCATCACCGTTTCCTCGGATGAAGCTGCGGGCTAATCGGCGCCACCAAAGAGGTTCTACACTAATCGTCGCATTTTCTTATTGATTCGATCTCACGGTGCTGCCGGCGCTCGGTCCCGAGCCGACACGGCGCGACTCCATCCACGGCGGCATCGCCGGCCACTTCCTCCATGGCGTCGCTCCCTCGGCAGCGACGTCCACATCAGTAGGAGCTGCTGCTACTTTAGCTCTCGCTCGCGCTGCTGCTCTGCTCTTGTTCTCGGTCCCCTGCCTGGTCTGCTCTTGCTATTGCTCTTGCTCACGCTGCTGCTCTAGCTCTTGCTCTTGCTTGCGATGCTTCTCCGATTTAGCTACACTTCAGT